>NW_006921689.1:491313-531434 GCF_000298275.1 Orycteropus afer afer | reverse complement strand
GTCCTGTGCCAGCCCCACGATCTTTGCTATACCCAAGCCCATTGTTGCAGCCACTGTGTCAATCCATCTCGTTGAGGGCCTTCCCCTTTTTCATTGTCCCTCCACTTTCTTCCAGGACAGATTTGTTAGTTCTGTTAGCAATCCATGGTACTTTTGGCATTCTTCCCCAACACCACAACTCAAAAGCGTCGACTCTTTTATGGTCTTCCTTTTTCATTGTCCAGCTCTCACATGCATAAGAGATGATTGAAAATACCATGGCTTGTGTCAAGCGCACCTTAGTCTTCAAGGAGACATCCTTGTTCTTCAGCACGTAAAAGAGGTCCTTTGCAGTAGATTTGCCCAATGCTATATGACATCTTATATCTTGACTGCTGCTTCCATTGGTGTTGATTATAGAACAAAGTAATATGAAGACTTTGACAACTTCAATCTTTTCTCCATTTATCATGATGCTGCTATTGGTCTTGTTATGAGGATTTTTGTTTTCTTTATGTTGAGATGTAATCCATACTGCATACTGTAGTCTTCAATCTTCATCAGTAAGTGTTTCAAGTCATCTTCACTTCCAGCAAGCAAAGTTGTGTTGTCTGCATAACTCAGGTTGTTAATGAGTCTTCCTCCAATCCTGATGCCATGTTTTTCTTCATATAGTCCAGCTTTTTGGATTATTTCTTCAGCATACAGATTGAATACCTATGGTGAAAGGATACAATCCTGACACACTCTCTTTTGATTTTAAACCATGCAGTATCCCCCTGTTATGTTCAAACTACAGCCTCCTGATCTATGCACAGGTCTCTCATGAGTATAATTAAGTGTTCTGGAATTCCCTTTCTTCTCAATGTTATCCATAATTTGCTATGATTTACACAATCAAATGCCTTTGTATAGTCAATAAAACACAAGTAAACATCTTTCTGGTACTCTTTGCTTTAACCCAAGATCCATCTGACATCATTGTTGTTGTTACATGCTGTCGAGTTGGACCCGACTCATAGCGACCCCTCCTTGGGTTGCCAAGGCAGTATCACTACGGAAGTAGATTGCCCAACTTTCCTTCCGAGGAGTGGCTGGTGGGTTTTAACCGCCAGCCTTCTGGTTAGCAGTCAAGTGCCTTAGGCACAACGCTACCAATGATATACCTTGTTTCACATCCTCTTCTGAATGCAGCTTGCATTCTAGTAGTTCTCTGTCAATATACTGCTATAACTATTTTTGAATTATCTTCAGTAAGATTTCACTCGCGTCCAATATTAATGATATTATTCAATAATTTCCACTTTACATGGGATCACCTTTCTTTGGAATGGGTAAAAATATGGATTTTTTCCAGTCAGTTGGCCAGGTGGTTGTCTTTCAAATCTCTTGACATAGCCAAGTGAGTGTCTCTAGTGCAGCATCTGTTTGTTGAAACATCTCAATGGGTATGCTGTCAATTCCTGGAGCCATGTTTTTTTGCCACTTCCCTCAGTGCAGCTTCAGCTTCTTCCTTCAGTATCATTGGTTCTTGATCATATGCCACCTCCTAAAATGGATGAACATCAATCAATTCTTTTTGGTACAGTGACTGTGTATTCCTTCCACTTTCTTTTGATGTTTCCTGTATCATTGAGTATATTGCCCATAGAATCTTTCAATATTGCAACTTGAGGCTTAAATTTCCTCTTCAGGTCTTTCAGCCTGAGAAATATCGAGCATTTTGGCTTCCCAACTCCATGTCTTTGTATACTTCCTTGTAATAATTGTCTTCTCGAGCTGGTCTTTGAAATCTTCTGCTTAACTCTTTTATCTTGGCATTTCTTCCATTTGCTTTAGCTACTCTCCATTCAAGGGCAAGTTTCAGAGTCCCTTCTGACATCCATTTTGGTCTTTTCTTCCTTTCCTGTCTTTTTAATGACCTTTTGCTTTCTTCATGGATGATGTTCTTGATGTCATCCCACAATTCCTCTGGTTTTCGGTCATTGGTGTTCAACGCATCAAATCTATTCTTTAAATGGTCTCTAAATTCAGGAGGGATATAATCAAGGGCATGTTTTGGCTCCCATGGATTTGTTTTACTTGTCTTCAACTTCAATTTGAATTTGCAAATGAGCACCTGATGGTCAGTTCCACAATCAGCTCCTGGCCTTGTTTCGGCTGAAGATATTGAGCTTCTCCATCATCTCTTGCCACAGATGTAGTCAATCAGATCCCTGTGCACTCTGTCTAGCAAAGTCCATGTGTATAGCTGCCGTTTGTGTTGTTGAAAGGAGGTATTTGCAATGAATAAGTTGTTGGTCTTGCAACATTCTCTCATGTGATCTCCAGCATTATTCTCAACTTAATAAAGACTAAAAAATCATGATATGAAATATATGTTATAAAATAATATAAATTTGAAAATGAAGACACAAAAGAACTTGATAAAATATGAAATATGTACTTATTAATTATAGGGAAATCTTTTCTAAATAGGACATGAAATCTAAAAACATGAAAGACTGATTAATCAAACAAAATGAAATTAAAACATTTTTCTGTGGAAAAAATACACCAAAGAAAAGACAAAAATCAAAACCAGTCAGGAGGAAATATTTGTAATTTATATTACAGAAAGGAACTAATTTATTTAAAGTATATCTCTGGCAAATAAACAAAAAAAAATACAACATCTCAATAGAAAAATGAACAAAAGTCATGGAAAGGTAACTCAGAAAATAAAATGCAGCTAATTCTTAACATATGAAAAAATATACAAAACTTTATAATTTTAAAATGTAAATTAAAGCTAAAATGAAGTACTTTTCATCTTTCAGGTTGGGAAATATCAAAATGTTTGATAACATACTGTGTTGAAAGAGGTATGAATAATCAAGCACTGTTATATGTCACAGGTGGGAATGTGATTCAGTGCAAACTTTATGAAGAGCATTTCCAATATTGATAAAAATTAAAATCCATATGCCTTTCAATAGAGGTATATAAAATCTTAGGAGCTCTGGTAGCATAGTGGCTAAGGCACTTAACTGCTAACCAAAAGACTGGTGGTTCAAACCCACCAGCCACTCCTCGGAAGGAAGGTTGAGCAATCTACTTCCGTAGTGATACTGCCTCGGAAACCCAAGGAGGGGTCATTATGAGTCAGGACCGACTGGATGGCACACAACAACAACAATAGCAACATATAAAATCTTATGTTGTTGTTGTTGTTGTTGTTATGTGCCGTCGAGTCGGCGCCGACTCATAGCGACCCCTCCTTGGGTTTCTGAGGCAGTATCACTACGGAAGTAGGATTGCCCAACCTTTCTTCTGAGGAGTGGCTGGTGGGTTTAAACCTCCAGCCTTCTGGTTAGCAGTCAAGTAAGCAGTAATTACAGAAAATAGTCATTATGACTTTGCTTATAATAGAGAAAGAAAATGGAAACAACTTACATGTTAATCATTTCGGATTTGGTTAAATATATTAGGGATCATCAAAGCTGTTATTGGCTCCATCCATCTAATTACTAAAACGAATAAGGAATCTCTGTATGAACAGATTATGGAATGATCCCAGACATATATGTTTATGTGAAAAAAGCAAGGCAGAACAGTGTGGGTGGTGTGACATGTATTACACCACCAAAAGATATAAAATACATGCTTTTGTATGCTCAGAGTATCTCCTGAAGGATATACAAGAGACTAGTAAGAGTAGTTGTTACCAATCTTAGGGACACTGGCTGGAGAGAGACTTGTTTTTCACTGTATTAGTTTTTAAACATTTTCAATTTTATAACATATAAACACAGGGGGATTTGGCCCACAGGCTGTAGTTCGCCAATTCCTGGTATAAATTTTATAACATTGTAATCCATTCAGCAGTATATTAGAACAGGTTGAAAATTCTTCCTTGACGAGAAACTTGAACTTTCCTACAGGTTTCTGTTGGTTCTTTAACGTTCACAAGATGATATTAGGACTGACTTGGGCACTACTGACTGTTAGAGCAGCCAATGGATAAATTAGAGTCACTGCACATTAATTATTGTCAATGTCAACTCATGTCTCAGTTGTACACATTGTTTAAATGATTTGAAGTATATTTATTACTATAACTTATCTTAAGCTATTGCTGGATTAACTCGCATCATTACAGCTGCATTTGGAACCACACTGTATTGAAAACCTCCACTTTTCCTCCTTTACCATGCTCAAAACCAAAAAACCAAACCAAACTCACTGCGATAGAGACAATTCAACTCATAGCAACTTCTCCTTGGGTTTGCAAGGCAGTGCCTCTATGAAAATAGATTGCTCAATCTTTCTTCCAAAGAGTGGCTGGTGGGTTTGAACTACCAGCCTTCTGGTTAGCAGTCAAATGCCTTAGGAACTATGCCACCAGAACTCCCCCTCACTGTGCTATCCCCTGACAATTGTGATCTACCCATATAACACTCTTCCCTCCATAGTTTCCCTTTAGAAGGGTTATGCTTTTGCAAGATGCCATAGACCTATATTGAAAGATAAAGAAATTTGTTCATCTATCAATTTACTACTGGATGAATGTTGTTGAGGACATTGTTCATTACACCACACAGAATCTTTCGTGTGGTCAAGTCTTCTTACCTCCTTACTCTATTATTTTCCACTTGATTAAGTTTCTTTACATTGTTGTTGGGTGCCGTGGAATAGATTCCAACTCATAGCGACCCCACATGAGAAAGTAGAATTGTCTCATTGGGTTTTCTTGACTATAATCTATACAGAAACAGACCTTCATACTGCAGAGTTGCTGGGTGGGTTTGAACCATCAGCCTTTCAGTTAGCAGTGGAAAGCTTAACTATTGTGCCAGTAGGTCTCCTTACTTTCCTTAAACATATTTTATTTGTGTTTTATGATGCTTTATAAGCTATATATCTTCTCTTCTCCTCTTGTTCCTCTTCATCTTTTAATAGAGGAATTTTAAATAATTACAAATTTAAAATGATAGGCTGTTAGGAGAGTCCCTTGTGTTGCAAATAGTGAATGTGCTTCGTTGCCAAGCATAAGGTTTGAAGTTCGAGTCCACCTATAGTCATTTCAGAAGAAGGACCTGGCAATCTCCTTCTGAAAAAATCAGTCACTGAGAACTGTATTGAGCACACTTTTCGGACACACGTGGGGTCACCATGAATCAAAATCAATTCAAGGCAATTTATTTGTTTTGGTTAGTTTTGTTGGCTGGATTGTTAGGCATGGATTTGAAAAGTCCAGATCTAAGTGTGGGGTGAGGGAGTGATCTTAATACCCCAAGGTAGCCTTTCTGCTTTTTCATGTAATTATCTTTAAGCCATTCCAAAGAAAACCCAAAGCCTAAAATTTATTTTGCTCTTATTTTTGTCTAGTGGTTCCTTTCATGAACTAATCTGGCCTGGGAGATCAGTCTTGGATTCCCCAAATGGTCTCCACCCTCAGCCAGGAAGTTTTCTGCACCCCAAGGTCAGAGTAGGGGCAGCAGCTTGGCCAGCGAGCCTGCCCTGGGGGTTTATCTGCCGGATTGTCAAGAGTGACAGCAAAGAGCCAGGCTGCTTGATGAATCCAACGAGCAGAAAAATCTGTCAAAACACGCAGAACGTTCATTGCAGGGATCGTGGCAACATTGCCTATTTGTTTGGAGCGCGTTTAATTATTTTTAAACATATGCAGTCTGTAGTTCAGTGAACATGTCAGGGATAATAGAGGAAGAAAAGCAAATGAATGAGGGGAGGGCGGTGCTGATGGTGGAGGACTCCTCTCTGCAGCTGGTTGATGGGGAGAAGCAGTTGATTCCCGCTAAAGTGTGGTTCCCTGTCTGTCACCTAATGAAACGCAGTAGGGGGATTAATGTCATTAGCTCGAGGCCAGCATGCTGTGTAGTAAACAGATATACATCCTGCCTCATTTAGGGAGTGTTTCTCAGCTCCTGCCCACTGGCCTGCAAAGGTCACTCTCCCTGCCTCCCATTATTTAAATTGGTAAGAAATTAGGTTGGTTGAGAGAATCTTTGTGGTCTGTTTCAATGAGATAGGCCTCTGGGATTCTGGCACCTAACTTTCCTCCTCCCTCTCCTCACTTGCCCTAATTGGGGTTTGGATTTCTTCTTTGGAGAAAATCTGAGGTAACCAGAGAAGATAAAAGCCTTATATGCAAATAATTTACAGAAGTGAAAAAATGTTTTATTTTAACAACCAAATTGACTAAGAACTGTTGAAAACATTGGGGAGTTGCTGTTGGATACCATGACCCTATCTCTTCAGTCTAGAATCAAGAATTTCCCCTTTCATATTAATATGCACAAAACTAAGGGCAGAAAAATATATGTGCTCACTTTTCCCTAACTCACAGTAAAGTGGACAGCAAACAGCTGCAAGTGATGAAAAATTAGCAATTTTTGAGTCACAGAAAATGCAGAAATCTTGCCTCTAAACTAAATGGTGGAAAATACTGGCAGTTGGGGGATAAACCAGGAGAAGGATGTCAGAAGGAGGAATATAATACTTTCTGACAAAGACTGTAGCTGATATTCAGTCACAAATACAAGGCTTAAATTAAATGTCAGAGTATCTAACACTCTAGATACAAGGACGGAGAATGTGGAAAAGAATAGAAGTAAGACAAAACAAATAACAACCAAGAGAAAAAAGTGTTTGAAGCACGTGCAAGGAAAATTTGAAGTTGACTAACATTACACGAATACTAGATGAAGTCAAGACAAACACAAGTGCTGCCTTGTAAGAAATTACCTTAATTTCTTCCTTATCAAAGAGAACATTCTCTTTTATACTAAATGTTTTAAACTGTGCTATGATGTTCGTGTGCAGTATTTTGTGCCACAGCTATTACTATCAAAGAAAAAATATGGATGAAAAATAAAGGAAGGGAAATTCAGGAGGTTTCTATTTGTTCTGCTACAATCTCAATTCTGGGCCTTTCTTCCTTTCTCCTCTGCTTCCTGAGTCATGAGGAGTCAAATTTCTGGAAGGACATCATGGCTGAGTAAATTTTCTCTCCAGCTAATAAAAAAAAGGGGGGTGGAGAGGAAGAGAAGGACAGGGAGAATATACAACCCTAGCCCCTCCCCCCCCCAAAAAAAAACAGAAAGAAATAAAATTAAATTTAAACAATTTTATCTTTTAAGATTAATCCCAAACCCAATGTGTCTCTAGTCAGAGGGGTAGGAATGGAATCCTTTAATTAATTAATTTAATTAATGGGACACAACTCTAATTTTCAGAGTGTTGCTCTCACTCACCAATGCAGAGCCTCAGAGATGTCTCCTTAGCTTCTGGGCCATGAAGACTACAGGAAGAGGGCATCCCTCTGGTGCTGCTGGCTGCTCTGGAGAGCCAGACCCCTGGAGCTCACACCTCCCATGGTGCATGGTGACTCCAATGCAGAGCGCTTACTGTTGTGCCTTGTCTGCAGCTTCCTGATCCTCTCAAAGGCTGCTCATCAAGCTATGTTTTGCCTGTAAAGATTGAAGATCTCAATTGCTCTTGATGCTCAGAGTTAAGCCCCAGGCCAGACATGAGAAACTGAGTCCCAGCTGTTCTCTCCGTCATGTATTTTTTCTGCCCCTAAGTTCAGGGCATAACACTCCTTTCTTATGGGGTCATTTTGCTTTAAGCAATGCACTCTTGTCAGTAAATCCTGGGAGTGGAGGTGGAACTGAGGCAGACATCATCAATTTCCACTTTCTGAAGATAAGCTCGGACCGCCCTCTCAGAAGTGTGATTACTAAAACAGAAGAAAATATATGATTTGAGAAGCCCCCCTGGTAGCACAATGGTTAACCACTTGGCTGCTAACCAAAAGGTTAGTACTTTGAGCCCACCATCAACTCCAGGGGAGAAAAGACTTACTAATCTGCTCTAGATTGTTGTTGTTGTTGTTGTTGTTGTTATATGCTGTCAAGTGGTCCCTGACTCATAGTGACCCCTCCTTGGGTTTCTGAGGCAGTATCACTACGGAAATAGACTGCCCCATCTTCCTTCCAGGGAGTGGCTGGTGGGTTTGAACCACCAGCCTTCTAGTTAGCAGTCAACCTAGAAAATCCTATGAGGCCATTCTACACTGTCCCGTGGGTAGCTAAGAGTGGGAATTGATTCAATGGCACACAATCACAACAACACTATGACTTGAGAGTATTGAAGTAAAAGTCCTCCTTGTGAACAAGAGGAGAGAAAAAAGAAACTAGGTGTCGCCTATGAGTTTTCAGAAATGCAGTTAAATCAATTAGGAAAGAGATTACCCCCATGTGTAATTATTGCAAGAATCTGGACTCTGTTTCAATATAATTGGCTACTGAGATTTCTTGATTTTTTTGTTTGTTTTCAGTAAAAAATATCCTAGGAGACTCTCTCTTGTCCAACCAAATCTGTCAGTTCTCATGTATGATAAAATAAACTTTTCCAGCTGCAGGATGCTAGGGCTATATTTTTATCTCTTGTGTCTGGTGACTATTATAAACTACAAGAACAAAGCTAGAGTGATTTATATGTGTCATTAGAAACTTAATTTAAAAAAAAAAAAAAAGGTTCATAAACATGCACTGTATGGAAAATACTAGATAGAGTGCTTGGATAACAGAAAACATTGAAAGCAACCTCTCAGAGTTACAAATTTGATCCTGAGAGCATGGTGGGTTTTTTTCATCACCTTCAGAGAACACCTTGTGGTCACAACACTTCACCTGACCAGTGTCGTGTGGTCTGTGGTAAGGAAGGAAGTGGGAGGAAGGAGAAAGTAGTGTGGTCTGCGGTGGTCTGACTTGGTTTCAGAGAAGGCAAAGGAATCCTGAGTTCTTCCCTCCGCCCCCCCTTTTTTTCAATCACCTGGAGAACTTGTTTAAAAAAAAAGTAAATGCCCAGATTCCATCCCCAGAGATTTTGATTCATCAATTTGTAATGAGGACCAAGAATCTGCATTTTAATAATTGCCTTTGCCCAAATCATTACCCAATATATGAACTGTACTTTGGAAATACTGATTTGCTCTCACAATCATGGTAACTCTAAATACCATTGCATTTGGGGCAGCCATCATTAGGAAGATGGCAAGCAAAGCACTGAGGATGCATCTAAAGGCCGGGTCCTATTTGCTAAAACCAGTGGCTGCTGAGTCAACTTTAATTCATGCAAACCCCAGGTATATCAGAGTTCTGTGCTTGCTATGGTTTTCAGTGATTGATTTTTCAGGTTTTTCTTACAAAGTGGCTTGGGATGGACTCGAACTTCCACATTCCTAGTTGGAGCAGAACATATAAATGTTTGCACCATCCAGAGACTCCCCATATGCTATAAGCATGGTATTATATTAGGATAACTATTGTCATCTTCATGATATTGTTTTGTATATGTTGCAGAGGGATTATTTACTCTATCCCCTCTAGCAGTCTGTCTGTAGCTGGAACCAAGTGACTGCAAAATATTGCAGCAAATTTGGGAGTTATTCCCTTCAAGTTTTCATTTTGGGGCCTTATGACTAGAAAAAATGTGTACAGGGCTCTTGTGGCCATATGCGTATGATTACCTTCATATGTGCAACTCATAGACATGGGGTCTTGAGCAAGAGAGGTCATCTTTCCTGTAGAAAGCAACATAATGGGCGGTGCTTTTTAAGTAGCTTAACACAAAACACACAAGTAAACTATATATGTATAACCAAAGAAGCAAATCCCAAACCTATGGCCTTTGAGTCAATTCAGACTCATAGAAACCCTATAGGATAGAGTAGAACTGCCCCATGGGGTTTCCAAGGCTGCAAATCTCCATGGAATCAGACTGCCACATGTCTCTCCTGCAGAGCAGCTGGTAGGTTTGAACCACTGACCTTTTGGTTAGCAGTTGAGTACTTAATCATTGCATCACCAGGGCTCCTCTCTTTCTCTCTCTCTCTATCTATATATATATAGATAGATAGATAGATACATACATACATATATATGTATGTATATATATGTATATACATATCTATCAATCTATATATAGAGAGAGAGAGACAGTGTGTGTGTCTGTGTGTATATATATATATATATATATATATATACTATTTTTTTAAAATGCTAGTTATACTGGCTGACATTTAGCACTTTGGACCCATCACAAAGTCAAACAACTGGGAAAAAAAAAATCTTGCCATTTCAAGGACCACATAAGGTGACAGAATCTCCTCTATGAAACTTTCTCTGGCCAGCTGGCCAATTGTTCCAATCCAGTAAATCACAGATTCAGCAAACATATTTAGGAAAGAGGAGGAGATGAGTAATACCAAGCTGTGCCGATAAGAAGGCCTGGGCAAAGTCTTTGAAATTGTGCACAATGGAATAAATACCTTTTATCCATTCACCCCACTAAGCAAGCAACACCAGGAAAATCATTTTCCAATTAGTCAGCAGGTTTCAGCATCATTACCTTTGAGATCAGATTTGCTACCATTCAAAAGTGCATGAGAGACAGTGCAGGAAGAGTTCAGCATCATTCCTGGCATCTGAGGTCTGGGAGGAGGTGAAATGAGATTAGCTGCAGGAAAATGGGAGGGTTTACATTACCAGAGGGGCTCTACCTGGCTCCAGACTTAACAGTGAACAATGCTTTCAGCATATGGCATTACAATGGATTAGTGATCAAGTACGATTAATCCTAATAGATCGTCTTTTGAACCTCAGTGGCTTGTTAGGTGAGAAAAAAATTGTCCCCAAAGTGTCAGGTGAAACTCTCATTTGAGGTAAGACTACCATGTGGAGATGGGTCTCCATCTGGTGGCTTCCTTTTGTGAAACTCCACCAGAAGGTGTTTTAATGAGGCTTTTATAGCAGGCGCCACCTGCCACTAATCTTCCTCTCTAAAAAGGTGTAATTGAGGGTTGTTTTTACAGTATGGCTCATATCCTAACCTTGGGAATTCATCAAGAAATGCAAATCTGGGTGGGATGGTGTAATCATGAAATGCCATTTTGGTTTTTGGTTTAGACTGAAGTGGTTATAGAAATTTGTGGTTGGCTAATTACAACCAGCTATATAGTAGCTTCCCCTTTTCAGTTGATTAATATGTGTGTCATCTCAGAATTAAATAACCAACTTGATGGTGACCATATGTCTTCATTCAATTCTTTGCACATGTAAAGAGTTTCAAGGCTGGTAGTGGTTCACACGACTTAAAGGTTTCATTTACACTATTAAGGTTTAACTGGTTCAGATTTACTACACATTGTCCTCTTGGTAGATGTATTATTCTACGATGCATTATTTCAGCAAGACATGAAAAAAGTACAAAGTCACTGAATCATTTTCTATCTGGGAACCTAGAAGTAGAGTTATTTATTTATTTTTCCTCTGTTAATTTAAGATGCAGATTTTATCACCCTTCTATCCTGACAGAAAGCAGCTTTGGTGGCACAGTGGTTAAAGCATTCAGCTGCAAAGCAAAAAGATCAGCAGTTTGAACCCACCAGCTGCTGTCTACAGGAGAAAGATGAAGCAGTCTGCTTTCATAAAGATGTACAGCCTTGGAAACTCTATGGGGCAGTTCTGATCTGTCCTATAGGGTCACTATAAGTTGCACTCAACTCAGTGGTAGTGAGTTTGATTTGGTTGATCCCAACAGATCGCAATTGATTACACTGATATTTCTACCCAGGATTTCTTTTTAATAAAAGATCTGCAGAAAGTAGAATGTGATAGAGTAACTTTTGTTTTGTTTTGTTTTAATTTAACAAACATGTATTGAGCTATATATAAGGTGCCTGCCATAAAGTAGGAAATAATAATAACAACAATGAGGGGTCATTTTGCCTTTTACTCCTGTGCTACTCAGACTGCTTTTGAATGTTAGTTTCCTTTGCTAGTATCACCTCAGAATATTATGTTGAGAAGCTTCTTAATTACATATAAATCAAAGCAATAAGATAGTATATATACTTATATAAATTTCAATATTTGGGTTTTATTTATACTTCATTTTAGAAGTCAGAGAAATGTATAGTTTCATTTTTACTTGCCTTTCTATTACTAGTTTAATAATAGAGTATAGTAAGAAAGGTAGATGACCCAAAATATCTCAGAATCCAAAGCAGGCTTGTAGGTTGAGTTTAGAATGACATTTATACATATGAAATATGACTTTAAAGAAGGAGTCTTAAACTGGTGTCCACCAAAAACAAACCAAACCCATTGCCTTCAAGACGATTCCAACTCATAGCAACCCTATAGGACAGTAGAATCATCACATAGTGTTTCCAAGGCTATCAGTTTTCTCAGAAGTGGACTATCACATCATTCTCCCATGGAGCAGGTAGTGGGTTTGAACTGCCAACTTTTTGGTTAGCAGCCAAATGCTTAACCACAGTGCCACCAGGGCTCCTATGTATTAAACCTATAGTTTTATATTTGAGATTTTGCTGTTGCTATTATTACTGTTAGGAGCTCTGGTAGCATAGAGCCTAAGGCACTTGACTGCTAACCAGAAGGCTGGTGGTTCAAACTCACCAGCCACTCCTCAGAAGGAAGATGGGGCAATCTACTTCCGTAGTGATACTGCCTCGGCAACCCAAGGAGGGGTTGCTATCAGTCGGGTCCGACTTGATGGTATATAACAACAACAACATTATTACTGTTTTTTGTTTGTTGGTTTGACTTTTCCTGTGCAGGCTTTTAAAAATAAAAATAAAAATGCTAAATTATATGAACATTATGTGATCTCTCCTATTTGCCAAAGTCCCCATTACTTCGTATCTTACACTCAACCAGATTCATAAAACTCAATCTCAGGTCTAAAGTTGTTGTTAGGTGTCATTCAGTCTACTCCAACTCATAGCGATCCTATGGATGATAGAATGAAACACTGCCCCATCCTATCCCATCCTCACAATTGTTACTGTGCTGGAGCCCATTGTTGCTGCCACTGTGTCATTCCACCTTGTTGAAGGTCTTCCCCTTTTTCACTGACCCTCTACTTAACTAAGCAGGATATCCTTCTCCAGAACTGGTCCCTCCTGATAACATGACCAAAGTATGAGAGATGAAGCCTGGCCATTCCACTGTTATGGAACATTTGACTGTAGTTCGTCCAATATAGATTTGTTCATTCTTCTAGTATTACATGGTACATTCACTATTCTTTGGCAATACAATTCAAATCTGTCAGTCTTTCTGCTCTGTTCCTTATTCATTGTACAGTTTTCACATGCATTTGAGGCTATTGAAAAGACGAGAGTAATAGGACCAATTTTTGAGTTTGTGAAAGTTGGTTCTGTCACTTTAGAACCAGTCCTTTAATGTGTATCCATATGGATGTGTTGAAGCCCTCAGGATGGATCCGTGAGGAAAAAAGGCACACATGCACTGGATTAGCAGAATCAAAGGAGTCAAGGCTGCCCTCAGTAAAGCTAACTGTTTTGAAACCATTTCACTCCCACATCCCATTTTCCCTCAGTGAACAATCATGAGCCAAAAACTGAGGAGACTGGATAGGTGGGAGGAAGAAAATACAAATTCATTATTTAACCTGTTTCCACTTAGAGAAAAAGTTTGTTGTTGATGTTGTGTGCCGTTGAGTCGGACCCCACTCATAGCGACCCCTCCTTGGGTTTCTGAGGCAGAATCACTACAGAATTAGATTGTCCAAACTTCCTTCTGAGGAGTGGCTGGTGGGTTTGAACTGCCAGCCTTCTGGTTAGCAGTCAAATGCCTTAGGCACTATGTCACCAGAGCAATGAGGAGTAGTAGTAGTAAACTCATGATCAGGCCCAGTTGAAGGAATTACCATGAGGTAAGAAAATGTCTTTGGTGTTTTCCCTCTCCATGCTCCCTTTAAGATTCCTTTGTTGCCCCATGATGTCCCTTGACTATCACAGGCTCCCTGCTCCACCTTATGTGGCACCTGTGCCCTCATCAAACAATACTATGTACCCGACACTGCTCCATCTCTCTCCCTCCAATCCAAACTCTTGGAGTCATGGCATTTTCTGGGTGATAGCTTGCTACTTTCATTAAGCACTTTTGTAATGGCTCTGTGTGTTCTCTGAGTATGGACTTTAAGTCATATGGGAGCTGTTCTTTTGGTAAAAGTTAATAGAAGCACTGTACACTGGGGTGGGAGGAAATATTAGAGAGCAGAAATATGCCTTATAATACCCCCAAATCATATCATAATTTGTCAATACTTAAGGTAAATTTAGAGTAAAATAGTTAATTCCTTGTAGGCACTCATAGTCATATTCATATGAATCATTAATTGCAAACTTAATTTTAAAACATAGAGGCATACCTTGGGGATATTGCAGGTTCAGTTCCAGACAATTGGAATAAAGTGAATATTGCAATAAAAGTGAGCCACACAAATCTATTGGTTTCTGAGTGCATATAAAAGTTATGTTTACTCTGTACTACAATCTATTAAGGGTGCAACAGCATTATGAAAAGGTTTGAGATACTGTGAGAATTACCAAAATGTGTCATGGAGACATAAATGAGCATATGCTATTGGAAAAATAGCATCCATAGACTTGCTCGCCATAGGGTTGCCACAAACCTTCAATTTGTAAAAAAAAAATGCAGTATCTGTGAAGTACAATAAAACTAGGTGTTCCTGTATTATGTTAAGGATCTTCATGAGACTGAGACAGTTACCCTTTTCTGGTATATTTTGAATATGGAGATAGCTGCAACCCAGTCAGAATGAAGATGTAATGGTTATTATTTTATATAATACAAGTCACTGGTTATGAGCAGGTGAGTAATCATTCTTTTGGCTCAACTAAAAGTCAAATAATTTTTTAAACTCTTTTCTTCCTCTCACACCATCCTTTAAAACATTTATACTGGGCTCTGTTTCTGTTTAGAATTTACATACCTACCTATCTACAGCTCACTCTACTTGCCCTCTGTTATAAATCATGTCTTTGTTTCTTTCTTCAACATCCTCTTTTCCAACTCTCCTATGATCTCCCTAAGAGCCTTGCAGTGTGCCATCCTTCCCCTGGAGAACCCACCTGTAAATTAACTTCTTCCTGTCAGTCTTTCTACATGAATCCCAAAAATGAGGTTGGCTCACCTTGACATTTTATTGTTGTCTGGCATTATACCCTATATTTTCCTCAGTGTGTCACATATGTTTGTAACTGAGGCCAGGAAAGTTTTAAGAGAAGAGAAAAGAAGAAGAAGAGAAGGATAAGCAGGCTGAGGGAGGGGAAAAGAGGACTGAATAGGAGAGAGAAATGTTGGTTTCTGTTTTAAATACATCATTAAACAATAACCCATCCCTCTAAAATTATATAAAATGTTATTGTTGTTGCTAGATGCTATTAAGTCCATTTGGACTCATAGTGACCCCATGTGACAGAACAGAACTGCCACATATGGTTTTCTAGGCTGTAATCTTATGGGAGCAAATAGTCATGTCTGTCTTCTGCAGAGCCACTGGATGGGTTTGAACCACCAACATTTTTGTTCATAGTCAAGTAAGTGCTTAATCATTGCAATAGCAGTGTTCTATATAAAAGGTAGGCAATCACCCAAGACAATACAATAGGTTGACTTTGCATCCCTGAAGACAAGCTGGTGGCATCTGGCAAAGACCTAGAACAATGCTTATCAGATTTACATGCACAGAAGTTTCCTGAACCAGCATCAGGGATTCTGATTCAGTACACCTGGGTTGAATTACAAGAATCTCCACTTTTAATAAGAGTAAGAATATTTCAAAGTTGTGGCCTAGTTCATCAAAATATCCATTACTCATCTTGGTACTTTGAGAAGCCCATGAGAGATGTTTCAGAGATAAATGTGTCCACAGAAAGAGACTGCTAGGTAGAGAACAGTAAATTTTTTTACAGATTTTTTTTTTTTTTTTTTTAATTTGGCCAAGTGCTATCTTGGACCAGTTGTGCACCATAAATAAAGAACATTTCAAATATTAAACCAAAAAAAGAGAAAAGAATCTGGCCTCTGTAGCAGTTATTGTCCATACACCAAAGGAATTAAACTGATTATAGGCAGCCCAGACCAGATATGTAATGTGGGTGTTAAGTTTCTGTTTACAAAACCAATGTGGGAAAGCATGGAATTTCCAGGCTGAGAATCATTTGTGTATATAGTTCCTCAATTTGCATTCTAGAGAAACCCGAAGTTGGTTTGCTGCAGGTGCAAATCTTATGTTGCAACAAACTCATACGTTCCATGGCACCCAAGCAGATCTGTTGTCTTGCTCCAGACAAACCCTCCCTCATTTTCTACTTTAGCCACTTCCTTGAAAAGCAGATAATTTAGATAAATTGTAATCCTTCTAAGCCTTTTTTGCTTAAAGCCCCCATGCTACCAGATTATCAATCAGTAGTTGGATAGAGAAAGAGCCTGGTAGCACAGTGCCTAAGGCATCTGACTGCTAACCAGAAGGTTGCTGGGTCAAATTTACTAGCCACTCCACAGAAGCAAGACTGGGAAATCTACTTCCATAAAGATTTACCGTTTAGGAAACCCAATGAGGATCGCTATGAATCAGAATCCACTAGACAGCAGTGGGTTTGGTTTTGGTGGGCTAGTTGAATATAGTATCCTCAAATATTCTATATGTAAGAAATCTGTGAGGAAAAACAAAACAGTTTTTTGTTTCTGTAATACCCTCTGAGTTAGTTTCCTGTTGTTGTTGTTGTTATGTGCCGTCGAGTCAGACCTGACTCATAGCGACCCCTCCTTGGGTTTCCGAGGCAGTATCACTGCGGAAGTAGATTGCCCATATTCCTTCCGAGGAGTGGCTGGTGGGTTTGAACCCCCAGCCTTCTGGTTAGCGGTCAAGTGCCTTAGCCACTATGCTACCAGAGCTCCCGAGTTAGTTTCCTAGAGCTGCTATAATAAATAAAATTTATTGCCTCACACTTTTGAAGGTGAGGAGTATGAATTTAGGATGTTGGCAGGGCCAGGCTGTGTCTGCTTTAAGGGAAGACTTTTCCTGTCTCTTCTAACTTCTGCTAGCCTCAGGCATCTCTTGGAGTTCTTTGACTTGTAAATGTATTTTCACTTGGCATCCTTCCACCATGTGACTCTGTCTCCCTATTTGTTCTCCATTTGCTAACATACCACTCAGAAGGTGTTAAGATCCACCCTACTCCAGTATGACCTCATTAACTTAACTGGTAACATCTTCAAAGAAAGAACCTATCTCCAAACAAGGTTACATTCACAAGAACAAGGGTTAGAGCTTCAACATATCTTTTAAGGCCACAACAATCAGTCCATTACAATCTCTTTTAATTCTCTTAGAGTTTATGATCATTAGATGACTCATGCACTAAAATTTTCAAATTGGCTAAAGCAAAAGTATTCATGCAGGAGCCACAATGGAAGGGGCAAACCCTTTGACCCACAGAAACACCTGAGCCAATAATTCGGGGCTGGGCCAACCAATAGTTAGAATTTAAGTTTCTCACCCAAAATGTCCTTCTAATCTGGTGAGAAAACATTGCAGAGAGACATTAACTACTAATATATAATGTAAATTGGCAATTGGATCCCTGTGTTTTTTCTTCTTAGGATTTAGGTATGCATTCATCCGATAGCTAATTTCTTATTCATGAAGCCTGCAAACTTGATGCAATACTAATTTTTAGCCATCCAGATGGTGCTTACTTAAAAGAAATAAGGATCATTTCTTTACCTTCATCCACAGGACTTTCCATTCTGACAGGGTTTGTCTTCATTCCTGATTGATCTTGAACTGGCACGGATTAAATTTTCTCTCAAAATGAGAAGTGCTATGGAAAGAGAAACCTTTCATCTTCAGAGGCAAAGGAGCCCTGTGCCACATGGTGAGATGGCAGTTCCTTTGATCAGTATTTACTTGCTCAAGTCCAAAAATTGAGTCAGTCTACCAGGCACAGCAATACAAGAGGGCAGTCAATATCCCAATGGAATCAACACTAAGCCATGATTGGGAATTCCCCATCAGAGCATCTTAATCCACTGCTTGAGTTGTCACCATGAGCTCCACAAGCCCATTAAAATGACTTCAGGTCACCTCCACTGAACCTGCCCATTCACTCCAAAACAATTATACTAATCCCCTTAGCTGACCCAATCCCTTAACACTTATGAAGTGCCCTCCTATGCGGGGTGCTGACATCTTCCAACAACACTAGCCTCTTTGAAATGTCAATCAAAAGTCCTTCTTGTTAAAACACATGACCCCCTCTGCAAGTATAAACAGACTTTCATACATCATCACCATCACCATCATTAAAAAGCACTTAAGGAACACCCACCTATGTGTGATGCTGTGCTGCTGGGCCCAGAACGGGCAAGTGCTGGAAGTGCTGACCTCAAGAAGGAATGGTTACAAATCTGCCACTTCAAGGTTCCTCTGCTGCTTATTCAATTCTGACTGTGCCTAGGGGCAGGGCCTACAGCAGACCAATTCTTTTGCCTGGGTAATTGCCCCAGGAGAATTAATTAGCTGCTCAACAGAGCAGATCTTGGAATAATAGTGAGTAACTAGAAAAACTCACCATTAAAATTTTAACAAAATACTACTTCCCAAACTTTACACTCTCTGGTTCTATAAGTTGGAATTGACTCAGTGGCATACAATAACAATGAAAGTACTCTCTGGAATCACTGGTGATGCAAATGGTTAATATGCTCAGCTGCTAACCGAAAGGTTGGAGGTTCAAGTTCCAGAAATGCCTCAGAAGAAAAACCTGGAGATTTGCTTCTGAAAAATCAGCCCTTGAAAACCTTATGGAGCGCAGTTCTATTTTGACACAGGTGAAACCACCATGAGTCAGAACTCAACAGCAACTGGCATTGCTGCTGGTAGCATGCAACACTTGATTCTACAAGCTGTTCACAACTTTCACCTTTTTTGTCCTTCTCTTGTATGTTGTATATTTGTTGCCATTCAAAACTAAGGAGGGAAAGGTGAATAAAGTCAGTGATGGCCCAACTTCATGCTGCCACTACCAAGCTAAAATGAGAGGAATTACATTGCTCAATCACTCCACCATTTATCTGCTGCGTAACTTTGGAGAAGTCATTGAACACTCTGAGTTTCAATTTCCTCCAGTATAAAACAGAAATTATACCAGATACCAAGGATTATATTAAAAGTTAAGTGAAACGATATACGATAAAAATTCAGAGCTTGGACTCATATTATTAAAGAAACACTGGTTAAACTGTGTTATTGTTATGTTGTTGTTATGTGCCGTCAAGTCAGACCCAACTCATAGCGACCCCTCCTTGGGTTTCCAAAGCAGTATCACTACAGAAGTAGATTGCCCAAACTTCCTTCTGAGGAGTGGCTGGTGGGTTTGAACCGCCGGCCTTCTGGTTAGCAGTCAAGTGCCTTAGGCACTACGCTACCAGAGCTCCTTGTTAAACTGTAGGCAAGACTAGTATTTACTAAATTTAGAAAGATTTCTGAAAAGTGGAGCTTTGAGAAGACCTTGGTGGCAATTACAATCATTAATTGAAAGAGAGACTCCAATGAGAAAGGAGTTCCACCTAGAGGAAATAACATGAGAAAAAATGAGGCATTTAAAGGTAGCAAAATAATGCAGGGAGAATAAAGATATATATAATGAATAAATGATAGATAGCATAAATGCTAAATAATAGAGCACACGGGCTTTATGGCAAAGTTGTAAGAAGGGAAAAAGCACAAGGAAGTGAGCGAACCAGTGATGGAGGGAGGGGATCCGTTCCATCACCCAGTCGTCCATTCATTGCCTTCGCCATGTGTATCAACAAGGAATTACTGTTTTCTACTCCGTGTCTGACATTATGCTTGGCAAATTTACTTGATTCCTTATCTCAGAAGTAATATGGCAAGCTCAAAAGAACAATGATTGTGTAGTTGTGAATATGAAACCTGGCTCTTACCTACAAAATTTTAGGCTTCAGTCAAGTATCATTTTTAATTATTTTTTACCTGTGTCCTTCTTAGGGGTTCAACCTGTTTCACATCATTTTAAAACTTGGCATAATGAAGGGACGCAATGAGATCTTAAAATATAGCTCAAAATAGTACACTGTAACAAAGATTTATATTTAAAAGTATTACAATATTTTCCCCACAATCCAAATTGAGTTTCTATCATTTATCTAAACCCTTTAAACCATGACAATCAATAAAATGGTTACTAAGAAACATGAAAAGAATAAATCTGAATATATGTTATTTTCCCCAATTCAAAGATGTTCATCTGAAGCAGTTACACTAAAAATATCTTAATTTTTTATATCAATTTTGATTTCTTATTAAATTGATTTCTGTACTCAAAAGTGCTAGAAATGTCTACAGAAGGAAACTGGGTGCGAGATGTTTAAGACAGCACAGTGGCTATCTTAGGTCTATCAGTATCTTCACCAATATTCAGCAAAGATAGATAGCATAAATGCCAAATTTGTAAACAAGTGTAGTTATCACTGGATGGCTCAATTCAGTTTGCAATAAATGTAGATTCTAGTAAACAATATCTTGCCCAAAGAAGAAAAGGGAAGGAAACAAATATAGATCAATGTAGTCCATTGATTTCAGAATCTACTTACTTAGGAGTATAAATACCTAACTAAGTGACCAGTGTGTCACCTAATTCTGATTGAATGTCTACATTTTTAAGCCTGCCTGTCAGAGTTAACCTATAGAACTTCAATTTCTTCATTGGTAAAATGGGAACGGTAGTGCCTACCACAGCAGGGATGTCAGCAAAATTGAATGAGAATAGATATATAAATATTCTGGAAACATCCTACCTAAAGTAGCCCTTTCAGCCCTCCATCATATCATCCTATTTTATCTTGTTCACAAGCCTCCCCACAATCTGAAAATCTCTTGTGCATAAGGATACCAGTTATATTGGATTAGAGCCTATCACACTCCAGGTTGACCTCGTTAACTAATTGCATCTGTGAACACCCTATTTCCAAATCAGTTCCTATTCACAGGTACTGAGGGTTAGGTCTTGATCATTTTGGGGGAAACAAATCAACCATAACACCTGCATACTCAATATTTTTCTCTTCTTCTCAAGAGATGGCTTCCATTCCTCCTTGTTGGATACCGTCTTATAGTCATTACATAGTAGATTTACCCACCCTTCCCAATGTTTCCTCAGCTCCCTTTCCACATCACAATAGCCAAGTCCATATGACTATGTCAGAGGTAGCCATATGTGATTCTCCAGCTCTGACCTTGTTAAATAACCATTTTGATGCTGTATTTCTAGAAACTGGCTATTCAGCGTCCTTAGAGTCAGTCCCTCATTTAATTGCTGATTTTAAAATCAGATACTCTTACTCTGAATCCCAACAGAGATGAAGGCCCCCAAAGAAACCCCACAGATTTTCTTGTACTCCACAGCAAAGAGATTGAGCCCACACATGCGCCAACCACTGATGGACTCCACACCCCAGCTGTGCCGTTGAAGGGTGACTGTACATGGGCAACTGCTTCCAAATGGAGCTGCTGAAATGTGGCCTCACAAGTCTTTGACAGTGTTAATTACTGAATCCTCTTGGCCTGCCAGCCAGGCTGCTCCACGGAAGGCCTCGCCATGTGGAACTTGCTCCCGGTGGCACTCCTTCTGAGCTTGCATTTGGCAGCAAGCAGGCGACATTTTAAAAGATGTTTTTATTTGCTTTAGCGTTTGGTTCATTTCCCCCCTTCTCTCTGACACTTTGAGGTTGAAATATGTTTTTTGCAGTTGTGGCAGAGTTCCACCAGGTTCCTGAATCCCAGGGCTAATTAGATGGTAGCCGAAGGGTAGCCCACAACTACCGGAATTGACCTGGGTTTTACATCCAGGGTTCTGTGCACACAGATTTACCGGGTAAGATGGTACAGGGCAACTACGAGACAACTCCATTCTCTCTTGAGCCTCTGCATAACTTTAGCTCTAGAAGTGTAATACACATGTTACACAGTGCATGATTCACATTCATATATAATATTTAACTTTCCTTTAAGAATCTGTGCAAAAGGAAGCCTTGGTTGAGACAAGAGTGCCTTTGTGAAAGGGTTTCTGAAAGGAAAGACTCCATATCACTTTTATGCCTGATTTAACTTGATCCTTCAGTAACAGGAATTTAGCTGGTGAGGCGATGAAACAATGCAAATCATATTCACAGGGTCTGTAATATGCCATTCATTAAGATGACTCTCTTGGCTTCCTCTGTGGGTGTCCTCTTGCTCCACCCTAAGACCTAAGGGAATAAAAAAAGAGCCAAGCCACTAAAATAGCTGCAGTAGAAAGCACTGTGGTCATAGGGCCACTGCCAACACCAAAGGCATGTACCAACCAAAATGCAGATGTTCGATTTGGCAAAGCGACATGGCTTGTGGGCCTTTCAGAGCCAGTGAACCAAACAGGATGATGAGGGTTTTCATCTTCTAGAACTTGTGCCTGTAATTCTAATCGCTAGATTGAATTCTTTTTCTCCAGAAGATTAACTATAACCAATTCCTATGAACTCATGCAGAGAGGACACTTTATTCTTCTTCTTAGTTTTGGTACCATAAAGTTTTCAGATGGAGCAAAAAGTCAGGTACATGCCAGGACACAAATGGAGCCCAGTTTTTTCTGAGGCTTCATCTAACATGTAAGCATTGAGGAAAGATAGAATGTAATTTTTCTTGGGAACAGTGATTCATATTTCCCATTGAAAACGTATCCTGACAAGGCTATTATTTCTGTACTTTATATCTTCTACCACTTAAATTCCCTGAGAAATATACCCCTTCTCAAAGTTCAACAATTGTTTCTTTTGCATACATGTCCTCCTCAAAATTAAAATCCTTATACAGAACTCTCTTCACTAATTTTGCAGGTAAGTTTTGCAAAGAGAGACCTGCCTTAATATCTGAAAATGGATGTTCAAAATAAGAAAGTCATATTCCATATTTTTCAAGTCATTATAGTTTTAAAAGGTTATCTCTAAGTCCTGTTCTATCACAAATGCTTTAATGTCCTCTGAGGAAAGGTAAGACTGAGATCCTGAAGAGCAGATTCCCTGGAAATCAGGCTCTGTGATTTGCATGTACATTGGAGCTTGCTTTCAGAAGCAAACCTGTAAGGAGATGACTATTGCAAGAATGGACAGAGCTGAAGTTGCTTTGTAATGGACTTGTAACAGAGTCCTCATCACACACAAGCCATTCAGAGATGGACCACACTGAGACTAGAGGGTTACATTTTCATTCATCCACAGTGACTAGACATTGGATGTGGGTAACCCCTGGGACAGGTGTATCATTGAGTGAGACATTTCTCCTCAACTGAGGGCAATGCTGAGAGGGAATCAGCTATGAGCCACTGGCAGCCATCATTCCAGTGATGGAGTGAATGAGTGTCTCCATCCTGAATTTGGGATTGATTAGTTGACAACCCTAATGTCCACTACAGTCCATTCCTTGCAGCTCATGCATGCCTATTATTTGTATGGAAATTTCACCCCATCTGGGACCAGTCCCTTCAGGATTCTGGTTGGTTTCTTTTCTTGAAAAAAAAAAAAAATAATACAAGGGGAAGATTAGTGAAACAAACTTCAGTTCCTACTACTTCAGCTTGTCTTGGGGCTACAACTGGTGCTCATCTTATCATTCTTCTATCTGCTTTGCATGCTTCTCATACTTGGATAACACCTCTGCTGTGGTGACCATTACTGCTTATTTCTGAGAAGCCTGAGTCCCTAGTCACCTTTTTTTCTTCTATTAACTTCTGTTAGGATCATCTCCAGGATGTTAAAAATTATATCGTACTGATAAACTCTCCATTATCCAACTTTATATGCCCACCCTTCACCTCACCACCAATTATTATTTCAACCACATTTTGACTTAATCCTGCCATTATTTTGCAGGACGTTCTCTTTCTTCCATCAGGCTCTGTACTTTCATGGTTTTGTTATATTGTGACTTAAAAGTAATTATTGTTTTGGTGGCCATTGGGGAAGTGAAATAGACTCTGAGAGGAGTATATGCAGAGAGGACCTCTGCATCTTCTTCAAATGAGTAGGGCGAGATAGTTTTTAAAGGAGAGAATAGACAACTTTTGCAGAGGGCCCAGCGTTTCAAGTTACTTTTTAGTTCATTGACATGGATTTCCCTCCCAAATCTCAGAGTGCCACTCCTTGTTAATCAAGGCCCTTATCAGAGTAGATGAATTTCTGGGCTTGACAGCTCAACCTTCTTTGGATTTCCACTATCCTTCTAATAAAATTCCATAATCATCTTATGTTTTTCTCTGTTTCTGGCTATAGAAAATTGATGTCTTTTTTATATGCTGCCAAGGAAACCCTGTGCTTTTGAATTTCATCTTAAATTGAGGATTAATTACCCTCTATTTTTTTATTGTCTTTACCAATCCATTGATGGCCCCCAGCATTACTACTTCCTCAGAACCACTCAATCAGTGCATTCCTTCCCATCAGTATCCCATCTGAGCTTATCATCAGTAAAAGTTTTTGCAAATGTACCATCCTTGCCTACTAAGGGCATCATAGTCCATCTACCACCTGTTCCAATATCCCATTTTAGAACTGCTTTCTTGGACTACTGTTGGAACCAATTATTGGTTTTCTCAGGAATCAGACCCTGAGATGCTGACATTGTCATCCAGATGATATATTAGAGAGTACACTTAGGAAAAGCACTTGTAACAGGAAGCAGGGCTGGAAATATGATGCAGCTGCAATAAAGTCATCAGTTGATCTCACAGACTGTTCTGGTGCTGGGATAGTCATTCAGAGATGTTCCAAATTGAGCTAAGGGACTGAGCTTCTGTACTTCTCAATGATCAGTCAGTGCATGTGGGCTGGACTCTGAGAAGAGGGGTGAGTTAACATTTGGTGAGGCAGCTTTCTTCAATCACAGGCAGTTCCCAGCTAAGAGGGATTTAGTTGTTACTCTCAGTAGCCATCAGTCCTAGTAACTAGGTAATGAGCATGTTAATTCTGAGGGGGACCAGGGAGGCACGTTGGAGTATCCACTACCCAAGACAAAAGCAATTGGCCAAAGATTACATGATATAGCAGGATTTAATTAATCATGAAAAATAGAATAGGCAAGAGGGAGCTAATTTGACTTAATTAAATTACTGAGCTTTAGATTGCTTTTTGAAAAATATTTTTGCTTGGTGTGCTTATGTTATACTCTGAAATATAAGTGTGTACCACTAAATAAATGTAAAACATGTAAAAATATTATGAATCACATCAATTTCATATAATGTAGTATATAATAGAGATGTTCTTGAAACTAATTTCTAAGAAAAGAATATGAAAGCATTCAGAGTATTTTGTTATAATTTAAACCTTAGATTTAAAAAATGAAAATTATTAATTTCATCATTCTTAAACAAATTCTGTCCTCTTGAAGAATGAAAAACAACCAAACTCACTGCCATCAAACTATTTCTGAGTCATAGCATGCTCCATTGGGTGTCTAAAGCTGTAAATCTTTATAGAAGCAGACTATTTCATCTTTCTTCCATGGAGTGGCTGGTGGGTTTGAACCACCGAATGACCTTTGGTTAACAGCCAAATGCTTTAACCATTTAACAAGAAAGCTCCTTTCTTGGTTAATACAACCTTAAAAATTAAAAAGTAATTCAACAGTCTTTAACATTTTAATTACTATGTCTCAATTTATTTATAAATATTATTTGAATTAACACACTTTCCTAAATATGTGTAGTCCAAAGAGTAAAACTTTACTAAGGTGAAAGTTATTGATATGGAAGAGAATTTTGCCTTGCTAATTTAAAAAATGTCTTGAATCTTCAGTAGTACTTCAGAAACAATTCTCAGCAACTACAAAACATTTCCTTCTTTTGAATGTGAAAATTTGAAAATACTGTAATTAATTTCAGAGTGTTTAGAAAAACTAGATGTTAAGTATGACTTTATGTTGTTGTTGTTATGTGCCGTCGAGTCAGACCTGACTCATAGCGACCCCTTCTTGGGTTGCCCAGGCAGTATCACTACAGAAGTAGATCACCCAAACTTCCTTCCAAAAGTATATCTTTATAGGTAGGTGGAAATGTTTACACTACATGATTCAAACAGCTTTCATTACAGTCCTATTCAGGACTTACTGATAGACCAGTGAAAGAGACAGAAAAATGTACAATTAATTATAATATAAAAAATGAATTAATTAGGTTAGCCTAGTCTTCACGAGAAGAATTGGAAATAGCTTCTTTGAGAAAGTGACATTCATGAGAAACCTGAAAAGTGTATAAGAATTAGCCAAAGAAAAAGATGGAGGAAGAGAGCTGCAGGCAGAGACAATAGCAAGCACAGCAGCCCAAAGGTAAAAGAATGTAGAGGGGAACTTAAAGTCATTTAGCTGGCCATAGACTGCAAGCATTAAGGAGCTACTGAAGCATTTGAAGTAGAGAAATGTTGTGATCATATTTACACATTACAAAGATTACTCATAATGTCTTAAAAATGAATTGGAGACAACAAAAACTGAATTAAGAGCCTTCTGAAGAGAAAGTCTTTGCCTGAACTAAGGTGGAACCGATAACAATTCAAATAATTGGACAAAAGTAGATATTTGGGAAGGAATCTTAAAAACAAAAAAAATGATGATCGCCCATCGGGTAATTGAATAAAAGGGAGGCCATTTACATCATGTTAGATACCTTCATAGAATGAGGGATAACTTTGCTGATGTCACATGGATCTTGGCTGAAAACAAAGAATACCAGGAAGATGTTTGCTTGTGTTTTGTTGACTATGCAAAAGCATTCATCTGTGTGGATCATAACACATTACTGATAACATTGAGAAGAATGGGAATTCTGGAACACTTAATTGTGCTCGTGAGGAACCTGTACATAGACCAGGAGGCTGTCATTCAAACAGAACAAGGGAATACTGCATGGTTTAAAATCAGGAAGGGAGTGGATCGGGGTTGTATACTTTCACCATATTTATTCAATCTGTATACTGAGCAAATCATCAGAAAAGCTGGATTATATGAAGAAGAACATGGCATCACGATTGGAGGAAGACTCATTAACAACCTGCAATATGCAGATGATACAATTTTGCTTGCTGAAGCAAAAGTCACTTGAAGCACTTACTGATGAATATTAAAGACTACAGTCTGAAGTATGGATTATACCTCAACATAAAGAAAACAACAATTCTCATAACTGGACCAACAAACAGCATCATGATAAATGGAGAAGAGATTGGAGTTGTCAAATATTTTTTACTACTTGGTTCCACAATCAATATCAATGAACACAGCAGTCAAGAAATCAGACAACATATTGCACTGGGCAAATCTGCTGCAAAAGACCTCTTTAAAGTGCTGAAGAGCAAAGATGTCTCTTGAAGACTAAGGTGTGCCTAACTCAAGACATGCTATTTTCAGTTGCCTCATATGCATGTGAAAGCTGGACAGTGAACAAGGAAGACCAAAGAAGAGTTGATGCTTTTGAGTTGTGGTGTTGGTGAAGAATATTGAAAGTACCATGGACAACCAGAAGAACAAATCTATCCTGGAAGAAGTGCAGCCAGAATGTTCCTTGAAAGTGAGAATGGCATGACATCTACATATCACAGGTTGTTAATGAGTCTTCCTCTATCATGATGCCACATTCTTCTTCATGTAATCCATCTTCTTGGACTATTTGCTCAGCATACAAAGATGCAACCCTGATGCACACATTTCCTGATTTTAATCCATGCAGTATCTTGTTGTTCTTTTCAAATAACCACTCTTGACTATGTAGATGTTCCTCATGAATACAATTAAGTGTTCTGGAATTCCCATTCTTCTCAAAAGTTATTCGTAATTTGTTATGATCCACATAGTTGAATACCCTTGCATGGTCAATAACACACAGGGCAATAAAACATCTTTCTGGTATTCTATGATTTCAGCCAAAATCCATTAATTATCAACAATGATATCCTTGATTCCATCTACTCATCTGAATCTTCCTGGAATTTCTAGAAGTTCCCTGTCAATGTACTGCTTTTGAATTATCTTCAGCAAAATTTTACCTGTGTGTGATATCAATGATCTTGTTCAATAATTTCCACATTATGTTGGATCACCTTTCTTTGGAATGGACACAAATATGGATCCCTTCCAGTTGGTCAGGTAGCTGTCTTCCAGATTTGTTGGCATAGATGATGAACACTTCCAATGTTGCATTCATTTGTAGAAACATCTCAATTGGTATTCCTTCAACTCCTGGAGTCTTGATTTTTGCCAGTGCTATCAGAGCAGCTTGGACTGCTTCCTTCAAAACCATCAGTTCTTGATCATATGTTATCACCTGAAATTGTTGAACATGGACCAATTGTATTTGCTACAGTGACTCTGTGTATTCCTTCCATCCTCTTTTGAGGCTTCCTGCATCACTCAATGTTGTTGTTGGTGTTGTTGTTTGCCATTGAGTCGGCCCCGACTCATAGAGACCACTCCTGGGGTTTCTGAGGCAGTATCACTACGGAAGTAGGATTGCCCAAACTTCCTTCCACGGAGTGGCTGGTGGGTTTGAACCGCCAGCCTTCTGGTGAGCAGTCAAATGCCTTAGGCACTATGCTACCAGAGCTCCTATAGAATCCTTCAATGTTGCAACTCAAGGCTTGAATTTTTTCTTCAGTTCTTTCAGCTTCCAAAAAAACCCAAATCCAGAAAACCCACACTCACTGCCATAGAGTCGATTCTGACTCATAGCTTCTGAGGCTGTAAATCTTTGTGGAAGAAGATTGCTCAATCTGCCTTCTGTTGAGTGGCTGGTGGGGTTTGAACAGCCAACCCTCTGGTAAACAGCCAAATGCCTTAGGCACTATGCTACCAGAGCTCTTTTCTTTCTCTTGCTAAATGTGTTCTTTGCTTTTGGTTTTCTAACTTCATGTCTTTGTTCATTACATTATAATACTTTGTTTTCTCTAGCTGCCCTTTGAAATCTACTCAGCTCTTTTACGTCATCATTTCTTTAGTTTGCTTTAGCTAGTCCATATTGATGAACAATTTTCAAAGTCTTATATCCAGTTTGGTCTTCTGTTTCTTTCCTGTCTTTTTAATGAATTTTACTTTCTTCATGTATGATATCCTTGACATTATCCCACAATTTGTATGGTCATTAGTGTTCAGTGTGTCAAATCTACTCTTGAGATGGTTTTTAAACATTTATGTGCATCAAAAGATTTTTCCAGAAGCATAAAAAGGGAACCTACAGAGACTGGAGAAAAAAAATTGACAACAACTATCATCCAAAGAGTTATCTCTTAAATTTATAGAAAATTTCATCACTTCAACAACACAGAGATAAACAATTCAATTAAAAAGTGCACAGAGGACACAAACAGATACTTCACCAAAGTAGACATTCAGGCAGCCAACAAATACATGAGGAAATACTATCATTAACCATTAACCAAACCAAACCAAATCCATTGCTGTTGAGTCAATTACAACCCATAGCAACCCTATATGACAGAGTAGAACTGTTCTGTAGGACTTTTAAGTCTGTAATCCTTATGGAAGCAAACTGCCCCATGTTTTCCCTGTGGAGCAGGCTGATGAGTTTGAACCACCCATCTTTCAGTTTGCAGCTGAGTGTTTTAACCACTGCACCACCAGAACACTTCCATTAACCATTAGAGAGATGCAAATCAAAAGAATAATGATATATCATCTCACCCTTGCATTAATAGCAAAATAATAATAATAGTAATAATAAAACAGAAAACAACAAATGCTGATGAAGGATTGGAAAGATGGGAAACCTCATACATTGCTGGTGGGACTGTAAAATGGTGTAACCACTGTAGAAAATGGTATGGCACTTTCTTTAAAAGTCAGAAGTAGAAATGCCATATGATCTAGGAATCCAACTAATAGCATATATCCTACAGACATAAGACCTGCAACATGAATAAATATATGCACAGTCTGTTCATTTCAGCCCTATTCACAACAGTTAAAGGATGGAAACAACCTAAACACACGTCAGCAGATAAATGGATAAACAACTAAGGTACATACACACAATGTAATTCTACACACCATTAAAGAATAATGACAAATCCATGAAATACCTCATAACATGGATGAATCTGGAGGCTATCATGCTGAGTGAAATTAGCCAATCACAAAAGGACAGCTATTATGTGAGACTACTGCGATAAAAAGTCAAGAAAAGATTTTCACACAGAAAGAAACATTATTTGAAGGTTACCCAAGGTGGGAGAGAAGGGGAGGGTAAACCACTAACTAAACTCACCCAAAGCCAAACTCACTGTTGTCGAGTCAATTCGACTCATAGTGATCCCACCTTGGGTTTCCGAAGGTGGTACCTCTACGGAAGTAGATTGACCAATCTTCCTTTCAAGGAGTGCTGGTGGGTTTGAACTGCCAGCCTTCTGATTAGCAGTCAAATGCCTTATAACTAGAGGATAGTCATGTATTAACTTGGGTGAAGGGAAAGGCAATATGCAATAAGGGGGAGGTCTGCACAAAATGATCAAGGCAGTGGGAAACTCAAGGAGGAGCACAAGAGTTAAAGTCAACAAAGGTAAGTACTATTGCATAAACAATCCTACAATAGCAGTAATAAAAATAACCTATGAATGGATACATGATAGACACATAAGCTGAACAAGTGTGGGAAGGTAAATGGAATTACACTCACAAATACATAAAAGTTTTCCAGTACATATGTACTGGAAAGATATGCAGGAATATAGTAAAGCACACGGGTGGCAAAGTTACGAAAATTTCTTAGCAATAATCAAATACTTTGAGGGAATGTTGCTGGGCCTGTGGGCTCAGGACCATAATCTCAGGGAACATCAAGGTCAATTGGCATAACATAGTCCACAAAGACAATGTTCTACGTTCTGTTTTGGTGAGTAGTGACTGGGGTCTTAAAAGCTTGTGAGTGGCCATCTAAGGGGCAACTATTGGTCTTTCCTCATTTGAAACAAAAAAGAATGAAGAACATCAAAGACATGTGGAAATAATTAGTTCAAAGGACTAATGGATCATGCAAATCTCAATCTCCACAACCCTGAGACCAGAAGAACTAGACAGTGCCTGGCTCTCACTGCTGATCACTCTGAAAGGGATCACAAAAGAAGGCCCCAAATAGAGTAGGAGGAAAATATGGAACAAAACACAAAATAATAAAAAGACCAGGTTTACTGGTCTGATAGAGACTGGTGGAACACCTGAAACTATGGCCCTTAAACACTCTTCAAGCTGGAACTGAACTAACCCTCCTGGCTCAACTTTCAGCCAAGTACTAGACTGACATATAAAGGAACAATAATACCAGGAAGGTATGCACTCCTTACAGGAATCAACTATACAAGATCAAAAGGGCAGCATTTGCCTGGGGATAAAGTTCAGAAGGCAGAAAGGAATAGGAAAAAAAAAAGGACCAGTGGAAATAGTAAGCACAGGGAGGAATTGAGAAGAGTGCTGTTACATTGTGGAGATTGCAATCAATGTCCCAAAACAAAATGTGTATAGATTGTTGAATGGAAAGCCAATTTGTTCTGTAAACTTTCACCTGAATCACAACAAAAAGTTAAAAATAAAGTTGAAAAAAATGAAACTGAACACATAAAGATCAATATCCTAGGCCTTAGTGAAGTAAAATGGGCTGATATTGGCCACTTTGAATTGGACAATAATATTGTCTACTACACAGGGAATAACAAATTAAAAAGGAATGGTATCACATGCATTATCAGAAAGAATATTTCAAGGTCTATCCTGAAGTGCAAAGCTTTCAAAGGCAGGATACTAACCATACACTTACAAGGAAGCCAGTTATTGTGATTATTTTTCAAATTTATGCACCAACCACTAATGCCAAAGTTGAAGAAACTGATGAACTTTATCAATTTCTGCAGTCTGAAATTGATCAAATATGCAATCAAGATGCATCGATAACTACTGGTGATTGGAATATGAAAGTTGGAAGCCAAGAAGAAGGATCAGTAGCTGGAAAACATGGCCTTGGTGAAAGTAATGACACTGGAGATTGTGTGATAGAATTTTGCAAGACCAACAACTTATTCATTGAAAATACCTTTTCATCAACAACATAAATGGTGATTACATCACACACAACCCGAAATTCTCATTAGAAATATATTATTCTAATTTTTAATTCTTGATAAAGGCGTTTCACATTTCCAATATCAAATTGATTTTCACACACAAAAACTTTGAAATGTGTTCGATTTCTTAGTATGTGGGTTATCAACACAGTATCTAAACTATCGCTCTATCCTTTAGTTCTCCCATAACAGACATATCACAAGTGGATGGTTTTAGCATACAGGAATTTATTCTCTTACAGTTTAGAAGGCTAGAAGTCCAAATTCATAGTGCTGCCTGCAGGAGCTTGTTGAAGACCACTGACCTTAGGCTTTAGCTCTGTCTCTTATGCCAGACCCACTGTAGTTGGAGGGCTCTCCTATCTAAGGCAGATGTTGGGTGCTGAGGCTGACAAACCCAAAGTAGGCACAATCCTAAGATTGGCAGGCAACACAGAAGACCACTGGATGAAGACTTGGCCAAATGCAGGATCCAAATGTGCCAAAAAGCTAGAGGTCTTTCTCAAAGCCTCTCTTTATGTACTGGAAATGTGCCTTCAGGCCATACGCTGAAGGCAATGACTTAGCTTCTCACAGCCGATTTTACCATGGAGGTGATTACAGTCTCATCATGGGGAATAACTGCATGCAGCTGCCAAGCCACTCAAAACTGCACCCCAGCCAAGATGAGATACAACCTTAACTACCACACCCTGGTAATTAAATGCTCTTGACTGCTAACCAGAAGCCTGGCAGTTCAAACCCACAAGCCACTCCTCGGAAGGAAGATTGAACAATCTACTTCTGTAGTGATGCTGCCTCAGAAACCCAAGGAGAGGTCGCTACGAGTCAGATCCGACTCTATGGCAATGAGGTTTTTTTTTTTTGGTTACAAAAAAACATGAATTGGGCTGTGGTTTTGAGTGGCCGGGCAGCTGGACTTCTCTCCCCTATTTTGGTCATATTGTCAGAAGGGAGCATTCCCTGAAGAAGGATATCATGCTTGGTAAAATGGAAGGTCAAAAAAAAGGGGAAGGCCTTCGATGAGATGGATTGACACAACGGTTGCAACAATGGGCTTAGATATAGCAAGTATTATAAGGCTGGTGCAGTACAGGCTGTATTTCATAGGGCCACTATGAGTTGGAGCCGACTCAATGCCCCCTAAAAACAACAAAAAACTATGTACAAATATTAAAAAGTCTCCCCCCACAAAAAAAGGGTGACTTCTTCCACTGCGTTTTATGCTTCATGTTCTAGCATGTAAACATGCCACTTTAGATTAACATGTGATTAGACCAGAGATCTGAAACCACCCACAGCATTCAGAAGCAAGTTTGCCAATGCTGTGTTGTATGCTAATATTACCACTAGCAGAAGTTCTTTCACCTATAATGAATATACAAAATTACAAAATACTAAATAAATATAAATCTTCTCTTTAATAAATAATTTCAGTACTGCTTACAAATGGGCCCGATTTAGAAATCTGGCTCTAAAATATCTAAAGTTCCCAGAAGGTTTAGTACTATTTAAAACTTTATTTCTACCAGAAGAACTGGATGGGACCTGGCTACCACTACCAACTGTTTTAATCTGGGCCATGATAGATGGACCCTGACGGAATAGGAGAAAACTGTAGAACGGAACCTCAAATTCCTTGTAGGGAAGAAAAAAAAAAAAAACCTACTGGACTGGTTGAGTCCAGAGGACTCTCAGAGACTATTACTCTGAGATATTCTTCAAACATTGAACTGAACTAACCCCTAAGAATATTTTGTAGCGAAATAACAAATTGGCTCAAAAAATAATGAATATCACCCATAAATACAGTGATCCTTTAAAAAAAAAAAAAAAAAAACCCTATATGAGTCAAAATGGCCAACAATTACCTTAAAACAAAAATGAGACTGTAAGGGGTAAGGAAACTGGATTAATGGACCAACCAGAATAGAAGTAATAAGATTCACACTCTGATGAACGTCAGCAGTGTCACTTAACAAACAGGACAGAGATGGTTGTAAACCTTCATTGGAAACACAATAAACTACATTTAAAAATTAATTAATTAACTAAAAACAATTTTGTTTCTAGAGATTTACATTTGTCAATTGGGAGAAGTACTTCAACTGTTTTTTACTAAGTTATGACAACTACAAGTTGATCTTTAAGTAGGGCATTCTACTTTTGCCTGCATATGGAGTGTGAGAATTATATGCTCTGTCATAAATATAGCTTACTGCTGACTCATTTAATATGACTGGGACCTTTACCAATAGCTTTAATTATATATATTAATAATTCCAAAGTAGGTCTTTGGGAGAGAATATTTTTGTTCTGTCTATAAGAAATCCCTATTACACAGTAGTAGTTTCATGATACCATATTTTAAAAAAGAATAAGATACTCAATAAATAACAAAAAATATGCTGTAATTTAATGCTCTAGTGCCAACATTAGTGATAATTATTTAACAAAAACTAAGTTGTCATGTGAGTCTCTTGTGTGTATGTGTGTGTGTGTTTCTTGAATCATTTTCCACTTGTTATCCCATATTACCACACTGTCCTAATGTTAGAAGGATAGTTTTGACTCTAGGCCTTTTCTCTTTCTTTTTTTATTCACACTCTTATATCTACACATGTACCTACCCACAAGCTTCTTTTCTGAGTTTCTGACCTACATATACAAGTACCCACCGTGTAAGACCTAGACTCCTTCTTTTCTCTTGTTTCCATATCAAACAAACATTAAACATTGATCAACAACCCAGGATTATCTTTAAACTCCATTCTTTATTCTCTATCTTGACTGGTTCTCACATTCAATGATTCTAACAAACTCACACCAACTATTGCTTGGATTATTACAATAGTTTTCTAATTCATCTGTCTGTCTAAACTTTTAACTCCTACTCATCTACTCTAACATTATTGGTATGTGATGTTAGTAAAATGCAAATTTAATCAGGTCATTCTTTGGGTTAAAAGCCATTGCAACCTTATTGCCTACAGGAAAAGAATAAGGCATGGCAGAAAAGACACCATCACCTGGTGCCTATTTTTTTTCCCCAAAGTTACAACATCTCGCCCCTTTCCCATGTGGTATAATCATACAAATTATACAATTTTTGTCTCATTCTCACATTGCCTGTAAAGACTTCTTAACATGCCTACTGTAAGTATGGTAACCACATAATTTTCTTTCATCTTAGTTGGTATTTTTTGAGAATGAAAGAGGATGAGATAAATGCTAAACTCCAATGGGCACTACAGGAAGAGTCATAAACCAGGACTTTTCTGGGCAAATTGGAACACAAGGTCTGTTACCTGCAAGTGGAGTTGATTATTCCCCTTTCTTTGTGCTTCCTTTCACCTTCATCCTTCTCAATTTTCTTTCTAGTGATCTACATTGGTCAGTTAGGGGAAATTCTTCAGCTATTTGTGTTAACAACTATCCCAAGCCAAAAACCCACTGCCATTGAGTTGATTACAACTCAAAATGACCCCCAGTGGGTTTCTATGGTGGTAAATCTTTACAGATGTATATTGCCCAGTCTTCTTTCCACAGAGTGGCTGGTAGATTTGAACTTCCAACCTTCTGGTTAGTCAAATGTCTTAGGCACCATGTCACCAGAGCTCCTTACCACTATCCCAGTACTTCTTATGTTGTATCGAAATGGTTTATGTTTCCCTTGTGTACTACAAAGGAGCTCAGGTGGTGTAATGGTTAAGGCAGTTGAATGCTAACCAAAAGGTCTGTGGTTTGAACCTACCAGCTACTCCATGGAAGAAAGATGAGACAGTCTGCTTCCATAAAGGTTTACAGCCTTGGAAACCCAATGAAGATCTCTGTGAGTCAGAAGAGTCAGAATGGACTGGATGGCAGTGAGGGTTTTTTTGTTTGTTTGTTTGTTTTTTGGTTTTATCAACTATATTAGGAAGTAGGCCCTTGGGGGCTAGACATTATGCTTTATTCATCTTTGTGTGTACAATGATTAACACAGCAGATATATTTGGTAAATAGTTGTCAGTTGCTGTTGAGTGGATTTTGACCCTATTGTGTCAGAATAGAGCTCCAGAGGGTTTTCAATGGCTATATTTTTCAGAAGTAGATCAGGGCTATCATCTAAGGTATCTCTGGGTAGACTTGAACATCTATCCTTTCAGTTAGCAGTGGAGCACATTACACTATCCAGGGCCTTCAGGACAGCTGGTAGAAGCTCTGTAATTAGATTAAACAAATAAAGAAATGAATTGATAAAGCTGGTGTGGCAAAGATATACCCCTTACTAAATATTAGATCACTGTTAAATCAGCCTGAAAGTAACAAGTTTCTTGTGCTCACTCAGGATCATTCTTGAAACCAAACTAAGGAACCAGATCTTGGGTAGCCAGGACCAGCAAGGAAGGTGTAGACATGTTTGACAAACGACATGAAGGGTGAGGTTGTGGCTATAAACCATAGATGAAATGGAAGCCAAATGCAGATGAATCAGGAGTTGAAGAGTTCCCTGCATGAAAACAAGGTTAAGGCAACAAAGAGGTTCAAAAATCATAAGAAGGAGTCAAAACAGCTGACAACAAATCCTGGAACTTGGGTTCATTTAACCAGCTAGAGTTTGCAAATGGAGCTTGGTATGGGGCCAGTGAAAAGAAGCCACCTCAAATAAGTTGACTTAGTTGGCACCAATTGATTTGAAATTTAAGTTGTACAGGTACATACTTTATTAAAGTCCAAAGACACACATATGAGCATGAGTGGAAATTTTAGTTTACATATCTCATTGTGTGCATATCAAGATACATGCTATGTATAAGCAAACAATAATTTTTATTTTATTTATTGATTTAAATTCCATGGAATTTAGGTTCTATTAAATATGCAATATAAAAATGAACATGCTTCTAGAAACTAACAAAGCCAAAGGCTTTGTATTCCATGGTTTTGACGAAATAAAAGCTTCTTATTAAGAGGTAGAACATTCTTTTTCTCAACATAAATATTTCCTCTTCAGAGAGACCTGCTCAACCCTCCACTTAAATTACTCCAACTAGTTAAGAGCTGGACCCAAAATAAAGCCAGATATAAGACAGTCTGTAACACTTCATTTTATTCCATATTAGATACATTTTAACTCAATTTCCTCCTCCAGCTGCACAGACACAGAAAGTCTGAAAAGAGCAAGGCCATGATGCACTGGATTACATTGACTCTCTTAAATAAATTATTTTCATTGTATCATTTCCATTTAAAGTGTTTTTTTTTTTTTTTTTCCCTTCAGTGATTCATTCTCCAAGAAACATTAATAACTTTCCCCTTGGTATGTTGCCTCTTTGAAGCTTGGTCTGGCAATCTTTTCTCCCACCTCTGTTGTGTCTTTGTTAGTAGTGAAGCCACCATCTGCTTGGAAATGAATGTCCTTTAATGGGACATAGCATGCTAACAGTGCTGCCTGAGGCAAAAGTCTGAAGTTAGAAGTTGGCGCACAACCATCTATGCTTTCAGCACCAGTGTAACCTCCTCCCCTGGGCACCCAGCATTCTCTTGGATTATCTGTTTATACACCTCCCTGGTAGCTCTGCCTTTCTAGACAGTGTTTATCGTTCTTTTCTGTCAAAATCTGTACCATGTCCCGTTCTATCTCAGGCAATTTTCTTCCGGAAATCAACACTGTGAGCAAATCCACACTAAAGTGCTGCTAACTTATCCCGTGAATTGATAAGGCTTTCCAACACAGGAAAAGGAATCAATCAATCTCTGTGGTGCAATTTGTAGCCCCCCCCCAAAATACATTATTATTCAACAACTCACATCACATGGTTCACTGCCAAATCTGCTTAGGTATGACTTGGGTTAGGGTGATACTAGTATTTGATTGTAGTTTTCACAAAATTACATCTTTGCAATGTTGTTGTTGTTATGTGCCGTCAAATACTATTTTAAAAATTCTGCCAGCTCTTTGTTACTATAGCACATACATAACTAGGCATGAGGCAGTTAAACTTGACTCCAGAGAGGCAGTTTGGCTACATTTGACAGTTGAAGACAGGTCAGGGAAGTACCATAGAGAGGCGGCTTTGGAGTTAAAAGGGAAAGTTTTCTCTGTCTAAAAGATATATGGTTTTTCACCCTAATCCAGGCTGGTCTATAGAAACCCTCCCCAGCAGTTGCAGCAAGCGTTTTGTAAATGACATTATATAGGAAATATGTTGTGGAGGGTGTTTTGCAGTGCACATTAACAGAATGTATTTCCATACTTCCATGGTGTGTGAATTAACAGATTGCATTAACCAAAGTCATAGCATTAGAACTACAGTTAATGAATAAGCTCTAATTGAGACAGAAAAGGCTCTGTGCTTTAAGAAATTATAGCCACAAACACCACAAACCTTCTGAAACTAATACATGGCATTATCAAACCAACATGAATGAACATGGTGCAAAGTAGGAAAAGAATCAGATCACGAAGCACAATATCAGGAAGAACAAGAGAGACAATAAAAGATAATTAGTATTATAACAGATGATAATTTCTAACAAGGGAGAGGGTGGTGGCTATGAACAAAGCTGTATACTATATTTTCACTGATATGTGGAGGGGCGTGTGTGTGTGTGTGTGTGTGTGTGTATAGTATTTGTAGTTCAGTGGCAGAATTCTTCTTTCCTTGTGGAAGAGCCAGGTTCCATTCCTGGCTACTGAACCTCATGTACATCAACCCCCATCTATCAGCATAGGATTGCATGTTACTGTGATGCTAAATAGGTTTCAGTGGGCCAACATGACAGCAGTTAACAACAGTGTGCACACACACATATACACATGTTCATTCTCAGTACATGTTATAAAAATTACTTCTTTGCATTCATTTCCATAATGGTTTTGTTCTTCTATTATTCATTACAACAGAAAGATATTATTCAAATCATTGAAGGAGAATCCAGAATTGGAATTAGAATTATGATTCTATTGGATTGCATTGTAACCCCTCTGCATCATAGTGGCTTTCAATGGCACTAAGATCCATTTAGAACCTGAAAATCCAGTCATTTTCGGTAACCTACAAAGGCTACACAGTCTGGCTCCTACATCTTCCCCAGCCTCAGGCCAGTCACTCTTCTTGATCATGACACTCCAACCACCCTTATTTCCCTTAAGTGCCTCCAAACTGGCAAAGCCCTTTCTTGCTTTGTGGAACTGCCACATCCTCTCCACTCTGGCAGCTGAGAATTCTCTTCCTTCTGCTCTTATCTTGGCTGGCTCCATTGTATTTTCATGTCTCAAACATCACCTCCTCAAATCTTCATATTTAAACTGACTTCCTCATTGATGCCCCCCTCCCACTATTATCATATATCAAAAGTCAGACTTTTTCCTTTATAGTCCTTATCCCAAACTGGTTTTTCTCTCTCTATTCTTGTTTAGTGTTCTGTTGCCTGTTATTCTCACTCTATTGAAAACTGCATAAGGGCAGAGACCATGTCAATCCTGTGTCCCAAACTAACATGGTGTCTGATTCATATTAGTTGCTTATCTTGGCTGGAGAGGATGTCCTAGAAATAGGTCCAAGGCAAATGGCTTAAGTGCTAATGCTCTACTGGGAAGTCCAATTACAGGGCAGAAAGACTGAGAGGAAAAGGAAGTGAAGTAAGGAAGAAGGACAAACAAATATAACTTCGTAGCCAGGGTTCTCCACTACCAAGCTGGCTGCAGCTTCACAAAAGACACAGCCAGTAGATCAGCCAGCAAGAGTGTTTCCAGAAAGACTGAACAGAACCCTGTGCTTTGGAAAGTTGTATTGGAGAGAAGAGGGAAAGGAGTTTGTATCCTACCTCTGTTCTTTCATTGATCAAAGTTCTCTAATTAGCAGTTGACTGAACCTGTTATCCCCTAACTCCTGTGCCTTTGGCTGCCATTGGGGGAGCTGGATTACATGCCCTACTTTGTATTGCTTCATCTGAGCTGCAAAACTGTAGGAGGAGGAATAGGCGGGGCAAGATGGCGGACTAGGCAGAAGGATTGCACAGACCCTCTTCAACAAAGAAAAGGGAAACCAATTAACACAG
>NW_006921689.1:473821-483968 GCF_000298275.1 Orycteropus afer afer | reverse complement strand
GGAAAGTGAGGCCAAGAAAATTAGAGGAAATTCAAAAAGTAGTCCTGAGCTGGTGCTCAATCAGGGTATGTTGTCTTAATAAGTGAAAGAATGAGTGGATTTAATGCTGGGACTGCTAACTAGAAAGCTGGAGGTTCAAATCCACCAGCCACTCCTCAGAAGGAAGATGGGGCAATCTACTTCTTTAGTGATACTGCCTTGGAAAACCAAAGAAGGGTCTCTATGAGTTAGATCTGACACGACAGCACATAACAACAACAACAGTAGATTAACTTAGCAAGTAGATACATTTAGAACCTAAATAGTTTGAGTACTCCTTGTTTGGAAAGAAACCATTCCTGAGAACTACGCTTTTTTCACATGCTATCTTGTACGTCACCTGTTGTTAGAAGAGACCATTCCCTGGAGAGGAATATCATGCTTGGTAAAGTGGAGGGTCAGCAGAAAAGGGGAAGACCTTCAGCAAGATGTATTGACACAGTGGCTGCAATAATGGGCTCAAGTATAGCTGGGATAGTGAGCATGGAGCATGACCAGGCAGTGTTCCATTCTGTTGTACAAAGGGTGTTATGAGTTGGAGCTGACTTTATGGCACCGAACAACATGAACAACATGTTGTTGTTGTCAGGTGCGGTCAAGTCAGTTGACTCACGGAGATCCTATGAACAAGAGAAGAGAACACCGACTGTTCCTGCATCATCATCACAATCATTGCTATGCTGGAGCCCATTGTTACAGCCACTATGCCAATCCATCTCATTTGGGGTCTTCCTCTTTTTTGATGACACTCTACTTTTCCAAGGATGGTGTTGTTCTCCAGGGAATGGTCCCTCCTGATAACATGTCCAAAATAAGTGAGACCAAGTCTTTCCATCATTGCTTTTAAGAAGTATTCTGGCTGTGTCTCCCCAAAAACAGATGTGTTCATCCTTCTAGTAGTCCATACGATATTCATTATTCTTCATGAACATCACAATTCAAATGAATCAGTTCTTCTTCAGTCTTCTTTATTCATTGTCCAACTTTTACAAGCATATGAAGATATTGAAAATAATGTGGTTTGGTTTAGGTTCACCTTAGTCCTCAAAGTGACATCTTTGCTCCTTACACTTTAAAGAAGTCTTTTATAGCAAATTTACCCAATGTAATATGCCACTTAATTTCTTGACTGCTGCTCCCATGGGTGTTGATTATGGATCCAAATGAGATGAAATCCTTGACAACTTAAAACTTTTCTCCACTTATCATGATGCTGCTTATTGGTCCATTTGTGAGGATATTTATTTTCTTTATGTTGAAGTGTAATTCATACTGAAGGCTTTCATCTTTGATCTTCATCGATGCTTCAAGGCCTCCTTGCTTTCAGAAAGCAAGGTAAGTCATTTGCATTTTGCAGGTTTTTAATGATTCTTCCTCCAATCCTGATGCCTCCTTCTAGGAATGACTAGGATTTTATCTTTTTGCTCCATTTATTGGTATGGCTGTGAGAACTGATAAGAAAGAAAGGAAAGGAGGAAGGAAGGAAGGAAGCAGGTAATGGAAGGAGGGAGGGAAAGAAGGAGGGAGGAAAGAAGGAAGGAGGGTGGGAGGGATGCAGGGAGGGGGAGGGAGGGAGGAAGGCAGGGAGTGGGGAGGGAGGGAGGAAAAAATGATAAATCTTTATCCCCCAAGCAAGTTACAGTCATTGGAAAGAAATAAAAATATGAAATTTTTATTAGCAACATCAATTAGGATGTGATGACTGTGAGTATGTGTGTTTGTGATATATAGATATGACAGAAAACATTTTCAGAAGAGTCATCTCTTTGGAATGGGAAAGGGAAAGCAAAAATCAGATTCTGATGTAGAGGGAGGGATGTGGAGAAAGTGTGAATAAGACTAAAGGAAGGAAGTGTCTGAGGCTACTGCTGTTTTTTGCAGCACCACTAAAATGTCTTCCATAGTCTTGTTAGCACAGACAAAATGGTTGGTTATAGGAACCTTCTCACAATGAAAAATACACACACACACACACACACAGAAAGAGAGAGAGAGAGACTATAACCTTCCCCAAATCCCTGCAGTCACTTTTTATTTGGGTTCCTCTCAAAATAATGCTATTGTTGCTCCCCATCTCACAATTCTGCACCCCACTACCTAATAAAATATTGCTATCTACTTGCTTTCCATTCCTTAAGATGTTCAATGCAAAGGAAAGGAGGAAGAATACTAAAAGAGAAAAATAACTTTTAAAAAATTTTATTTGAAGTTCAGGAATAATATACTTAAAATTATAATATTTGTTCTATTTATTTGAAATAAAAACAAAAAAGTGTGTTAAGGAGTTGGCTCACACATGTAGAGAGAAAGAGCTTAATCCGAAATGAATGAATAGAATAGTATTCATGGTGGAGCAGACTATACCTAATATTTTACATACAGATTTCTTGCATGAGGTAGGTTTTCTTTCACTCAGAACTTACCTACATATTCTCATCTTAGGAGTCTGAACATTTTCACAGTTGGTCTTATCACGAAGGTAAAGTTTTTAGAAGTTGAACAAAAACAACTCAGTTGTTTTTGAGTTGATGAGTTGTTTTTTGTAATGAAAAAAAAAATCACATTTCTATTTTCACAGCAATTAAAGGTAACTATTTGATGGCCTCAGGGCCTCGGGCAGTCAGCTGCCACACCCAAGGCTGGCAGTTCAAACCCACTGGCTGCTTCCCGCCAGGTAGACAGGGAGCTCTGGTAGCATAGTGGCTAAAGCACTTGACTGCTAACCAGAAGGCTGGCGGTTCAAACCTACCAGCCACTCCTCGGAAGGAAGGTTGGGCAATCCTACTTCTGTAGTGATACTGCCTCGGAAACCCAAGGAGGGGTCGCTATGAGTCAGGGCTGACTCGACGGTACATAACAACAACAACAACAACATTTGTATATAGATAACTAAAATCCAGTTGAATTATGAAGCTGAAACTTCCATTGTGCTTAATCCTCAAGGAAAGTTGATTCATGAAGTAATTTTAGTCTTTTTTCTTACAGAAAATAAAGTTACAAGGGGAACCCAAATGCCTCAGACCTCATCAGCCTATATATACAAATGCTTTAACATTAACAAGCAAGCCTAATTTTTCTGTTTTCAAAATATGTAACTAAAAAATTGTTTAAATATATTAGAAAGGGCAGAAAACAAAAATTCATTACCTGGATTTAACCAGTATTAAAATTGCACCACATTTGCTTCAGAAATTTTTCAGAGGAAGAAATGCAATGAATGGAGTTAATGCAAAATATACCACTTGCCAAGTCTCCTCTCTCAGAGTAATCTTCTCAGAGTAACACCACCCTGAAGCAATTGTATTCCTTTCCTTCCACACTTATAAAAAAATATTTGATATATTGTTAAGCGTTTGATATCTGTAAAATGTTTCATATCTATAAAATGTTGGAGATATATATATATATCTATATATACAGGAGCTCTGGTAGCATAGTGCCTAAGGCACTTGACTGCTAACCATAAGGCTGGTGGTTCAAACCCACCAGACACTCTTCAGAAGGAAGATGGGGCAATCTACTTCCATAGTGATACTGCCTCGGAAACCCAAGGAGGGGTTGCTATGGGTTGGGGCTTACTCGACAGCAAATAACAACAACAACAACAATTATATATATATAATGTTTGATTGAGCTTTTGTTGAATATGTACATAGACCAAGAGGCAGTCATTCCAACAGAAGAATCAGAAAAGGTAAGTGCCAAGTTGGTATTTTTTCACCATATATATTTAATCTGTGTGGTGAGCAAATAATTCTTGAAGATGGACTATATGAAGAAGAACACAGTATCAGGATTAGAGGAAGAGTCACTAACAGCCTACCATATACAGATGGTATACCCTTACTTGCTGATAGTAAAGATGACTTACAACACTTACCAATGAAGATCAACGACTGCAACATTCAGTAGTCTTTTCACCTCAACATAACAAAAATAAAAATTCTCACAACTGGAACAATAAGCAACATTCTGATTAATGGAGATAAAATTGAAGTTGTCAAGGACTTCATTTTACTTAGATCCACAAACAATGCCCACGGAAGCAGCTACAAGAGATCAAATGACGTATCACATTGGGAAAATCTGTTGCAAAAGACCTATTTAAAGTGTTTAAGAGCAAAGATGTCACTTTGAAGACTAAGGTGCACTTGCCTCATGCCATGATATTTTCCATCTCCTCATATGCATGTGAAAGCTGGACAACCAATAAGGAAGACTGAAGAAGGATTGATGCAATTGAATTATGGTGTTGTCCAAGAATAATGCCTATATAATGGACTGCCAGAGGAATGAATAAATCTGTCTTGGAAGAAGTACAGATCAATGCTCCTTAGAAGCAAGGATGGGGAGACTGTCCACATAATTTGAACATGTTATCAGGAGGGACTAGTCCCTGGAAAAGGACATCATTCTTGGTAAAGTAGAAGATCAACAAAAATAGGAAGACCCTGAACAAGATGGCTTGACACAATGACTGCAATGTGGGGCTCAAGCATAGCAATGATAGTGAGGATGGCACAGGACTGGGAAGTGTTGCTTTCTATTGGACATAGAGTTGCTGTGAGTTGGAACTGATTCAATGGCACTTAAAAACAGCAATCTATGTAAATATAGACCCACACGTATATACCCTACCCTACCAGTTGTCATCAAGATGACTCCAACTCCTGGTGACCCCATGTGTGTCAGGGTGGAACTATGCTCCATAGGGTACTCAGTAGCTTATTTTTCAGAAATAGCTTGCAAAGGTTTCATTCTGAGGTGCCTCTAGGTGGACTTGAACCTTCAATCTTTCAGTTAATAGCTGAGGCATACAAGGTTGGGGTGGCTATAGGAATTAATGAGAATCAATCTCTAGAAATTGTTACAGAGAAAATTCTTCCAAATAATAGCAGATTAAATTTACTCAAGCCCATCATAAAATGATACAACCAAAGTGAAAATCAGTATGGTGATTCCTTATAAAGTTGGAATTAGAAATACCATTTGATCTAGCAATCCCATAACTAGGTTTATATCACAAAGAAGTGAGAGCCGGGACAAAAGTAGATATATGCACACCCATGTTCATTGCAACACTATTTACAATAGCAAAGAGATGGAAACAACTTAACTGCCCATCAACAGAAGAATGGATAGCAAACTATGGTACATACACACAATGGAATACCACGCAACACTAAATAATGTAGAATTTGCAAAACACTGCATAGTGTGGATGAATTTGGAGGACAATATACTGAGTGAAATAAGTCAATCACGAAAGGACAAATATAGTATTAGTTCACTATTGTAAAAAGTCAAGGAAAGTTTATATATGGAAGGAAAATTTCTTTGTTGGTTACCAGGGATAAGAGAAGAAGGGAGAGAACACTACTAGGTAGGTAGAGACAAGTATTGATTTGGGTGAAGGGAAGGGCAATGTACCAAAAGTGAGTGAGTAACATGGTGGCACTGAGGAAGAGGAAGACAGAGAGAGGTACATGGGAGATGCAGAGAACAGAGATTAACATTTTGCATGTACAATACTGTGTTTTCAGTGATGGCAAGCATTGGTCTACGAGCAGAAAAATGGGTGGACAGGCTGAATGATCAGGTATGTCTAGGCAGGGGGAAATGTGCCCACGACCATGTACAGGGTTGGCAGAAGATGTTTCTACAAGTGTGTTTGTATGTGCTGTAAGAATGTCTAGGCGTATAGTAGAGCTGACAAAGAACAAGGTTGTGGTGGCTTCTTGGCCACAGCTAGCTACCCTAAAGGAGTGAGTAGTTGGACCAATGCTCTCAGGACCATGGTGTCAGGGGACATCAAGTTCAATTGGTGTAACATACTACACAAAAACATTGTTCTACAGACTACTTTAGTGAGTAGCGACTTGGGTCTTAAATGCTTGCAAGTGGCCATCTAGATGCAATGATGGGTCTCTCTCGTCCAAAGCAAAGAAGAATGAAGAAAAGCAAAGACATATGGAAACAATTAGTCCAAGGGACTAGTAATGTAATCCTTAGTCTATATGACCATGAGACCAGAAAAGCTAGATGGTACCTGGCTGCCACTGTCAACCACTCAGAGGGGGATCTATGCAGGAGATCCTGGATAGAGAGAACAATGTGGAACAAAACTCAAAATCAGAGAAAAAAAAAAAGGACCAGGTTTGCTGCTCTGAGAGACCTTGATGAGACCCCTGAGACTATGGCCTCTAGTCACCCTTCAGGTCTGGAACTGAACTTATTCCTGTGGCTTCCAGCCAAACAATAGGTATATGGGGTGAACACTTATATTAGGTAGATACATTCCTTAGAGAGATCAATTGTGGGAGAACTGAAGGGCAGGGTTTTCAAAGGGAGGTAGCTGGTGGAGCCAAGGGATAGAGGCCGGAGTGCATGGGAGGGAAGGACACAGGGAAGAGGTAACTATGGGGAGAAAGTGGGAAGAGAGCTATTATATTCTGGGGAATTGCCATCAATATCAAGAAACAAAATGTGTATGAACTGCTGTATTGAAAATGAATTTGCTCTCTAAATTTTCACCCAAATCACAATTTAAAAAAGAAAGAAAAAAAAATTACTCAAGCCCCAAAAAGCTCCTTTCATAGACTTTGTATTATTTCTTGAATGAATATATTTCCATTTATATACGTTTAAAATATACAAACACACACACACACATATAACATATTATAGTCATATAAGCATAATTTCAGAGTTCATGCTCAAGAGGAGGTTTTATACTCACCAGTCACATTTTTTGCATACTCTTTATTCACTAATAATAAAAACATTTATAGAATGTGTGAAAGCTCTAACCTAGGCACTTAGTATGGCTTTAATCTTGTTTCATTTGTGATCATCCATGAATATATTACTCCCAATTAGTTTTGGGTTCTTAGAAATATGTTGTGTCTTATCCATCTTTTTAAGCATCTTTGATTCAGGGTTTCCAGTAAGATGGTGGAATAGGCAGAAAGACTTCACAGACCCTCTTCAACAAAGAAAAGAGGAACCAAATAACACAGATACAGAAGATAATCCTGGACCCCAGAGCCTTGAAGGGAAGGATATACAAGTGGACTAAACTCCAACTAGCAGAAAAATTTGCAGGAAAACACCAAAAAAGGAGACATATGGAGCTGTGGTCTGGCAGCAACCTGATGGCACAGACAGCTTGGATATTGCTGAGTGGTGGTAGAACTTAAGAATTAACCTAAAAGTCAGTCCTGCTAGCCAGGGACTACATAGAGGACTGCTCTGGTGGCTGGAGAATAAAAGGGGAAGCAGCGAAGAGCATGGTGGGCTGAGCTGTGGACTTTTGTCTGTCCGGAGGACACAACCATTTTGACTGTTTACAAGTGGCTACCATTTTGGATATTTAAAGTGACAGCATTCTCCCAGATTCCAAGGACTTAAGAAGAATAGGTTCCACTGGCCAGAACCCTGAGGACATTCTGGACAGAGATGACTGGAAAGGTACGACATTTGCCTTGTTACTCTTATACCCGACACACTCTTGGTGAATGGAAGTGCAGCCATCCCTCACCCCCACCCACCTTCTGGGCTGACAGGAACTCCTTCCCAGTCTGTGTGCTCAGACAGAGCCTGGGTGCCCTGCCCCGCCATCCCCCATTTTTTTTTTTTTTCTGTTTTCTGTTTTTTAGTTTGCTTGTTTTTGTCTGTTTTAAAACTACTGTTATTATTACTTTTGTCCTTTTTACTACTATTCTTTGTCTTCCCCTCACAGGTTCTAGTTTTCAGCTTTCTTTCTTTTCCCTGTTTCTGATTACATTTTTTTTTTTAATATTTTCTTGTGGTTAACCCCATTCCTTGTTTTTCTTTTTGCATGTTTCCCAATTTTTTCTTCATTATTCTCCTCCTCTACCTTTTTCTCTTATTTCTCTCTCCCCAGATATTACAGGTTTTTTTTTTTTACTTCTACTTTTTTACTTTTTTCATTTTTTGGTTACTGTTCCTGTGTGATTACACAATGTATTTTTTGTCCATGTGCTTTTACTTTTTGGATGGTTATTCAATTGTTATTTTGTCTGAGTAGAAGACAGCAAAATTACATATAAAACACAACTACACCTACATCTCCTGCAGCTTCACTCATTGAGTGAGAGCCACCACTTCCTTCTCCACCAACGGGGCAACGATAAACAACCACCAAGAAGAGCCTGACCCACCCTCTGCTACTCTTCACAAACAGTTAACAGAGATCCAAATACAACAATGCCATAATGTCTCATAGACAACAGACCATCAAAGTCCACACAAAGAAGCAAGATAAAACAAAGGAGCAGGATACAGACCCAGAACACATCCCTGAGGAAGAAGCCACTTTGGAACTCTCTGATAAGGAATTCAAAAGAATTATATTTAGGCATCTTCGAAGGATTGAAAGACAGACCAAGGAAAACACAGACAAAACCCAAGAAGAGTTTTGGAAGAAAATACAAGAACAAAATGACAAAATAAATGAAAAATTAGAAATGATTCTAAATCTACAGATAGAAATCCAGAAGATTAATACTCAATTGTCAGAATTAGATAACACATTGAAAGGGCAATGGAGTAGAATTGATGCAAAGGAAGACAAAATTAATGAGATTGAAGAAAAATACCTGAATATTTCTTTGGAAAGGGATCAATCATAAAAAGATCAAAACAAAATTAAGAAAACCTAAGGTTCATGTGGGATACCATTAAAAAGAATAATCTATGTGTCATTGGAATTCCAGAACAGGAAGAGAAAAATAAAACCTCTGAGAAAATTGTCCAAGATTTGTTGAAAGAGAACTTCCCTGATATGATGAAAGATGGGAATATATCCATTCAGGAAGTCCAAAGAAACCCAAAAAGGACAGACCCCCAAAGAAAATCACCAAATCATCAAACTCATCAAAACCAAAGACAAAGACAGAATCCTAAAAGCAGCATGGAAAAACAAAAAGTTACTTAAAAAGGACAAGCAATAAGAATAAGCTCTGATTTCTCAGCAGAAACCATGCAAGCCAGAAGACAATGGGATGATATACATAAAACCATGAAAGAGAAAAATTTTCAACCAAGACATATATACCCACCAAAATTGTCCCTCAAAAATAATGGTGAAATTAGGAGATTTCCAGATAAGCAGAAACTAAGGGAATTTGTTAAAACCAGATCAACCTTACAACAGATACTAAAGGGAGTCCTTTGAACAGAAAACCAAAAATAGCAAGTAACAACTGACCATTAATACACAAGATGACATAAAACAGAAACCACAGCTATGGACATATCCAAAGTAAAATAAGCTTACAAGATTGTAAACAGGGAACCATCAATTGGCAAGTGAAGACAACAACAAAACAAAAAGAAGGAAAAATATTGTGTAGTTACAGAACTTATAAATGGTGGGGAAGTCAAGAGAGTGCCAGATAGAATGGACTGTTCTAATTTCAGGGAGAAAATTACAAATCAAAGGGTAACCTCAAAGAAAAGTGATAAACATCCTCATCACAATAAAAAAGAGGACAAGCACAAATATGCAGGAAATACTAAAACAACAGCAACAAGAGAAATGATAACATGATTCATAAACATAATGAGCTCAGCACAGAAAATAACACTGAACAAAGAAACCAGGGACACCATGAAGAAACACATAACAAAATGACAGCAACCAATTCATACTTGTCAATAATTACACTGAATGTTAATGGATTGAAAATGTACAACTCAAGAGATGGAGAGTTGCAGATTGGATAAGAAAACAAAACTCAACAATGTGCTGCCTACAACAGACACACCTTAGAGATAAAGACAAAAAAAGACTAAAAATCAAAGGTTGGAGAAAGATATATCAAGCAAATGGTAACCATAAAAGAACAGGAGTGGCAATATTAATTTCTGATCAAATTGACTTTAAGACAAAAACCACCGTACAAAACAAGGAAGGACATTATATAATAATTAAAGATCAACTGAACATGAAGATATAATCATAATAAGTATCTATAGACACAATAAAAGAACCACAAAATACATAAATCAGACTTTAAAAGAGTTGAAAAGGCAAATAGATGACTCCACAGTCATAGTGGGAGACTTTAATACACCACTTTCA
>NW_006921689.1:464644-470151 GCF_000298275.1 Orycteropus afer afer | reverse complement strand
TTCTTTGGTCTTCCTTATTCATTGTCCAGCTCTCACATGCATATGAGGTGATTGGAAATATCATTTCTTGTGTCAGGCGCACCTTAGTCCCCAAGGAGACATCCTTGCTCCTCAGCACTTGAAACAGTTCCTTTGCGGTTGACTTTCCCAATACTACATGTCACCTAATGTCCTGACTGCTGCTTCCATTGGCATCAATTGTAGAAATCGACAGACAAGTAGATCAATGAAATAGAATTGAGAACCCAGAAAAAGATCCATTGACCTATGGTCAGTTGATCTTTGACAAAGGGCCGAAATCCATTAAATGAGGAAGAGAATGTTTGTTTAATAAATGGTGCTGGCAAAATTGGATATCCAGTTGCAGAAAAATTAAACAAGATCTGTACCTCACACCATACACAAAAACTAACTCCAGATAGATTGAAGACTTTATGTGAAACCTAAAACTATAGAATTCCTCAAGGAAAAATTAGGGGCAAATTAGCGGCCCTAATATATGGCATAAATAGACTATCAAGCATAACCCAAAATGTACAAACAGCAGAAGAGAAACTAGTTGATTGGGGCCTTCTAAAAATCAAATTTTTATGTGCTTCCAAAGACTACTCCAAAAGAGTCAAAAGAGAACCTACAGATTGGGAAAAAGTATTTGGCAATGATGTATCTGACAAGGGACTTATCTCTAGAATTAATGAAAACTCCAACACCTCAAAAACAAAAAGACAAATAATCCAATTAAAAAATTGTCAGAAGACATGAATAGACACTTCACCAAACAGAATATTTAGGAGGCCAACAAACACATGAAGAAATGTTCACGATCATCAGCTATTAGAGAAATGCAAATGAAAACAACAATGAGATACCATCTTGCTCAAGCACTAAGAGCAAAGTTCAACAAGACAGAAAATAACAAATGCTGGAGAGGATGTGGAGAGATTGGGACTTTGATACACTGCTGGTGGGACTGTAAAATGGTACAACCATTGTGGAAAGCAGAATTGCAATTCCTTAAAAATTTGGAATTAGAAATACCATTTGACCCAATCATTCCATTACTAGGTATATATCCTAAAAAAGTGAAAGCCATGAGAGCAGACATATGCACACCCATGTTCATCACAGCACTATTTACAATAACCAAAACATGGAATCAACCTAGATGTCCATCAACTGAGGAATGGATAACTAAATTGTGGTACATACACACAATGAAATACTATGCAACCTTAAAAAATAACCTAGAGTCTGCAATCCACATCCCCTCAACATTTGTTAAGGATATGGAAAAAACAATCACTAACTTTGTATGGAAAGGAAAGTAACCTCAGACAAGCAAAGCACTATTGAAGAAGAAGAACAAAGTAGGAGGTCTCACACTGCTGGATCTCAAAACCTACTATACAGCCACAGTAGTCAAAACTGCCCGGTATTGGTATAATGACAGACACATAGACAACATAATGTGGATGAATTTGGAGGACATTATCCTGAGTGAAATAAGTCAATCACAAAAGAACAAATATTATATTAGTCCATTATTGTAAAAGTCAAGGAAAGGTTTATCTATAGAAGGATATTTTCTTTGTTGGTTTCCAGGGGTGGAAAGGGAAGGGAGGGAACACTGTTACATAGGTAGACATAAGTATTGATGTGGGTGAAGAGAAGGGCAATGTACCAAATGTGAGTGATCAAATGGTGGCATTGAGGAAGAGGAAGACAGAGAGAGGTACATGGGAGGTACAGACAACAAAGATGATCCCTTTTGCACATACAGTACTGCGTTGTCAGTGAAGGCAAACATGGTATATGGGTGGATAGATGGGTGGACAGATTAGGTATGTCATTGAAGCAGTGAGTGTATGCAAGACTATGTATAGGGTTGGCAGACAGTGGTACTATAAGTGTATTTGTATGATCTGAATTCCCAGTGTATAGCAGAGCTGACAAGGGACAAGATTGTAGTCACTTCTTGATCACAAGCCAGATACCCAGCCAGACAGCCAGAGGGACCAAGTAGTTGAATCTGTGGGCTCAGAATCATAGTCATAGGGTACATCAAGCTTAATTGTCATAACATACTACACAAAACGTTGTTCCACCTCCTCCTTGGCAAGTAGCAAGTGAGATCTTAACAGCTTGCAAGCACCCATCTAGATGCAACGATGGGTCTCTCCTCGTCCAGAACAAAGAAGAATGAAGAAAACCAAAAATTCATGGAAACAATTAGTCCTAGCCACTGATACACCACGTGATCCTCAGCCTATATGACTATGAGACCAGAAGAACTAGATGGTGCTCAGCTACCACTTTTAACCACTTGGAGGGGATCTACGTAGGAGATCCTGGATAGAGAGGGAGAACAATGTGGAACAAAACTCAAAATCATATGGGAGAAAAAGGGGGGCAGGCAGACCAGTTTTGCTGGTCCAATAGAGCCTGGTGGAACCACTGAGACTATGGCCCCTAGCTGCCCTTCAGGTCTGGAATTGAACCCACACCTGTCGCTTCCAGCCAAACAAAGACAGGCATATGAGTTGAACACTTACCTGAGGTAGAGACACTCCTTGGAGAGAACAATCGTGGGAGAAAGAAGGGCTCCTTATGCACAGGGAGACAGCTCAAGGGGAAGGGGTGCATGGAGGGATGGACACAGGGAAGAGGTAATTATCGGGAGGAAGTGGGAGGGGAGCTGTTGCATTGTGGTAAATTGTACTCAATGTCATGAGACAAAGTGTATGTGAACTGCTGTATGGAATGTGAATTTGCTCTGTAAATTTTCACCCAAATCACAATCTAAAAAAAGAAGAAGAAGAAGAAGAAGAATCTTTGATTCAAATTACAGATCTACCATTTGTGATGTTGCCTTTGGAGATTGTAGTTATGTGAAATTAACATAGTGACATTTATTGCACAAATTTAGAGGATTAATTTAACATACGCAGAATAACAAAATCAGCTTTCAATGAATATCAGTTTCTTTTCTAGGTCAAAAGCACCTCATATAAGGTTATGAAGGAGAGGAAGGGGTAATAAATGTTTGTTAATAGAATCATACAATAAAATGCAAAGCACCTGGTAATAAACATATGGAAAAAACATAGCTTAGAAAATGTTTTTTAAAGCTTCATGTCAATTCTCACTATCACAACCATGCTTCCTTCTTTCTGAAAGGCAGGGGATGCACTGAGATCCTCAACCTTTGTGTTTGCTAATCTGTACATCATAAGTAGTTAGCACAGAGTTGACTTGGTGTCTGCAGCAGGGCAGCTGGGCCAGCATGGGGCTGGGGCTGACTTTAATTTGGAATCCTAAGTGAGCTGCCTCAGCAGGATGCTTGAGCTCAAGTCACCTGCCCTTGTCAATCACGTTGCCTTTCCCTCCAATTCTATTACAGATGAGACCCCCAAGGAACTACAGGAAATTGTGCTGTCCTTCGAGGCTGGCAAAGTTCAGCCTCATCTAAAACCCAAATTCACATGAGAGCTTCTTGTTTTAAAAATAATTTTGAGGACATTTGATACATTTTTCTCTAAAGATGTATTTTATAACGGGATGGCTGTATATACACAACTAGTCTACCATAAGAGGAGCTTATTCTACTAAAGTAGATGAGTCTGTCCTGCAACCCAGGGTGTCCAAGAGAGGAGGAAAAAAAAAAAAAAAAACCCTGGAAATCCGTCCAACTCGTAGCAACCCTACGGGACAGAGTAGAACTGCCCTATGGGGTTTCTAAGGCTATAAATCTTTATGGGAACAAATTGCCTTGTCTTTCTCCTGCAGTGCGGTGGGTGGGTTCGAACTATAGTCCTTTTGGTTAGCAGCAGAATGCTGTAATCACTGCCAACACAGCTCCTCAAGAAAGTACCAAAACAATAGTGAAAATGGAGCACAGACTATGTGTGCCATTGGCATTTCTCAATTTACACTTGGGCTGTGACAATCATTTGTCCAACCCATTTGTTCATATCCTTAACAAGAGGCTTCTGAGTGTCATGACTTTTTACAACACAGATATGAAAAACTATTAAAGTAACAAACCTTAAAGGGAACACAGCCAGGTAAGGCAAGTGATGCTGGGTGGAGAATTGCCCATTTTGCTCAGTGACCTCTTTTGTCAAGCTTACTGAAGGTCACACTATTTATCTCTCTCCACCACACCTTATGTCTTTTCTCCTTTCACTTGTTACTTTTCCCACATACCATCTTATCTCCAATAAAAGCAAAAAGCTACCCTTTATTAGATGCTTATAACTTTCTAGACACTAGGTGGTTTAGAAGGAGCCCTGGTGGCATGGCAGTTAAACTCTTGGCTACTAACTGACAGGCTAGTGGTTTGAACCTACCAGCCGCTCCACGGGAGAAAGATGTGGCAGTCTGATTCAGCCTAGGAAATCCTGTGGGACAGTTCTACCCTGTTCTATAGGAACACTGTAAGTCAGAATTGATTTGATGCCAATGGCTTTAGTTTTTTTTTTATTTATATATGGTTTCAGTATATAATCATATTTTATTCACACATCAACCCTCTGAGTTAGGTATCATTACTTCCATTTTACGAATGTGGTAACCGAGCTTTAGAGAGGTAAGTAATGTGGGCATTATACAACAAGTGAGTGGTATTAAATTTTCACACTCCAATGTGGCTCAACAACACAGTGGCTACAACCATGGGCTCAGGTATAGCAGAGATCTTGGAGCTGGCACAGGATGGGGCAGTGTTTCGTTCTGCTGTATGTAAGGGTCATTATGAGTCGAGACGACTTGATGGCACCTAACAACAACAACAACAACAACAAATCTGCCTGACTCCAGAAACTATCTTCTTAACTGTTATTCTGTGTGGCTCCCCATTCAAGATCTTTTCCTTGTCTTTGAACACTCAGGAGCTAAAAATGACTTTCCTGACTCTAGGGAATATATGTTTCTGCATTTTAACTTTTCTTCAGAAATCTTTAATGTGGAATTGATAGAGGGAAATCTGCTAGACTCAAGTTTCCTGACACAACATGTTATCATTTCCTCATTTACACAAAGTGAATCATATTTAAAGAATGAATCCAAAATTAGTAGCATGTTAAGTCTTTAGATACTCAACCTATAGTAGGCACAAGGAACCCAAGAGGAACTCTTTAAAACCACCTTTGTGCTAACCCACAAAGCATAAACAGGTTTGTTAAGTCCTCCAACTGCCCAACACATACCAGAAGTTTGGCTGGGAACAATAATAATCATAAGGAATTTCATGAGAAATACACAATCCATTCACACTATATCCTAATACTAAGCCAAACAACTGAAGAGTTGAATAATGTTAAGCCCCTTTAGAATTATTTTTTTCTAAATTCAGGGATATGACCTTGGCCTGATTGTTGTTGTTGTTGTTGTTATGTGCCATCGAGTTGGCCCCAACTCATAGCGACCCCTCCTTGGGTTTCTGAGGCAGTATCACTACAGAAGTAGGATTGCCCAACCTTCCTTCCGAGGAGTGGCTGGTGGGTTTG
>NW_006921689.1:456572-460169 GCF_000298275.1 Orycteropus afer afer | reverse complement strand
TGGGGGTTCAAACCCCCCCAGCCACTCCTCAGAAGGAAGGTTGGGCAAGCTACTTTCATAGTGATACCTTCTCAGAAACCCAAGGAGGAGTCGCTATAAGTCAGGGCTGATTCCACGGCATATAACAACAACAACAACATAAATAAATAACATATATATGGTGTACCAACCAGTCACTCCTCTGAAGGAAGATGGGGCAATTTACTTCCATAATGATACTGCCTCAAAAACCCAAGCAGGGGTCACTATGAGTCGGATCCGACTCGATGGCAGTGAGATATGTATCTATATATATCATATATAAATGTATCTGACTTCATTTCCTAAATTATCTTTTAGTCTCTTTCTTATGTTGTTGTTGTTATGTGCCGTCGAGTCTTTCTTATATATTTGCAAATTTAAAATCAGAAATAATCTATGTTATAGTTATCCATGATTGACAACTGTGGTCTGTGAAAGGCAGCGTCTACTCAGTCCCAGTTTTGCAGAACAAATGCTCTGTTTAATTTGGTGAGGTTTACAAAGATCTAAGGCTACTCTTAGCCTTTAGAAAAAATGATTAATATTTTTTTTAATTGACTTCTTTCTGGAGCTTTATTTCTGTTAAGATTGCGTGGGGCTGAGTGGCCCCAGATTTTTCCATGAACTAAACTGAGCTCTGTGTCTCTAAAATGTCTACCTGAAGCTCCTCTCATTATCTCAACTAAAGCTACTAAAATCTGCATCTGAGTTTGAAAGAATACCTCTGATTCCGAAGAAGCTGTTGTTATTATTACAGAACAACAAAAAGCAGTTTGGTGTTCTTCTGTATACAGTACAGTGAGCCCTCTGGGCTATGTTCTGAGAACAATTACTGTTATAGTAAGTAACGGTTTTGTTGGTGCTGGTTTGTGCGGTGCTTCCTTGTATTTTTTCTTTTTCTGTGAGTAAACGGGCAGCCTCATGTTTACGTTTGTTGCTCTATAATTCAGGGACAAGTCAATTGAAATGGTTTTTTTAAGAAAAAAAATATTGTCCTGATCCTTCTGTCACCTCACAATGTCCTTCCTCAGCTATCACAGATTCAAGCATGGTAGGGAGTGACCCTCCCCAGCTCCCCACTATGAAAGGAGCTTCCCCCACATGGCCTGTGTTGTATATTGTCTCCATATGCCGCTGGGAAACCTCTTCTTGAAGTCAAGTGATAAAGTTGCACTTCTGTTTCCAGTGGCACCCGTCCAGCCCTGAGAGAGACTAGCAGCTTTGTTAGAATGCTTCTCAACTGGGTCTCCACGTACAGTAGTGCAGCTGGAAAGCGTTTTCTCACTGTTGTGCCCCAAGACTGCGGTTAGTCTCAAATTCCCGTGAATGTGACTAAAAAATGTTTGCGTTTTAGCCACAATCACTAACAAATTATGCTCAGCTATTCAACGCACAGACCAAAAGAGAGCCTGACCCTATTATCAAAACTCAAACCCAGATGGTGAGGAGTCCCAGCCTAATGAGGGCCTCTCAGTCATTTCAAACAAATTTCTTGTCAATCATGCCACATCACATATGGGGTCCCCTTTCAAAGGCATCACAGAGTTTGAGGATTCAGAGCCTTCCAGAGCAAAGCAATGCCTTCCTCCAAAAATTAGTTACTTGTTTTTAAAGAGCCCTGAGAACATTCTCTCCTCCTCTTCCTCCCTCCCCTCACCAAGGGGAAAAAAAAAAAAAATAGATTCTAGTCTGTTTCTCGAAGTTGGACAGCTGTATCAGGCTTACATCTCAAGATGAGGCATCCAGAAAGTCTGGACTACATTCTTGGCTCACTACTCAGAAAGAAAAAAAAGAGGAGCAGGAGACCATTAACAAGTTTTATCAAAGGTCTATACTTCTGTGTTCAAAAAAACTTTTCAGAAACTGCACTTCCAAGACCCTATGCTTACTTTGCTGTCCCTGGGTGGTGTAAACAACTAATGTGCTCAGCTACGAACCAAAAGGTTGGAGACTGGAATCCACCCAGAGGTGCCTCAGAAGAAAGGCCTGGAAATCTACTTCCAAAAAAATGGAAAATTCTGTGGAGCACAGTTCTGCTCTGACACAGAGCACTTGCCACGGATAGGAGTAGATTCAGCCATAGGGAGGAATCGACTCAATGGCAGCTTTTTTTTTTAAATCCTCGTTTTGGTTGCAATGGAGAAACTCTGATGGCACAGTGGTTAAAATGCTCAGCCGCTAACCAAAATGTCAGCAGTTTGAACCCACCAGCTGCTCTGTGGAAGGAAAATGTAGCAGTCTGCTTATGTAAAGATTTACAACCTTACAAACCCTATGGATCAGTTCTGCTCTATCTACGGGGTGACTATGAGTTGGAATTGACTTGAGGGCATTGGTGTTTTAGGGTGTTTTGGTTGCAATGCAGAATTTGAAAGAAAACCACACCATTGTTTGCAACTTGATAAAGGTACAAAGAGCATTCTCATATATCCATCCTTGTAGGTGAGAGGCAGAACTCACTCTCTGCCCAAATGAGTTTGACTACATTGCCCTGTCAGTCAAGTGAGTCTTGACTCTGTGCCTGCTCCTTCCTAAATTCAGTTGCTTCTTCTCCCTCAGTGAGTGGAGCCTGGCCATCACCCTGTTTGCTTTCTCCCCTCTCCTCTCCTCACATGCCATACGCGCTCCTCTGACTCGGAAGTGTCACCGCTGATGTGCTCTCGGGCATCTCTGCCAGGCTGCTGAGCTCTATGGTGGATCCTCTCCCTGGGAGAGGCGGCCGCAGCTGCTGTGTGTCCAATGAAAGGACTGAGCTGCTTGCTGCGCAAGAAGCAGAAAAAAACCAGTGTAAATCGCAGCCCTAATTGCCCATATGGGAGCTTTCCAAAGAAGGGAGTGAGGAAAATGGAAAAGCAGGGCGAGTTGTGAGCAGAAGGCCGCGACCAGAGTGCTACAAAAGCCAGTCACCGCATCGGGAAGTTCTGAAAACTGGTGTTGTTGCCGTCATTGCTGCTGGGGACTCAAAGAGGATTTTAGAGTCAAACAAAAGTACAATGGTGTGAGGGCTGAACTCCATTTTCTGTGTGAGCCTGAGGAAGGAGAAAAATAAACAGAGCCTTTCACCAATAGGCATATTTTAGAGTTCAAGTGTGACATGACGGGTTCAAAATAGATTCCACATGATTGGAGCCGATCCAGAATCCTGGTCCCTGAATAGCAATCAATGTTGGAAGCTAAGAGCCAGTATCCACTATCATTACATAAAACATGGAAGAAACGGCAAATCCTGCACAGCTGTTAGTGAGTAAGGACAATCCAGACGTGGAACTTTCTGCTACGGGCACATTTTCCTAAATTGCTCAGCTTAGTTTAAATTGAGGGTCTGACTTTTTTTTTTTTTTTTTTTTTTGCATGTCTCTTAATGAGTACCCAGAACCTTACAACAACTTTCTTTTCATCAGTTTTCCTTTCAAAGAAGAAGGGTTACGCTCTTTGCAACACTCAGTCCAGGCAGAACTAATGCCCCCAGGAATTCTTGGCAGTTTATTTTCATGGAAAGCTCCTCATAATTTGGAGGAGCTCTGGTAGCATAGTGGCTAAGACACTTGCCTGCTAACCAGACGGCTGGCGGTTCAA
>NW_006921689.1:455369-456472 GCF_000298275.1 Orycteropus afer afer | reverse complement strand
GGGTTTGAACTGCCAGCCGTCTGGTTAGCAGGCAAGTGACTTAGCCACTATGCTACCAGAGCTGATTAGGGAACCCTATAAACAGGGCTTCTGTGAATGGCAGCAGACTCACAATTCCAATGAACATCTGTACCCTGATAATGTACAAGCTGTGTCCTTTGCATTTGTATGATAGGTGGCCCAGTCTACAGGACAGCTATATGTAAGTCACCTTAAATGTATTACAAAGGTGCCATAAGCCTGTCTTTTACTCTTTCACTCTGTACCTATGCTAAAGGGATTCATGGAAGAAACTTCTCTCTGGTCTCAATGTCTGAAATAAGGCACTTCTGATGATTAATTAACATACCTCTAATTCACAAATAAACAAAAATTGCCATTTTCGCATAAAGTTTAGGGAAGTTTAGAAAAATATATGCCCAACTTTAATCATTCCAGGGCTTCCTGGCATATTTTATTTTACATTCTTGCTTCCTTTCATTATTCTTTCATCCCAGTAACTTCATCTTTAAATAAGGTTACAAGATTTTGTACGTTCATAAGCTCGTGAAATCCTTTTGGAATAAATCAGGCAAAAAAATAATGCATAAAACATATACTAAAGTGCTCAATTTGCTTTAATTTAAAAGAAATATATTGTTCAATCATTCTTTAAAAGTAACACATGGTCATTATAGAAACAGTGGATTATACAGATTATCTAAAGAGTATAGAAGGAAAAAAAAAAGATCATCAAAGATTATCAAGAAGAAGAAAATAGAAAATACCCCCAACCCTAAGCCCAGGTATGTATTATTTTATAGCCTGCATTTCTCTACTAATATATAAAGTACATTTTCTTTGTAATGTATAGCTAGTACTCTGTTTATATGTGGTAATGTGTAGATTATATTCCATTAAATGTATATATAAAAATGTAAGAAGTAGTCCATTAATTATGAGCTTTTAAAACATTTCACATATTTTACTGTTATACAAAGTTCTACAATGAACATCCCAGTAGCTAAACGTCTATATAAATATCCTTAACTGCTCCCTTACAATGAATAAACTAGACTCACTTTCTGAGAATCAAGATAGCTAAAGTTGAGATGTAAATGAGG
>NW_006921689.1:439199-448427 GCF_000298275.1 Orycteropus afer afer | reverse complement strand
TCGGAAGAAAGGTTGGGCAATCCTACTTCCGTAGTGATACTGCCTCGGAAGCCCAAGGAGGGGTCGCTATGAGTCAGGTTTGACTTGACGGCACATAACAACAACAACAACAACATGATAAGAGCCAAAAGTCCAGGTCCACGACTTCATCATGAGGGATATTGATAAGGAGGAGCAGGGGCTTCTCTTTCAGGACCAAGGTGAATTGTTCTAGGCACATAACTGCACCTCCTCTGAAAGTTCACAAAGAGGTACTAGGAAAGGGGAGGAGAAACGAAAGGAGGAAAGGAGGTAGAGTGAGAAAAAGGGAAAATGGAAAACAAAAGAAGTGATGAAGTCCATGGGGCCCAGACATTCTGTCTTCTATTTAAGAACAGCTATTTTCCTTTAATGGTGCCTGGGTGGTGCAAATGGTTTGTGCTCAACTGCTAATCACAAGGTTGGCATTTCAAATCCACCCAGTGACACCGCAGAAGAAAGACCTCCGATCTACTTTTGTAACAATTATAGCCAAGAAAATCCTATGGAGCTCAGTTTTGCTTGGAACACCTGGGTCACCATGAGTCAGAACCAACTTGACAGCAACAGGTTACTAATTTTCCTCTAAAACAGTTACCAGAAGGCCTCAATGATCAACTCCTCCCTATTTAGCTAATTATTAGCATTTTAATAAAGTTTTAAAACTTTTATTGTTTGCAAAGTTCAGCTGTAGTTCATTCTTTGTACCACAGAAGTGATCTAAAGGGCTCCTGTTGCTAAATGCGTCTGTGTGAGTGATTTCAATGGATGACTATTCCTTTCAGCCATGGTGGAGTCCCTGGGTGTGCAAATGGTTAACACACTGGGCTGTTTGAGTCCTGCCAGAGGCAGCTCTAAGAAAGGTCTGGTGATCTACTTCCAAGAAAGACACTGAAAATCCTATGGACCATAGCTCTACTCTGACATACTTGAGGTCACCACAAATCTGAATCAACTGGAGGTCACCACAAATCTGAATCAACTGGAGGTCACCACAAATCTGAATCAACTGGAGGTCACCACAAATCTGAATCAACTTGAGGGCAACTGGTTTATGGTCCTGCTGCTATAGGGAGCTATATATTTTTTTTAAGCAAGAAAAGAGATAATAAATGGAGAAGTGAACATTTATAAGAACAGCCAATGCAACTCTCAAACTTCCCCTACTTGTATTTGAAATTCTGTGACTCTCACTTCGGCATATAATGGTTTGTTTTTGTTTCTAGATATTTCTATAAGTGATATTAACAGAAATTATTGTTCAGTTACTGAGGAATAGATCAAGTGACAGGTCAGCCAGTCAGAATTCCTATGGTTTGTTATTCTAATAGATCCCTGTATGTCACAAAAGATTAGCGTTCATCTGCTAATCAAAAAGTTGGCAGTTGGAGTCTTCCTAGTAGTGTGGTGGAAGAAAGGCCTGGCTGTCTGCTTCTGTAAAGATTACAGCAACAAAACAAAACCTTATAGAATTTTGTAACACATGGGATCACGACAAGTAGGAGTCAGCTCTATGGCAATGGATTTGGTTTTTGTTCCAATGGAAAAAAAAGACAAATCTCTCTCCTTATGACATGGCATAACTGATGCAGATCTTAAAAACACAAAGAAATACCTTTGCTTTTTTTCACTATGCTTGGGCGTATAAAGGAGTTCTGGTGGTGCAGCTGGTTAAGCCATTTGGCTACTAACTAAAAAGTTAGTGGTTCAAACCCACCAGCCACTCCATGGAAGAAAGATTAGGCAGTCTGCTTTCATAAAGATTTACAGCCTTGGAAACCGAAAGGAGGTCACTACGAGTCAGAAGTGATTAGATGGCAGTGTGTTTTGGTTTGGGGTGTAGGCAAGCATGATAGTATATTAATTTAAATACAGGACTGTATTTAGTTTAGTTACTAAAGTCACAAACAAATGCTTTAGTTAGTATATTGAAAGCATCAATTCATGGTTTTAAAAATACCATGAAATTACATAATCATAAAGCTTAGAGGTCAAAGCAACTTTTAATGATTTTCTGGTCTTGTCCCATGCTACAGAAATCAGATGTTATTATTATTATTTGCATTTGAAAGATAATGCATTTGAACTTCCAAGAGCCAAATCTTCTTGGCAAATTTCACCCAGCTAGTAAAATAGAGCTCATGGGATTAGATCTCATATCTTTTCCACCTTGTACAATTCTTTGTATGGGCTGAAAACCCAAACAATCATAAATCCATAGAGACACAAAGCAGATTAATGAATCTAGGTGAGAGGCTGAAAGGGAAGGGGAAAATAGGGACTGACTGCTTAATGGTTATGGGGTTTCCTTTTGGAGTGATGATGATGTCCTAGAACTAGATGATGTCCTTGAACTAGATCGTAGTGATAGTTGCATAACGTTGTGAATATACTAATTGGCACTGAATTACACTTTAAAATGGTTAAAATAATATAATACAAATTTTACCTCAATTTTAAAAAAAATTAAGAATAAGGTGCTGCACAAGTCAAAAATAAGCTATTGCAAAAGACTCTTCACCTTTCATTCTCTACTTCCTGTAAAGTTCTTTGATATCACAGGCTGTACCTTATTTGCCACTGTGGCCCTCCAGTACCCAGTATCATGCCTAATAAATTCCACCAACCCCCCTAAAAAAACAAATAAACAAACAAGCAAACCTTAATAATAAAAATCATCTCAACCAGCAAAAGTCTTTTATAGACTTAATTTTTGTTGAGTGACTTTGTAACATCATCTTAATTTTTTATCTAGCTTGCCTTACTCCACAATTGAGTCAGATAAAGCTTATCTGAGATCTGACTCTGTACCACCATAACTCCTTTATACTCCAGAGCATAGTGAAAAAAGCAAAGCTATGAAGTGACCAGACATTTTTCCGGACACACTATTTCTTTGTGTTTTTAAGATCTGCATCAGTCATGCCATGTCATAAGGAGAGAGGAGACTGCCTTTTTTTTTTTTTTTTCCTCCTGTTAGAAGGTATTTAAAAAAAAAAAAAAGCCATTTTAGTCAATTCTGTGTCCCAGTGGCATGTAGCACAATGCCCTGCTCAGAGAAATACCCATTTGTCTAGGGGTGAAGAATGAATCTCCTAGGATTCCCAAGAGCTGGGAAGGGGTGTTTTCACACAATCCTGAATGTCCAACCTACCAATAGGGCCAGTAAAACATGAAGTCTGAAGATTCTAGCCCTGTTTCCTCATTGAGACAACTGCTCAAAAGACAAGCCCCAAGTGTCACGCTAGCCCTGTAGCAGCCTATCACTTTCCCCTTAACCAGGGAAAATGGTTGGCAGAAGCCCCAGGAGAAGAAGTAGCAAGAATTAGGGGAAGCATTGCATGAGACATTATTAGGACATAAAAAAATTTCTGCCGTATCTGCAGGGTGAATGAGAGGTGACCCAAGAAAATTTAGCACAAGATAGCAAAGCATCTGCTATGATGTCTAATCTCTCTCCCTCATTCAGGTAAGAAACATGCACTGAGCACCTCTTGTGTACAAGCTACAACAGTGCTGGGGGCACAGAGACCAACACTTCTCAGTTTTCTGCTTTTGTGGTGCTAGTGCTAACCTCTAGCCCTGTTGCCAGGAGTGGACTACCAATCTTCCCCATCAGAAGTGAGACTTGATAGTGAGCTTCATTTGTTGGAGAGTCAATGGCATTGTGATCAGCAATTTCTCCACCTTGGCATTCGTTCAGCCAACAATTATCAAGCTTCCTCTTTATGCTAGGCATGATGCCACAAATTAGAATTATGAAAATAAATGAATTACACCCCACTCCAGGAGATATAGGAACATTTACCATGTGTTGTGTGCCTAAGTGCAGCAAACTGTTCTTAGAACTTTGCGTATCTATTATCACGTGTTCTCCCACATTAGTACCATGAGGGAGGGCGGGACATGTATTCCCACTTCATAGATGAGGAACCTGAGATGGAAAGAAAAATTCTCACATTTGCTTTGGAATTTCTCTTTCACATTTGCCTTGAAACTGGCAGATAGTAAAGATGTTATTCTCTGGTTGATTGAATCAAAAAATTTACTTAGTGAATAATACTATGCTTCTGGTGGCACAATGCCTAAGGCATTTGACTGCTAAGCAGAAGGCTGGAGGGTTTGAACCTCCAGCCACTTCTCAGAAGGAAGATTGAGCAGTCTACTTCCTTAGCGATACCACCTCAGGAACCCAAGGAAGGGTCACTGTGAGTCAAATTGACTAGAGGACAGTGACTTTTTGACTTGATGCTATTGATAAGACCCATATCTAAGACAACACAAAGAAAGTTAAAAAGAAAGATTGCACAAACATTTGCTAAGCAGAGGAAACATTAGAGGAGAGAAAAAGTATTATTTTACATTTATTAAAGTTATAGGTACTTCCATCACAAATAAACCCTATGACCAGAGAAAAACAGTATTAAAATATATTATGTAAACCTATTATAAATATACATACATGGAAGACAGAGTCAACTGTCATCAAGAATTTTATGACAATTCTCTAATGTCTTGATTCATGAAGTAAACAGAAATGTACCTGGAGAGAATTTGAATAATATAATTAGACACATTTAACTATGTATATGAAATAGTGCATACCACAATCTTAGATTATGCATTTTCAAGTATTTATTTTTTGAGAATTGTTAATATTAGGTCAAAAAGAAAGCCTCAAGACATTACAAAAAGGAATAAATATTCAAACCACATCCTCTAACCCTAATTAAACAAATCAAAACCTGAACACAAAGATATTACCAATCTGAAGCTCCTTTGCTCTCTTCCAACACTACCACCTATCCCCACCCCACACAATAGCCACCCACACAATTTTAACCACTGGATCATTATAAAGGATTTCTATGTTCTATTAGAGAAAATGAAAATTTTAAGTTCAGACAATAAGAAAAGGACAAAAATGAGGATGTTACTTATTAAAACAAATAGAAAGAGCCAAAAGGTATTCAGGGGTCAGTTGAGAGCTATATAGTTTTGAAGTTTTAAAGAGCAAAGCAGTCAAAGTGAAAGTAAGCTCTTAATTCAAGAAGTTCGGAAAACAGGAAAAAAATGAACCTAAGAAAATAAAAAGAAGAAACCATTTATAAAACAAACAAATAAATAAATTAGAAAAGAGAAAAATAATAGACTAACATTTAATACTTAATTTTTTAAAACCTAAAAACATGGAGAAAATTCAGTTGAAAAAAGAAGAGAAAGAAGATATATTTACCAAATTAGACAAGAGAAAGAGAAACTAACAGTTGATCCAGAGGTGTTTAATACTATTGATATGATGATGAAATAGACAGCTACTTGAGAAAGTAAGATGTGCTTAAACTAAGTCTGTAATAGATACAATGGGAACAGAAAGGCAACTTAGAAGGAAATGAAAATATTACAAAGTATTACTTCTAAAATGTTTCCAAAGCCAGATGTTTCTTTCAGTGAGACTTTTCACATTTTCAAGGAACAGGTAATTCCCATACTGTATAAATTCTGCTTCAGCTCATAGGAACAGATGGAAAGTTTTCAAAGTAATTTTGAAAAGCTGGTGTAATCTTGAAAGCAGAAACTTATTAGAAAAAAAAAAAAGTAGCAAGAACAACCTTGATTATGAACATAAAAGGAAAATCCTAAAAAATAAAATGAGGAAATTGAGTTGAGTAATAAAGAAAAGGAATACTTCGTTATACTTAATTATAGAAAATGCCAGCAATGCAAGGTTAGTTTCTTAATGGGAAATGTATTAGTATAAAATATCAGATAAGTAGATCAAAAGAGGAAAAAAGAAACAAATCATCATCTCAAAAGAAGAGCAATAGGCAACTGATATAATTCAGCATCCATTTCTCATTAACAACAGGTATAAAAATTCCAGGTAAATTAAAATGATACTTAAACATGATTTGGAATACTCATCTCAAATAACAGAGGATCCTGCTATTGCTTACGATAATACTGCTGTGATCCTCAAACTGTGGTTCCAAGTAGAGCAACAAGAGCATCACCCAGAAACTTGTTAGAAATGCATATTCTCACACTCCAATCCAGTCCTACTGAATCAGAAACTCCGGGATGGGGCTCCTCAATTGGTGGTTACAAAAACTTTCAGAAAGTGCTGTGCTAGAAGAGGCTCATACTGACTCCTGAAGAGGCTGATTGTAAAAAGTTTAGGAATTTTGTGATCCAGTTGTTAAATATAGCCATTATTAAACTCTAAATTATATCAACTTATAATTACATAAAATATTAATATTAAAATTCACTAAAGTATTAGTGAGTACTCAAAGCTTATCGCTTCATAATTATTTTGATACATACTACTATTGTCTATGCCCTTGAGACTACTTGCCTCTATCTGTTCTGTACAATGGCAATCCCTTACAATGGTGGCCTACTACATCTCTTCCCTATTTAATGACCAAGATGAGAGCAATCATAGCATTGAGGCAGACAAATGCCAAAAGTAAGGGTTTGATTTGCTCCTTTTTGTGTGTATGTGTGTGTGTGTACATCAGAGGTAAAAGTGTTTAAAGTGTTAATAGGCTAAGATATCAGTTTGAGGACTAAGATGCACCTGACCCAACTCATGGTATTTTCAATCACCTCATATGCATGTGAAAGTTGGACAATGAATAAGAAAGACCAAAGAAGAACTGATGTATTTGGATAAGGGTGCTGTAAAAGAATATTGAATATACCACACACTGCAAGAAGAATGAACAAATATGTCTTAGAAGAAGTACAGCTAGAATGCTCCTTAGAATAGAGGTTAGAAAGACTTCCTTTCACATACTTTGAGCATGTTATTAGAGAGGACCTGAAGCCAGACCAAAGTGGGGCCTTGCCTTGTGTGCTATAAAGCCAGGAGACAACATGTTTTGATGTGAGAGAAAGTAGTTTTTATTTATGTAGCACTAGGTAAAGGAACCAGGTTAATATGTCCAAAATTGACTCCTTGAGTGAGGTTAGGTAATGGCTTTTATGGGGCTTCAGGAAGAGGAAGTCATACAGATTCATAAAAATTCCAGGAATTTGATCATGAATTGGTTGAAGATTGGCTGAATTCTCATTAACCTTGGTTTAATGGGACAGTCCATTTTTAATGAAGTGTGCCTGTATGCCCAATGAGTTACACCAACTTCCTGTCTTCAGCTGATCGTGGCTTAGGCAAAAAGGGAGATGCTGGTTCAAGCAACATTATTCTGTTTCTCCCGATGTGCATATCCATGGGCCAAAACTGGTCTGAGCTGGTTATCACACTGGCCTTGGAGTTCTAAAATGTCTGGTATCTCCCTGTAAGATAAACTAGCAACGCAGCCAAGCAAGGGATCTGGGGGAGGCTAGTTAGAAAAAAGAAACCTGCTGTGGCATTTGAGATTCTTGCTTCGGCTTGGCTAGAGAAAAAACAGAAATGGCTTCAGACCAGTCTCTGGAGAAGGAGATCGTGCTTGGTAAAGTAGAGGGTCAGTGAAAAAGAGGCAGAGTCTTGAGGTAGATGGACACAGTGGCTGCAACAATGGGCTCAAGCACAGCAACAACTGTAAGATGGGCCAGGACCGGGCAGTGTTTCATTCCGTTGTGCACAGAGGATACTATGAGTAGGAACCCCCACAATGGCACCTAATAGCAACAACATTGGGGAATGGCCAACTTGTTCCTTAAGTAACAATTAGTAAATATTTCAGTCTTTGTGAGCCATGTAGTCTACGTCACATCTGCCATTGTAGTACAAAAGTAGTCCCAGACAATATATAAATAAATGAAGGTGGCTATGTGCCAATAAAACTTTATTTATGAAAAAAATCCTGACTGGTTGGATTTGCTTATAGGGTGTAATGTGCTAAGTCCTCATCTAAACTTTTCAAAGTGATGGGAAAATGTTAATAATGCAGATGAAATTTAAAAATGTGCCATGAAAGTATTCATTACATTATATTGTGAAAAGCACAAAAATTGAGGAAATTTCTTCCAGAACTAAAAAATAAAACTATTATCTGATTCAGCAAAGACTCTCACATTGTTGGCCAACAAGTTAAGTTTCAACATATATTATTGTTTCATTTTCCACTTTCACTTTAACATAGGTAAATGAACTTATCAATCAACATTCACCTCAGAGCTATGTTCATTCATCAAGATACAATCATAGACTGGTCATGGATACAAGCTTGCAAAAATTAACAGAGGAATTCTGTTGAAATCAAATGACTCTGTGGAATTTGCAATGAGGAATTTTGAGAGCCAGTGTTCTAGGCAATGTGAGAAAAAAAGAGAAATGAAAGGACTATCAGTAAGAGGAACCAATACGGTCATGATTTGTAGGTGATTATATTTATCTGCAAAGAAAATCCAAGGGAATGAAATGAAAGCTGTAAGAACTAATATGAAAACTCAATAACATAGTCATACCCAAAACAGATCATGACAAAAGCAATAGATCTCCTGTTTATGATGAAAAGCCAGTTAGAAAAAAGCAATGAAAAAAAGTTTAAAAAAACCCAAAAACCTATATAAAATACTTGCACATTAGCTTTAAGAAATATGTAAAACTTTTGTTACAAAGTTCACCAATAGTAATGAAGAAACATTTATGTAAATGAAGAAAGTCAATATTTTAGAGATAATTCTTTCCCAAGCACATTAGCTTATTATTCTTTTAACGTATCAACAGCATTTTGGGGAAATTTGACAGAGTGATTTCACAGGTCTCTGGAAGAATAGAAAAGTTCTGTAAAAAACTAAAAGACAAGAAGAATTGGAGAAGAAGGTGTAAGACATGCCCTAAAAGATTTTAAACTGTTCTGAAAAATTGTTACAATCAAAATAGCATGAAAATTGTGGAAGAATGAGCCAAATATTTATTGAAATGAAAATTATAATAGGAAGTTACCACTCTTTGCTTACTTAATTAACAAAGAGGTATTTTAAATTTTTATAAGATAACATCTCTTTGAAGGAAAGCCAAACTGTCCAGAATTCTAAGAAGTTAAAGGGAAAATTTCCCCCCTAAAACTCTTCATCTTCCAGTCCCACTTTCTGGCCACTGACACACACGAACACACCCCAGAGGAAGCAGCAAGTAAATCATAAAATTCTGATGGTTTTCAGCCATTTACAAACACATACATTATATGCATGAATAATATTTGTATTTCCATATGTACACATATCTTCCAATAAATTAAATATTATATATATATA
>NW_006921689.1:416472-439054 GCF_000298275.1 Orycteropus afer afer | reverse complement strand
TGCCTCGGCAACTCAAGGAGGGGTCGCTATGAGTCACGTCCGACTCAACAGCACATAACAACAACAACATATACATACACACACACACACACACATATATAATTCTGTCAGTAACTTTTTTAGTTAATTATATAGTGGTCATATTTGCATATTTATACAAAATTCACCTCATGCTTTTTAATGGTGGTACAGTTGTCAACTGTAGCTTCATATCACAATTAGTTTATTTAAACCCTCTTTGATGAGTACCTGGCAGTTTCCAGAGCTTTACTATTACAATCTGTGCTACGAGCAATGCGTGTGTGAGTTCATGTGTGCATTCATTACTGGGTCAAATGATGTGTGCACTTTAAATTTTCACACATATTGCCAATGGTGTCATAGAAACTTTATAACAATTTATATTTCTACCACTAACACATGAAATGCACTGCCATCAAGTCGAATCCGACTCATAGCGACCCCTTCTTCAGTTTCTGAGGCAGTATCACTACGGAAGTAGATTGCCCAACCTTCCTTCCTAGGAGTGGCTGGTGGGTTTCAACTGCCAGCCTTCTGGTTAGCAGACAAATGCCTTAGGCACTGATGAGTGATAATTCTTTTTCTACTGGGAAATTATTAATATATATTTGTCCTAGTTTATCTAATCAGTATGCTGAGCAAATAATCCGAGATGAAGAAGGCAGCATCAGGCTTGGAGAAAGACTCATTAACAACCTATGATATGCAGATGACACAACCTTGCTTGCTGAAAGTGAAGATGACTTGAAGCACTTCCAGATGGTCATACACTCCAGCCTTCAGTATGGATTATATCTCAACATAAAGAAAAAGAAAATCCTTACAAATGGACCAATAAGCAACATCATGATAAATGGGTTAAAAATTGAAGTTGTCAGGGATTTCATTTTACTTGGATCCATAATTAAAACCCATGGAAGCAGCAGTCAAGAAATCAGACAATATATTGTATTGGAAAAATCTGCAAAAGACTTCTTTGAAGTGTTAAAGAGCAAAGTTGTCACTCTGAGATGTGCCTGACCCAAGCCATGACATTTTTAGTTGTCTCATATGCATGTGAAAGCTGCACTATGAATAAGGAAGGCAAAAGGAGAACTGATGTATTTGAATAATGGGGTTGGTGAAGAATATTGAATGCACCATGAACTGCCAGAAGAATGAATCAATCTGTCTTGGAATAAGTACACCCAATGTTCCTTACAGGAGAGAATAGCTCAACTTTGTCTCATGTACTTGGGTCATGTTGTCAAAAGGGACTATTCCCTGGAGAAGGATATCATGCTATGTAAAGTGGAGTGTCAGAGAAAATGGGGAAGACCCTCAACGAGATGGATTGACACAGTGGCTGGTACAATGGGCTCAAGCATAGCAAGGATTCTGAGGATGGCACAGGACCAGGCAGTGCTTCATTCTGTTGTACACTGAGTCACCATGAGTCAGAGCTGACTCGATGGCACCTAACAACATAACAACAAGTCTGATCAGTGAGAATTGACTTCTTACTGTTGTTTAAATTTCATTTCTTTAAAGCTATGTTTTCATATTCTTATTAACTATTTTTTCAGTGGATTATTTATTCATGTTCCTCTTTTTCTCTTGACTGTTGTTTATATGCATTTATACTCTTTCCAATATCAAAGCAATTAACATTTGATGAAATAAATGCTATAAATATATCTTTGTGCCTACATTATTGTGGGTGGTGATATATTACTTTTAGAAAATAAAATATAATTTCTTAGAGGGGGCTCCCTAATCCAAGACTAATTTTTTAAGATGACTAATGATTTCTTCAGGAGCTCTGGTAGCATAGTGGCTAAAGCACTTGACTGCTAACCAGAAGGCTGGCGGTTCAAACCCACCAGTCACTCCTCGGAAGGAAGGTTGGGCAATCCTACTTCCGTAGTGATACTGCCTCGGAAACCCAAGGAGGGGTCGCTATGAGTCAGGGCTGACTCGATGGCACACAACAACAACAACAACAACAATGATTTCTTCTGTTATTTTTATAGTTTCATTCCTATATACAACTCCCATCCATTGTGAAGTTATTTGACGTGAAGTATTAGGTAGAGCTTCAACAACTTCCCTACATTCATTCAATATGTTGGGATACTGTGCAAAAAGATGCAATGGTGACCAAAAATATACAGATTTTGTTCTAAGGAATTGACAATCCATTGGGATGGACTTCCATCAATCACATATTCCCATGAAAACTGTGATTCCTGCTAGAAATAAAAGGTATACAGGACTGAATGAAAACTCTTAAGTTGGAATCAAGAAACGCTTCCTGAAGCAGAGACATTTGAGGAGAAATTGTAAAAGATGAGCTATAAAGAGGCACAGTTGTATGGTACAGGGACCCTTCCAGCAGAAAGCATAAGAGAATCTAGGCTGTCTAGATAACTGCAAGGAGAACAGATGGACAAGGGCAAAAGATCTTGGGAAAGAGTGATATGACATGTGGCTGGTAATGTCAGCAAGAGTCAAATCAGAAAGGGTCTGGAAGGTCATGGTAAGAATTCTGATTGTTGTCTTAAGGGCAAGAAGTGGCCTTTTTAAGATTTGAGCCTGGAGGGTAACAAAAACAGCTATGTATTTTGCAAATATGATTCCTACTACAGTATGGAGAAGGATAAAAGAAGGCCAATTATTAAATTATTATATTTTTCATATAATATACATTTATATATAATAATTTTCATTACTAATGAAAAATTAGACACAACCTCAGGAAAGTGTCTCAATAAATCATGGTTTATTCATTACATGGAGTTAAGATAATGTTTCATAAAAAATGTAATGACCTAGGAATGGTGTATATTAGATTCAGGAAACAAAATTATGTCCTATGATTATTTATGTATAGTTGAGCCTTGAACAATGTGGGGGCTAGGATGCTGACACCCTGCACAGTCAAAAATCCACATACAGCTTTTGACTACCTTCAAATTTAACTACCAATAGCCTACTGTTGACCAGAGACCTTACTGATAACACGAACAGTCGATTAACATAGTTCTTGCCATTCAGTTATCAGATTTTCACACTAAGAATGTCACCCACATACACAACACATACATTTATAAGTGTGATAGTTAAAAAGTTGTGTGTCAACTTGGCTGAGCTGTCGTTTTGAGTGGCTGGGCAGCTGGATGTAGTTATTCCCCATGATGAGATTCTAATCACCTGTATGGTGGAAACTGCTGTGAGGAGCTAAATAGTTGGCTTCAGGGTGTGACCTGCTTCTAGTATGTAAGGAGAAGCTTTCGGGAAGGTCTCTAGCTTTTGACCCATCTGGATCTTGCTTTTGGCCGAGTCTACATCTCAGTGGCCTGCCATGGTGCCTATCAATTTTGAGATTTTTCCCAGACTTGAACTAATGTGGCCTGCCAGGCTGTCTGTTAATCTTGGGACTGTGCCATTTTACCTGTTGACCTTGGGTTCATCAGCCTCAGCGACCAGCAGCTGTGGGAGTTAGGAAAAAGCCTTGAGCTCCACGGCCTGAACCGGAGGCAGAGTTGAAGTTCAAGTTTTAGGGGGCCTTCACCCAGCCCCTAGAGCCATCACTTTGAACTCGGGACTTAAGGCCTCCTAAACAGTAAGAGAATAAATCCCTGTTTGTTAAAGCCATCCACTTGTGGTAATTCTGTTATAACAGCATTAAAGAACCAAGACAGAATTCGTTAAGTATAAATGGATCATCATAAAGGTCTTCATTCTCATTGTCTTCACGTTGGGGAGTAGGAGGAAGAGGAGGGCTTGGTCACTCTGTCTCAAGGGTGGCAGAGGTGGAGGAGTTGAAAAAGATGGAAGGAGAGGCAAGAGGGGCAGGAGCACTTGGTATAATTTATGGAAATGTATAGTAATTTGTATCTGACTTTTTTACTTTTTCATTTCTCTAGAAGTGTTTCTGTACAGTACCAATCCTTCTTCCACCATTTGTTTAGGCTTCAGTGCCCGTATCATAGGAGGATCCACATGGTAAATGGGGTCAAAAGCAGTCTTAAATAATCGGATCCCTTCTGTCAGATTGTCTAATGTCAATTTGTTTTCTGTCACTCCTTCCTCTTCATTTTCTTCCTCATCGTCCAGCACTGGTTCAGAAGCACTCATCTCTATCAAGTCATCTTCTGTTCATTCCTCTGGTGTGGTGTCTATTAGCTCTTGAATTTCTCCAAGTTCCATACTTTAAAACCTTTCACCTCCCACCTTTTTTTTTTTTTTTTTTTGCCGTATCCATAATCTCTTTCATGATTTCTTTGCTTGGCTCTGTTGTAGAAAAAAAAAAAATCACATATAAGTGAACCTCAGCTGTTCAAACCCATGCTGTTCAAAGATCAACTGTACATACACACACATGTACACACACACACACACATATATATATACATTATGTATATATTACATAATATACATCAACCCATTGAGAGTGTTAATGCTGAGTCTTGAAATTATAAGTGGCTTTATTCTTATTTCTACTTTCTTGCCAATTTTTCTGAACTTTCTATTTTAACATATTATTGCATATGTATTATTTACATAACACACTAGTATAAATCATGATCATATCTGCATCAAGAGAAATACATTGCAGAAAAATTCTTTTTTGACAAAAGATTTGAAGAATTGGAAATGAAATAAGAGGTATAAAAAAAGATATTTCCCAGGGAAAATAGCCAAGGGTACCCACTCACACATGCACACACACAAACACACACACACACATCTCTGCAGCTACCTCAGTGGAGACTTCCTCTGTCTCTCATCTCTCCCTTTCCCTGCCCTTCAGACTAAGGGGCTGATGTTCTAGACTCTTTTTCCCACCTGACACAACTCCATCCCTTCCTGGGCATCACCTCCCCCCACCCCTCCATGACAGACAAGAGAAACTCCCAGGCTGGAAGGCAGTTCTAAGCTCTTAGTATCAGGTCCCCTCATACCAAAAGGTAAACTTTCCTCTCAACCAATTTTATCATTATCTTTATGAATAATAAAGCAAATAAGTTATCCTTTATTGAATGCTTATTTTATGCCAAGAATTTCACAAGTATTATTTTATATTTTCACAATAGTCATGAAAGTTAGGCTTAGCTGCAGAAACAAGAAAAATCAAAATAAGTGATTACAAAACAATGATTGTTTTTCTCTCCCAAAAGTGGTCCAATGAGTATTTCAGGTTTCTTCCATCTTGTTTGTCCAAATCTTGTATTGCATTGTTCTTGTATAGGTGATGAAAGCTGGACCATCATGTCCAGGTTCTAGCCAATAGATTGGAACAAGAGTATACACAAGGCAGGCCCACAGTTATAATGGCACTAGACTGGGACTTGTACACATCCTCTACACATGTTCTACTGATGAGATCTTAACCACATGGAAGCTCCTCATGGCTCAGAAGGGTGGGACACATAGTGCAGCTATGAGTATAAGCAGAAGACAGATGTAAATGGACAGCAAACAAACTTTGCTGTAGATATTATGATTGCAGCTCAGAGAAGTTAAGTAATTTTCTCAAAGTGACACGGAAGAATGTGACTAGATCAAATTCATTCACTCACCCATCTGACTCCAAATTCTTTTCTTTTCTCTATACCACTGTACTTTCCATGTGATCACATCCCTGCCTCTGTATCTTTCTCCTAAGAATCCATGATGCAAAGTAAGGGAACAAAACTGTCCCCTTTTCTTTGACTCCTTAGATGAGGATTGGCAAATTATGGCCTTCAAGGCTAATCCAATCTGCTGCCTAGTTTTATAAATAAAGTTTTATTGGAACACAGCCAGGCTCACTCATTTACATATTGTCTATGGTTTCTTTTATATTATAATAGCAGACCTCATAGTTGGTGGCATTAATGCAAAGCAGAAAGTATTTACTATTTGACCCTTTGCGGAAAATGTTTACTAAACCCCACTTTAGACAATTTTTGTCAAAAACATTTTTTTTCTCCCCTGGAAAATATGCTAATGAAATAAACTGTAATTTTTCTATGATGAAAGGGCATTTTGAGACCTCCCCCATGCTCAACAGAGTCTGAATTGCAACCTACCAAATAAAGTAAAAATCCTGCAATAAAACCTTTTAAAAGAAGAAATAAATGTTAAAATCAGCATTTCAAACAGGACCAAAGAGAGGCAAATATCAGTGCCATGCTGAAAGGCAACAGAGTAACTGTAAGAATAACAGAAACACATTCTGGAGCTGTTCCCTTTATACAGTGTTGATAAAATTTATTAATACCATATGTTAGTCGTATGGAGGGAGGCATGGTCTGACTATGAATTTTGGAATTTTACCAGCAAACTTGTAAGATTCGAAGTCGCATATTTGCTGAACTCTTCATCTCCATAAAGGCTATGGGTGAAGGTTCGAGGAAGAAGAGGAGAGGGAAGAAGTCAAACTGTTCTCCCTGAAGCTTGTGTTGAATGAGGCTGGCAGAACACTTTCTTGTCAATCTCACTCAGTTCTACATGTCAAAATCTAAATGGAGGACTGCTGCTATTTCCTTTATAAACAAACAAACAACAAGAAAACAAAAAAAACAGAATATGATTAAATTGAATTTTAACGAAGATACATCTGATTGGTTGGCAAGCTACCCAGCTATGAGATTAACAGGCCCATATCCACTCTTTGAGGCTTATTAGGTACATTGTCACTTATTAAATTGATATGCCCATGAAAGGGAACAAACCGAGTGCCATTGAGTTGATTCCTACTCATAGCAAGCCTATAGGACAGAGTAGAACTGCCCTATAGGGTTTCCAAGGCTGTAAATTTACAAAAGTAGCCCGCCTCATCTGTATCCCATAGAGCAGCAGGTAGATTCAAACTACCAACTTTTCAGTAAGCAACCAAATTATTTAACAAGTATGCCACCAGAGCTTCCTAAAGGGAAGAGAAGAAGGAAAATTGCTCAGTGGGCCCAATTCAGCAGCCACTTTTTATGTGTCATACTGAATAAGTAATTGGCTATATTCTTTATGCTGTGGTTCTGCACAGCTTCAGTTGTCATTAATTCTTCAGGTCAGACCAAAGGCAGAGGAATCAGTCTTCATGTGTGCCTTATTTCTAAAGCCAAAACTCAACCAGAATTTAACGTGGGGAACAGGCAAAGAGGGGAAATGGTGGTTTCATGGATCAGAAGCCTTGGCTAACTGGGACCATCTCTCATGACCCATGGCATATGATTTTTAGAACATTTATTTCCCCAGAATCAGAGCGCAACTATGAAATGTTCAAAATTCTAAAGAGATGAGTTATTTCTCGCTTTGAATCAAAAAGAATCTACTGTAGTAGCTGAAGTTCCAAGGACCCTTACTTCTGGCAAAACCCCCATCACGGTGGTGGTGGTATTGTTGAGGCCCTCAATTCACAACAACCTCACGTACAACAGAACAAAATGCTGCCTGGTCCTGAGCCAATCCTTTAATGGTTGCAAAAAAGACTGTGTACTAGGCCCTAAATGGGGAGTTGGTTGTGTCTTCACAAAGCTATGAGAGTCTCTGGATTCTTAGTTCTGAAATTTCTGTCAGAAATGCACTGCTATAATGGAAGCATCTATAGTCCTAAACAAAGCCTCAATTTCATCCTCCCTACCTGCTGGAGATCAATTTTTGTCCTTGCTTTTCTTTCCTCCCCCCACCCCCCCTTCATTGTAAAACTCCAGGGCTTGAGTTATTGTAGCATAATTCATGCCCAGATGCTGTAGGGGTACTTGGCCTTCAGGTTTGTGCCTAGCTACACCAAAGGCATGAGATATTACACAATAATTCACATCATGTCATGTCTTATGGCTTAATTAACTTTTCTATCAGAGTAACGAATTTTTGCTTCAGCAAATGTGGTGCCCTCATATGACTTAAGAGCGTTCCTTGATTATATGTTGGTGCGTCAAGAATACTGTGGGACAATTTCTTAAAGGTGAGTTGAATCTCAGGGTTGGGCTAAAAACCATCATCTTTTATGCAAATAGAGTGTGAAAACTGCTCTTTAGACAATGGAGTAATGGAAAAAGTCAGAATTGTTAGTCTTTTGTATCACAGTAAAGTTACTTTCTGGCATTTGTACAGATAAAGGAATAGTGGAACAGTTTTGTGTTCTTTTTTTTTTTCCTATCCAATCATATAACTGTCCCAGTTTCTAAACATCTGCTATCCTATTTTGTGTATGTGTGTGTGTGTGTGTGTTTGTGTGTGTGTTTCAACTGGTTTTAAGTCTGCAGGTATAATCACAAGGGATAAAACATCTGTGGTTTGCCTTAGAAAATGAAGAGAAGTATATGCAAAACTGGCAGATGATATCAACTGCGATGAAGTAACAACCATCACAGTATTTATTATAAAGCCTCACAAAATTCACAAACTGGGAATCTGTAGTTATGAGGCCAGCACACTGTTCCAGTTGCATGGCTCATATGCAAGTTCTGTCCACAGGTCAGGAGCAAAGCTGACGTTTACTCTTAGCTTCTCTGACTCACCTCACTTTCTGCTCTTCAGATAAACTATTAGCTCCTCTGCAACAAAGAGAAGGATAAGTTACGTTGTCAGTTCTATAGGAAACACAGATTCAGTAACAACTGTGGTGAATACAGTGTGTTTCTCTCTCTTATCAGTGACTAGCAGGAAAAAGCTGAGGACTGAGGTGAGCCAGCTGGTCAGTCATAAGGACATGCCAGATTCAGGGTCTTTCCTTGATAAACTGTGAGGAATGTTGTGAATGAGGAGCAAAGTTCCCATTAGTCACTGAAATGGCCTTCAGCTTTCAAGGGAGAAAAACATCAATGTTACATCCATCATGACAGATCTTCCTTACTCAGATAGTTTAGTGGGAGAAACATGGAATTACACAGACTTTGATCTCAACACTAAAACAAACACTTGGCTGTGACACTTCAGGCCAATTATTTAATATCTCTGAAGCTCAGTTTCTTCAGCTCTAATATGTTGTTAGGTGGCATCGAGTCAGTTCCAACTATAGTGACCCTTTTACAACAGAACAAAATGTTGCACAGTCCTCATAATTGTCACTATGCTTGAGCCCATCATACCAGCCACTGTGTCAATCCATCTTATTGTAACTCTTCTCCTTTTTTGCTAATCTTCTACTTTACCAAGCAGGATATCATTTTCCAGGGCTTGGTTCCTTCTGACAACATGACCAAAATGTGAGAGACAAAGTCTGGCCATTCTCACTTCTAAGGAGTATTCTGGCTGTACTTTCCCCAAGACAGGTTTGTTTGTTGTTCTAGCAGTTGATGGTACATTCAATATTCAAGCCTAATATAGGGACATTAATTACTGTCTTAGAGGATCAAGGTGCCAATTGCATGAGGTATGTACATAAAGTAGGTAAAAAAATGAAATGTACTTATCATGAAGTCCATGAATCTCTAATAAAAGAGTGTAAACAATTTTTCAGTATGTTATTTATGAGGTTTAGGCAGAAAAGAAAGTGATTTGTGACCAATTCTTTCTACGAACTTTGATAATTATGAGCAAATGGCTTCACTCTATGAACAAACACTGGCTATACGAACCAAGCAGAGTTTGTTTGTTGAAAAGGAGAAGAACCCATCTTGTTACTCCTTACAATAAGATAATGCATTGATAATTTAGCGATACTAGAGGGAAGGCTAGTGAAAACGATCCCATTCCTAGGTTTAGGCCCTAAGAAAAGATGTAGGTTCACCTACATCTTTAGAAGATTCAAGGAGTAATTTTTCCATCCCTGGAAGACTGGGTGTCCTGTGAAAGAAGGAAAGGAATAAAAATGCTGATATTGAAAGACCAGAGATTTGTTAGGGTAGATTCTTTAGAAATTAAGAACTTGGCAAAAGCTCTTCTCATTTCTGTGACAGATCAGAAAGAAGCCCTTTCTTCTTAAATAGTTCTTCCAGAGAACTATGCATCCTATTATCATCTATTAAACACTCATGTTTTAGTGTGAGTTCTTACATTTGAACGGTGTTCCCCAGACACCACCTTGAGAGATGAAGAATTTTGATTGGAAGTACTGAAGGAAAGGAGTATCTTTTTTTTTTTTTTTAATTGTGCTTTGGGTGCAAATTTACAAAGCATATTTGTTTTACAAACAGTTCATGCACATTTGATTTCACGGCCCCAAATTATAATCTCCAACCATAAAAATTTTTCCTCCCCGCTTCTCCCTGTGACTACACCCTCCATGTGCCCGTCTTATCTATGCATTCCTGTCTGTACAGCTTTCTCTCTAACTGAATGCTGCCCCTCTGGTGTCTCATGGCTGATTGATCTAAGGGGTGCATCTCCCTGGGGTAGGTGTTCTGCATGTAGGTCTTTCTACTGTTGGGCTTTCTAATGTTGGGTAAACATGTTTGTGCATGAGGAAATGTGTACTGCTAAGTGTATAGTCACACTTCTGCCCTCAGATACAAAGGCACTTAGCAAACTTCCCAAGCCCTCTGACAGGAGTCCTTACCAAAGTGATGGGGAGCCAGCCAGTCACCTCATCCATTACCCACTGACATTGGAGCAATGCCCACATTCCAAGATTGGCCCACCAGTGTCCTTTGCATCACAGCAGCTATTCTCTCTGAAGCTAAGCTCTACCATCTCATTTTCTTCCCATCAGCAGCTCACGGCTGCCTCCAGTCATCTCACAAGGGAGGGAGAGGAGACTCCACCTTCTTTTTGAAGGAGGCTGTGCCTCCTTCTCCTCTGGTTCCACCAACATTCCATAGCTACATTCAATATCTCCTCACCCAGCCACCTCTAACCTTCTCTTGGAAGCTAGTCCTGGCTAAGTTTCTGACTACAGCTGTTCCACCTAGTGTATAGCTGGTAGATGAGAGAATGACCTAAAACAGCTGGATGACTCAGGATAGATTGGAAGGAGAAAGAAGAATGTAATAATATTCTAAGGCTTAATGAAGATGTGTGCATTTGGGTGTGCCTGCAGGTATATGAGTTGGTGGGGTATGTAATCATGTGAAGGCATGTACACGAATATCTGATGAACGTTATTGGTATGGGAAAGGATGGCTGAAAGTATGCATAGCTGGTATTTATGGAATGGGTAATACATGTACATTACTAGATGTGGCTTTTGAACATTTGACAAGCTAGATTAAATTTAGATGTATGGAAACACTTTTAGAGTTTCATACATTTATTTGAGTCTCATAGCCTATGGTCCAGGCATGTGAAATTAGCTGTTTAAAGAACATAGAAGCCTTTATTCACATATAGCAGAGTTTTTAGTTTAGCCAAAGTCTTTGAGCGCAGCTCAGAGGTCCTCAAGCCCTCTCTGAAGCCCTCTGTCTAAAGCTGCCCTTGAAGCTGAAGTTTATCTAGGAGCTCTGCTTTGTTAGGGCCCAGATGCTCAGATGCTGGATAGCACTGGCCACATGACTGTGCTCTGCAGGATATGCAAGCTGCCAATCGACATCCATATGCACTCAGTTCCCCTACCAGAATTTGGCCTTGATCACCTCATTTTCTCCTTTCTTACCTCTGCACAGTTGAAATTGGTGAACCCTGAATGTGAATCCTAACATCTAGCATGGTGCTAATTTCTGAGGGACACTAACACTTGATCTTCTCTTAGACTCCATGCCCCCACTTGTTGATTATGTTATAGATTCAAAACACATCATTTTAATTTGTCCTTCAGACACTGACAAGTAGAGAGTGTCCGTCAGGCAAATAGACACAAATTCTGAGTTGGGTCGTTGTTATGGTTTTATGGCTCACTGTGTTGTATATGCTTATGAGCTAATGCAATAGGTAATTAATAATATCATTATTAGTTGCAAAAAAATAAACGACTCTGTCTCTTCTCCCAAGTCTTTAATGGATTCCAGATACAGATGCCAGTGGCAACTGACCAAGCAATTAAGGTCATGTAAGCCTTTCTTGTAATGTTACTCCACCTTACCTATCATTTCAGTCTAACAAATAACATTGAATATTTGCTACATTCAAAGCAGTTTACTAGTGTCATGGTGATAAAGTTATGAATAAGTTATAGAACCAGATTAAAAGGTACTGTTTCACTAACTTTTGGTATAATAAGGCAGAACCAGGTAAGTAAAAGCATGCTAAGAGTGACATGAAGGGGATTAACTTCTAACAAGAAATTAATTAAATTAAACAAGATAACAACAAATGAACAGATTCTTTGCTGTTATTTTGTTGTTGTTGTTGTTGTTGTTGTTATTGTTGTTATATGCCGTCGAGTCGGACCGGACTCATAGCGACCCCTCCTTGGGTTTCCGAGGCAGTATCACGACAGAAGTAGATTGCCCAATCTTCCTTCCGAGGAGTGGCTGGTGGGTTTGAACTGCCAGCCTTCTGGTCAGTCTGTAATAAAGAAGGTGCTCAAAAAATATTTGTTGAATGAATAAATGAATGGGGAATGGAAATAGGAAAGTAGGACGATAAGGCAAAGGGGAAGCATATTTAGGCAAATTTATATTCTAATTCTCTTGATCCTGGTAAACACTGCATATTCCTGTCTTCACACCTTTGTTCTTACCTCTTCTCCCGCTTGGAATGGCTTCTTCCTCCTGCCTCTCCCACAGACACACCTATTACTCCAATGCTTGCCTAACTCTTAAACACCCACATGATTTCTTACTGCTTTGAACCTGTTTGAATCTTATAACCTGTAACATATATTTTAGAATATGATTTCATACTGTCTTAAAATTTCTCTATTTTTTTTTTTTTTTACTCAAATAAGTTTTGTCTCCATATTAAGATAACCTACCAAAGCCCTGGGTACTTAGTAACATGCTGGGAAGTGTTGGTGCCTAATTCCTTTTGATTAATTAACAATATTAAACATTAGCAATCATCCACTTCTTTCTATTCAACAAGAAGTTTTATCAAATTTTCCTAGTCATTGCATTTCCAATCCAGGAATGAATCAGGGAGCCTGACCATTCTTGAGAAGTAGATCTTTTGAGGATAGCTGTATTACCTTCAATGAACACATCAAGCTGGGAAAATTAATTTATTTAACCAATATACATTAAGGGCAAGGTATGAGCCAAAACCTCTTCTATCCCATTACCACCACTATGCCCTGGACTCCAACCTCCCTGCCACTATTGTTTAGAATCATGGCCATTGCCAGGTTCCAGGTTTCCTAGATATGGAGCCTGAGGCAAGGATTCTTGTGGAAGTGTTTGTAGAAGAGGAGTGGAGAAGAAAGCTAAATATGTTTGGGATCTCAGCTGGGACCCAACTTCAGCCTGGCCCCATGGGGAGCTTGAGAGCATAAATTTCATTTCAGAATGGGCCTTACTTAGAGGCAAGAGCTAGCTTACTCTCTCAGTCATTGCCTTTTGGCTGATGATGAGGTGTATCCTCCAATGCACAGTAGCTCCCACTAAGCCAAGGAAGATTCTACAGAAAAGCAGCAGCTATAAGCACACATTGAACTTTCTCAGAAGCTGGAGCATTTGCGTGCTGGCCTGCTAACAATCTAGATGGGACACCAAGAGCCATAAAACTATTCTTCTTTAGAGAATATACACCATCCAGTAAATCTGGAAAAGAAACAATTAGAATCTAATAAGAAACACTTTGAAGGCCTTAGCAGAGTCTTAGCAGAGAAGACTCAGAGGCTTCACAAGACTACAGAGATATAATGAGAAAGATCACATATTTCTAGGGAAGTTGTGTCAATATGTTGTTGTTAGATGCCATCAAGTCGGTTCTGACTCACAACTCTATGTACAACAGCATGAAATACAGTCCTGTCCTGTGCCAGTTCTAAATAGTCCTAAATAAGGATAAAAACAATTCTATGACAAATCGGTTCTGTTTTCAATAAAAATGAAAAGTGTAGAGATTTGGGAAGATGACTTAAGATGTGATAAATGTCAAGCTAACTAAACTATTCCAGATTTTTAAATTATCTACTTTATTCTTTATTTTCACTCATGTGAGTTCAGTTACCGCAAGGCTTCAATGAGAAGTCACACAGGGCAATGAGAAACTGTGAAGCAAGGCTTCATTTTGTTTTAACAAAATGGTGATTTATCTCACCCCCACATCACACAATTTCAGTTATCAAGACAACACAAGCCATAATCATTTTTTAACCATATTTAAACTCTGACTTTGGACTTCCTTGTGAATAAGTTATTCAACTTTGATAAAGAAAAATCTTGAATTCAAAACTGGGACATTACATAAGGCAGGGAAGGGTTTTTACTTGCTGCCATGTCTACTTTGCTTTGGTTTCTATACTCAGCGCTCAGAACCAACTTTGACAGAAGAGAAGCATACTTTTCATGGCCATGCACATGTTTGCCCTTGGCAGGTGGTTTTCTCCTTCAGTGGAACTGGCTGGTTGTGTGGTAGCACCTTTCACAATCCTGGCTGACAAGTCTTCCACTTACCAGTCCGTGTGAACACACTGGCATGACACAGCCATCTATCCAATCCAGGGCGTGGCAGGATTATATTGCATGAGACCAGGTTTCTGCTAAGCTTCCTTAGGCCCCTGCTTGCTAGCCAGACACTTTGTAGGCTGAGAAAGAAATGTTCCAAAGTACTAATAGATAGACAGCAGTCATTGCCCCTAAATTAGAACAAAGAGCATGTCATTAAAAATGTTTGTAGTCGGCTTATGGATAATGCAGGACAATTAGCAATCAATTGACATCATAATGGCACAGGATGTAGAGGGAGCTAGAAGAGCAAACATCGTCATTTGCTGGTTTAAAGGCAGAAAAAAAAAGTTTTCTTAAGCTGTTCTCTAAAGCAGAACTTTTTAATTGTCTCAAGGCTCAACGTGAAAGATCTAACAAATAACCACATACGTTTCCATGTACCTACCTGGCAATGCAAGAGGAAAATGCAGGAATTACATAAATACCAGGATCACTTGATATGCAGAGACATGTCTTACCTACTTCTGTTGATTCAGCTACTGGTATAAAGTAAGCACTTAATAAATGCTTGTCAGATGAAACAATTCTTTAAATAGGTCCATTTCCCAAAATTTCAGGAACAGAATGAATTATCTAACCCTACTCTGGTTTATCAGACGTATAAAAAGGGAGTGAGGGTGGGGTTTGCCCAGTTTTATAAAACTTTGTGAGTTTTTATATGATTATTTACATCAATATTTCTGATGTTTTCTTCAAATAATAGAAACAAGAACCTATGTCATTTGGTGGATATTGGCATAGGAATTTAACATGAGTCTACTAGTTGGATCACCATTCAGAACCTGATTAGCTGAGATACACTTTAAGGGCAATTAACTAAGATAACTGATTGACTGAAGGAAGATCCTTTTAGAAAAAATACTTTAATAACAAAAGTTGATCATTGTTAGTAACATTCTTATTAAAATAAATAGTAAAATTAATCCTTGAAGTAAAAAGGTGGGGTAAAAATAATTTTCATGAAATCAAAATATCATAGTTAAAATCTCTCTTACTAAATTGGGAACTAGGAGCTCTGGTAGCATAGTGCCTAAGGCACTTGACTGTTAACCAGGAGGCTGGTGGTTCAAACCCACCAGCCAGTCCTCGGAAGGAAGGTTGGGCAATCCTACTTCTGTAGTGATAACTGCCTTGGAAACCCAAGGAGGGGTCACTAGGAGTCGGGGTCAACTGGATGGCAAATAACAACAACAACAACAACAAATTGAGAACTATCTTTTGCTGGACGTCTAGAAGACCACCAAACCAGAATCCTATCTTGCTGGTAATCATCTAAATCATTTGTATTTTCCTTGTTGATTTTTGGAACATTTCTAAAAATCTTAATTTTTATAAATATGATAAAGAGATTTGAAAACAACTGTTAGTGACATTTTACATCTAAGTGTTTTTTGCATTAAAACCTTTATGTAAGATGATTAAGCCATATTAGTGGTGAGTACACAACTGATTGCCATAGTATATGGGAAAGAATTCTTAAGTTAGAGTCAGAAGACCTGTGTTTGAATTCTCATTTGACCTTTCACCAAATACATGGACTTGGGTTTTTCTTAATCTCTCTTGAGCCTGAGTAGGAGATAGCAAGATTGATGTGAGATGATTTTATATAGGGACGTAGTTACTCTATATATGTGTGTTAACTAAATCAATCAATAAAGCAAGCAAGCAATGAATAAAAACTTTGATTTACCATCAGCAAGGCATGCACAGATTTTTTGCCCTGGGCCTGACCCATTTCCCAACACCTCCCTTGCATATAATTATTAAAAAAAAAACCAAAACAGCCAAGCTGGGCAATTCCAAAAATTACGTCTATGATCCTGGACACAGCACAATTAACTGACCCACACAGTTAAGAAATATATGACTTTCAGTTTATTAACATCATTTTCTAATCAGCTAGGTTAATCTTAACTGAGAAACTTTTTTAATGAAGTATAAATCATTCTCAGTGGTAAACTGAGATCTTTCACCGTTTAGGCTGAACTCAATTGGTTTCAGATGACACTTCATTTCATAACTGTGGACTGGCCCTATAAAGTTTATGAAATATTAATAAGGTGGGTTTTTTTAAAAAAGAAATTAATATCAATTTTTCATTTTATAGGTTTTTGGGGTCTCTAACAGATTTTAGAGGAGAGCTCTGGTGGTGTAGTGCCGAAGGCATGACTACTAACCAGAAGGTTGGCGGTTCAAACCAACTAGCCACTCCTCAGAAAGAAGGTTGGGCAATCTACTTCCGTAGTGATACCTCCTTAGAAACCCAAGGAGGGGTCACTATGAGTTGGATCCAACTCGATGGCAGTGAGTTTGTTCTTTTTTGGAACAGATTTTAGAAGTCATTTTAGACTGTGCTCTAATGCATTAAGACAAGTAACCTTTTACTTCTGTATGCTCTCTCAGTTTGACAGTAATAGAGCTCTGCTAAGAAATTAGTGTACTTCTTTGGTGAAATTTAGGCCAAAATGAAGATAACTTTCAATTGTAGGCAACAAATACATCAAGTGTACATGGTACAAATTACCATCCGTTAGTTTGTTGTACTGTGGTAGCTTGGATGTTGTTATAATGCTAGAAGCTATGCCACCAGTATTTCAATTACCAACAGGGTGACCCTTTTTGGACAAGTTTCAGTGAAGCTTCCAAACTAAGACAGACTAGGAAGAAAGACACGGTAATCTAATTCTGAAAATCAGCCAATTGGATCACAATGGTCTGATCTGCAAATGATCAAGGGGATGACATTGTTTTGTTCTTTTGCACATGGGGTTGCCATGAGTCAGGGCCCACTGGAGGGTGGCTAACAACAACAATAACCTTTTCTTAAGATTCAATTTGGTGTCAGGAAAGAAGCATGGTCTTTTTGTGAAACAGTCTGGGACAAAGGCAAGGCTAGATCTACTGCTACTTATTGAAACGGGACATTGAGCTGCCTTTCCCAAATTTGAAAAGTTAGGACAATACCTACTTCAGAATTTTACTTTAAATCTTTAAAAGATTAACACTTATAGTATCCAGTTAATGCACCTTGGTTCATAATACATTGGCCAAAACATAACTGTATTTGTCCTATTCCTATGGGCCATCATAGTTCAATTCATTGGTAAATTAAGTTACTATGCAGTAAGATTATTATGGATAACTTTTATTGCTTGTTGTTTTATTGTTTCTTATTTCCTGCATCAACAGCTGAAATGTTTTATTTTGAGGAGTAGGAAGATTGTTCTGGTTACTTAGTGCCGCTCTGACAGGAATAAACCACAAATGGGATGGCTTGAACAAACAGCAGTTTCTTCTCTTACAGTTTGGAGGTTTTAAGTCCAAGTTCAAAGTACCAGGCTCTAGGGGCTGGGTGAAAGCCCCTCAAGCTTTTGGGCTTTAGCTCTGCCTCTCCCAGCCCACTGAAGCTAGAGGTATCTCTTCACACAGGCAGCTAGTGGCTGCTGGAGATTAACAAGCCCAAGGCTGACAAACAAAATGGCACAGTCCCTATATCACCACACCACACACACAGCAGGCCATTGATTCAAGTCCATTAAAAGTCCCACATCGGCAGAGCATGGCATGCTGCTGAACAATGACTTGGCTACATGCAGGGTTCAAGCATGCCATAAGCTAGAGACCATTTCCAAGGTTTCTCCTTTTATACGGGAAGCAGACCACATCCTAAGGCAGCTACTCAGCTGCTCATAGTAGATTCCTCCATGGAGTTGATTACCAGTCTCATCATGGGGAATACTACATCCAGCTCCCCAGCCATTCAACCAGGCCCAGCCACGTTGACAGAAAAACTTAACTATCACAGGAGACACTCTTGGTTGTTTAAGGAAAAAGATCTATTTATATTGGGCTTGATTATAAATGCTCTCACTTCATCTTCCCACATTTTATACTATATTTCCCTCAATTGAAGTCACAGAGCAGGAAAATTTTCTTTGTTTTTATCCAATCATGATCTGATTAATGGATGAGTCTCTTTGTCTCTATAGAATTGATATTCCCTAAAGTAATCTATTTTAATATTGGTTTCATAACCTTAAGGTTATACTGAAAAAACAGAAAATTGTGGACATTTGCCTATTTTTTGAAAAATAAGTAAAAGATTATAATTTTCTGGTCTATAAAAATTATATAGAACTCACTTGACACTGTTTTCATGGATTTGTCAGTCACTGTATATTTGGGGTGTGCAGATTTTAACTACAGTTAATTTCCTTAATGATGATATAACTTTTCAGCTCTTACTTGTTTATTATATATTTTTTTCATTATAACATTTTCTAGGATGGTATTTAATAAATCTAAATTTTCAGAATCTTAGCATAAATATTTTAAGTATATTCTTAATTATTTTAAATCCCTGCATTTTGTTTATATCCCTTTTTACCCCTAATATCTGTTAATTTGCACTATTTTCTTCTCACTCAATATTGCCTTATTTACCTATGCTAGTAGATTTTTCAAAGAAATGACTCTTTGTTGATTTTATTCCTTGCATCTCTTTTATTCCATTAACTTCTGCTTTTAACAGTTCCTTTATGCTTCTTTGGATAAGTAAATTTTGTTATTCTTTATTCAACTTATTAAGCATATATAGCTCATTAATTTTCAGTTTTTCTTTTTTTTCTCTAGATAAGTATTTTGTGTTGACATTTTTTTCAACATCATAATTTAGAACCATCCCCAAGTTGGATATACATTATTTCCTCATGACTGTTCAATTCTTCTTAGAATTTCTACTTTCATTTGTTCCTTTTTTCCATAAGTTCATTTTTTTCTTGAGGTGTGTTTTTAAATTCTCAAATAAAGAGAGCTTTTTAAGTAGTCTTTCAGTTACTGATTTTTAAGCTATCAGACAGCACAGCTTGTAGGATGCCAGTTTTCTGAAATTCATTGAGACCTCCTTTATGGCCCAAGGGAGCTCTGGTGGCATAGTGCCTAAGGCATTTGACTGTTAACCAGAAGGGTGGTGGTTCAAATCCACCAGCCACTCCTTGGAAGGAAGATTGGGCAATCTACTCCTGTAGTGATACAGCCTCAGAAACCCAAGGAGGGATCGCTATGAGTCGGATCTGACTTGATGGTGGAGAATTTTGTTTTTATGGCCCAATACATGATTTTTAAAAAAACAAACTCACTGCCATGGAGCTATTTCCAACTCATAGCGACGCCCATTGGGTTTCCTAGGCTGTAACTCTTTAGGGAAGTAGATCGCCCAGTCTTCCTTCCGTGGAGAAGCTGGGAAGTTTGAACCACTGACCTTCCAGTTAGCTTTCAAGTGCCTTATCCACTACACCACTACACCACCAGAGTATGATACAGTTTCATAAATATCTCTTATGTGGTTGAAGAAAATGTTTATTCCTCAATTGTTATTAATGTTTCTTAAAGCAAACTTTTTTTTGGAACATTATATTTTCCAAAATCTCTTATGTCCTTACCATTTATTTTTCTGTTTTGCCTCCAAACCAAACACACACACCTGTGCACATGCACACACACACACACACACACACACCCCAAACTCACTGTGTGGAGTAGACTTTGACTCATAGCGACCCCTCCTTGGATTTCCAAGGCAGTAGCTCTACAGAAATAGATTGTCCAGTCTTCCTTCCAAGGAGTGGCTGGTGGGTTTGAACCACCAGCCTTCTGGTTAGCAGTCAAAATACCTTAGGCACTACACCACCAGAGATAAATGAGAATTTTCTCAAATTCCCCCAATTTGATTGTAGATTTGTCAAATTCTTTATAATTCTTCAGTTCATTTTTACATTTTTCAGGCTATATTATTCATGCATTTTTATCAGATGTGAATAACTCATTACATTTATTGTGAGTATTAATACATTTGGATTTAATTTTGTAATCGTATTTTGAAGTTTCTACTCAGCCAGCTTTGTCTATGCTTCTCTTTTGTTTTCTGCCTTATTTTGAATTGATTTAAATTTTTATTACATATATCACTCTAGCATTTTATAAGTATAATTCAATGTTTCTATTATTTTAAGGGTTACCTTAACAGTTTAACATGCATTCAGGCAGCCCTTAGGTTACGGAGGAGATCCATTCCTAAGTATGTGTTTAAGTTCAGTTTGTAGGTAACTCAGAAGAGATGCATTTGGTTCTTATTTAGCCTTGCTTTAGTACAAGAAATTAAATCCTGGCGGTGCAGTGGTTAATGTACTCAGCTACTAACCAAAAGGTCAGCAGTTCAAACCCACCATTTACTCCACAAGAAAAACATATGGCAATCTGCATCCATAAAGATTTATAGCCTTGAAAATGCTAAAGGGCAATTTTACTTGGTCCTTTAGGGTTGATTTGAGCTAAAATAGACTTGCTGGCAACATTTTTTTTTTTAAATAGTAGTAGTTGTTTTTCCAAGCCAATTTTCATTTAGATTTACTCCCATGATCTACCAATTTATTTGTTAATTATCCTACTTTGCCTCTCTCCCTTTTTTTTGTTGAATCCGTTTCCTTCTTCTTGTAGTTTATCTTATATCCTTCAAACATTCTTTGATGCAGGTCTATTGGTGTTAAACTCTCAATTTTTCTTTCTCCAAATTAATGTCTTTATTTCAACTTAGTGGTGAATAATAGTTTACCTTGGATTGAATTCTAAGTTGACATAGTTGTAATATTTTCTATTGTTTTTAAAAAGTTTTATTTTGGTCTAATTATTATTTTTCTGAGAGTAATTTATCTTTCTCCATAAACTTCTTCAATTATTTATCTTTGTTCCTGATGTTCTGCAGTACATGTATCCTGTATAGAGTTGTTGGTCTTCTTGAATTTTTGACTGTATGCTTTTCATTAATTTTGAAAATTTTTCAATAATTATTTCTTTGAATATTATATTTCCTCCATTCTCTCTAGTTTTTCATTCTAAATTATGGTTTGATATATGGTAGACCTCAATACTTTTTCCTCCATATCTTATTCTTTCTGTCATTTTTCCCTTCTTTTGTCTATCTATGTGCATCATTATGATTAATCTACACAGATCTAATTTCTCACTACTTCTCTTTAAAACTGTATCGAATTTACTGTTCAAACTCTCCAATGAATTTTTTATTTCAGTGATTATATTTTCCTTTACTTTTATGTTTGTTTTTGCTTTCAAATATGCCTATTAACATTAGAAAATGTTGCCTGTCATTTTATAACATATTGATTCTTTTCTATATTATAATTCTAGTTCCTAATGCAATGACATTCATCATTACAAAGTGTTTCAAGATCTGTCCTAATGTATAATGCTATCAGTGATAGGATAATATTCATACACCTATGTCAAAGACAAGTTAATACTACTATTATTCAAATTTACACACCAACCACCAGAGCATAAGATGAGGAAATTTAAGATTTTTACCAACTTCTGCAGTCTGAAATTGACCAAACATGCAATCAAGATGTATTGATTATCACTGGTGATTGGAATGCAAAAGTTAGAAACAAAGAAGAATCACTGGCAGTGGAAAATATGGCCTTGTTGATAGAAATGACACTGGAAATTGCATGATAGAATTTTGCAAGACCAATGACTTTTTCATTACAAATACCTTTTCTCAACAACACAAACTGCAGCTGTACATATGGATGTCACCAGGAAGAGTACACAGGAATCAGATTCACTACATCTGGGGCTAGAGGTGATGGAGAAGCTTCATGTCTTCAGCCAAACAAAGCCAGGAACTGATTGTGGAACAGACAGACCATCAACTGCTCATATGCAAGTCCAAGTTGAAGTTGAAGGCAATTAAAACAAATCCACAAGAGCCAAAATATGACCTTGATTATATCCCTTCTGAATTTAGAGACCATCTAAACAATAGATTGCTGTTGTTGTTGTTAAGTGCCGTCGAGTCATTTCTGACTCATAGCGACCCCATGCACAGCAGAACGAAACACTGCCCCATCCCACGCCAGCCCCACAATCCCTGCTATACGTGAGCCCATCATCGCAGCCACCGTGTCAATCCGTCTCATTGAAGGCCTCCCACTCTTTCATTGACCCCCCACCCTAACAAGCATGACATCCTTCTCCAGGGAATGGACCCTTCTTACAACATGACCAAAATAGGTGAGACGAAGTCTGGC
>NW_006921689.1:408788-413489 GCF_000298275.1 Orycteropus afer afer | reverse complement strand
TTCCTGGCTTTTAATCCCCTTTCTCCTGCTCTTTTGGCCTGCTGCTTTGGGCGTCCCTGAGTTGTCCCTGGGGCTTACTGCTCCTCTGTCCAGGTTCCTGGCTTTTATCCCCTTTCTTCTGCTCTTCCAGCCTGCTACTCTGGGCGTCCCTGAGTTGTCTCTCCTCACCTGTAACCCTGGGGCTGACTGCTCTTCTCTCTGGGTTCCTGGCTTTTATCCCCTTTCTCCTGCTTTTCCACAGAAAGAATAGATTAGATGCATTGAACACCAATGACTGAAAACCAGTGGAATTGTGGAATGACATCAAGAACATCATCCAAGAAGAAAGCAAAAGGTCATTAAAAAGACAAGAAAGAAAGAAAAGACCAAAATGAATGTCAGAAGAGACTCTAAAACTGACTCCTGAACAGAGAGTAGTTAAAGCAAATGGAAGACATGACAAGATAAAAGAGCTGAACAGAAGATTTCAAAGAGGCGCTCGAGAATACAAAGTCAATTTTTACAATGATATATACAACGACTGCCTAGAGTTACAAAACCAAAAGGGAAGAGCATGCTGAGTATTTCTCAATCTGAATAAATTGAAGAAATTTAAGCCTAAAGTTGCAATATTGAAAGATTCTATGGGGAATATATTGAATGATGCAGGGAACATCAAAAGAAGATGGAAGAAATACACAGAGTCACAGTACCAAAAAGAATTGGTTGATGTTCATCCATTTCAGGAGGTGGCATATGATCAAGAACCAATTGTACTGAAGGAAGAAGTCGAAGCTACACTGAAGGAATTGACAAAAAACAAGGCTCCAGGAATTGACAGAATACCCACTGAGAGTTTCAAAAGATGGATGCCCCTCTTGAGGCACTCACTCAGCTATGCCAAGAGATTTGGAAGATAGTTACCTGGCCAACTGACTGAAAGAGATCCATATTTGTACCTATTCCAAAGAAAGGTGATCCCATGGATTGTGGAAATTATCGAACAGTATCATTAATATCACATGTAAGTAAAATCTTACTGAAGATAATTCAAAATGGTTGCAGCAGTGTATTGGCAGAGAACTTCCAAAAATGGAAGCTGGATTCAGAAGAGGATGGTGAATGAGGGATAGATATCATTGCTGATCTCAGATGGATCTTGGCTGAAGCAAAGAATACCAGAAAAATGTTTACTTCTGTTTTTCTGACTATGCAAAGGCATTCGATTGTATGGATCATAACAAATTATGGGTAACATTGAGAAGAATGGGAGTTCCAGAACACTTAGTTGTGGTCACGGGGAACCTGTACATAGATGAGGAGGCTGTTGTTCAAACAGGATGAGAGGATACTGCATGGTTTAAAATCAGGAAGGGAGTGTGTCAAGGTTGTATCCTTTCACCATACTTGTTCAATCTGTACATTGAGCAAATAATCTGAGAAGCTGAACTATATGAAGAACAGTGTGGCATCAGGATTGGAGGAAGACTCATTAACAACCTGAGTTACGCAGATGACACAACTTTGCTTGCTGAAAGTGAGGATGATTTAAAGCACTTACTGATGAAGATTAAAGACTACTATGGATTATGCCTCCATATAAGGAAAACAAAAATCCTCACAACTGGATCAATAAGTAGCATCATGATAGCATCAAGACGTATTGATGGAGAAAAGGCTGAAGTTGTCAAACACTTCATATTACTTGGTTCTACAATTAACACCAATGGAAGCAGAAGTCAAGACATCAGACAACATACTGCATTAGACAAATCTGCTGCAAAAGACCTCTTTCAAATGTTGAAGAGCAAAGACGGCTCCTTGAAAACTGAAGTGTGGCTAACCTAAGCCATGGTATTTTCAGTCACCTCATATACATGTGAGAGTTGGACAATGAGTAAAAAGACCGAAGAAGAGTTGATGCTTTTGAGTTGTGGTGTTGGTGAAGAATACTGAGAGTACCATGGACTGCTAAAAGAACTAACAAATTTGTCCTGGAAGTAGTGGCTGGAATGCTCCTTGGAAGCGAGAATGGCCAGACTTCGTCTGACCTAATTTGGTCATGTTGTCAGAAGAGATCATTCACTGGAGAAGGATATCATGCTTGGTACAGTGGAGGGTTGACAAAAAAAAGGGAAGGCCCTCAACAAGATGGATTGGCATGGTTGTTACAATGATGGTCTCAGGTATAGCAAGGATAGTGAAGCTGGCACAGGACCGGGTAGTGTTTTGTTCTGTTTTGCATAGGGTCATTATGAATCAGAGGCAGCTCAATGGTACCTAACAATGACAACAACTTCCTTAGACACTTTGTGCATATATATAAAATGTATAACATTCTTTAATAATTCTCCTATTTGAAATATTGGGTGTCTATTACTGATGTTTGTTGGCTTAGTTTTATTCATGGTGGCATGTTTGCATTTGTGTATTATAATTTCTGTTTGTGAGCTTTTGTTGATGAAGCTTTGTCTTGGAGAGTGTTTACCATCCTCAGTTAAGGGCACATATTTCCAGAAAGAATGTATGCTTGTTTTCCTCAGATATCTATCAGCCACTAAAATCGCAGAACTCTCTTTATGTTAATATCTTGGCTCAACTTTTCCTAGACTGTGCAAGTGTATGGGGAGTTTTCTTGCCACTATGGGAATCCTTAACCAAGACTACCTTGTTACTTCCCTTTTCCAGCAGAGCTTTTTGCTGTTGTTTGTTTGTAACGGCTACCCTTACATTGACTGAGTCCTTCAAGGATCCAACACCTCCAACTAACCTTGATCCAACTCTATCTTGTTTGCAACTGTAACCCTGAAAGACTCTTAAACGACTAGCCTCTTGGTGACCAAGATCAGCTGATGCCCTTTGGGCAGTCATAGATTCAGTGTTTCCTTGTCTAGTTTCATATTTTCTGTACTATTTGGCCTTTATTTACTTTTTTAAAAACTTTTTTATGAGCCTAGCTATGCAATTGTTTTAAAAACTTTCTTATGAGCCTAGTTATGCAATTGAGAAAGTCTCTTGTGTTTTAACATTTATTTCTAGGTATTTTCAAATGATCTAGTTTCCCATACTGAAGAAAATAGGAACTTGTTTTGATTTTATTAATTTTCCATTCAGAACTCCATAATCCATATTTTTATTCTGTTGCCTTTTTCTGCTCTTTCCTCACCAATCCAGGCTAGGTACAGCAGTAGCCACCACAGCAGTAGCAATCTCTCATCTTTCCCTCAAGGATCATTAAATTTCTTTTAGGGTTGGTTTCTCTAGGCCCTTATCTACACCATTTTCTGTATTCAGAAAACAAACTCTTAACAATAGCACAGCTATAACTCATCTGAATTTCATTTATTTCCCATGATTCTTGTCAGCCTGAGGATGTTCTCAAATTCGCATATGAATATGGGAGAGAAAGGGGGAGGCAGGGTGTCAACAGTTGCAAAGCAGAGTTTAATAACAAGTCCACTTTTTACAATCCTGCTTTAAGTCAGCTAATATATATGAGGTTGAAGAAATGTAATCCATGCCCTCAATTTCAATGAAATGCATTATTTAATCAAATAAAGAGTTAAAAAAAGAAGTGCTTTAACTATGAAATAAGCGAATATTTAAAATTGAATTTTTAAATGAATATATATGCATCCTAAAACCTTATTCCAGACCCCCAGAGCTCTTAAAGGAAAAAATTTGAATCATGGGGAGAAAAATTAACATACATTTTTCCTGATAGCTTGTCTCAAATTCACATGTAATCCATCAATATCCACTCAAAATTCTGATTTAGAAAAGTTGGCAAAGATTTAATGAATTACCAGTATATCGTTAATTTTAAAATTTACATAAATATATATGAAAACATTAGGAAATGTGCACAAACATGTGAATGTCACCAAATAAAATTACATGCTCACTGTGGGTACTTTACAACCACTCTTCAATTAATTTGTCACACTGTGGTGGTGTGCATGTTCCCGTGAGGCTGGAGGCTATGCCACCAGTATTTCAAATACCAGCAGCATCATCCATGGTGGGCAGGTTTCAGCAGAGCTTCCAGACTAAGACAGACTTGGAAGAAGGAAAGGATCATCCACTTCTCAAAGAATTGGCTAGTGAAAACCTTATGAATAGAGGTGAAACACTGTCTTATATATTACTAGAAAACATTACGAATAGCCCTGAAACATTGAAAGACATTGAAAGCTTTCAAGACTTCCATTTGCCAATGTGGTATGACTCAAAAAGAGAAGAAACAGGGGCAAACGTTCATTAAGTATTGGAACATGGAATCTGTGAAGTATGAATCTAGGAAAATTGGAAGTTGTCAAAAATGAAATGGAATGTATAAAGATTGATATTAAAGGAATTAGTGAGCTGAAATGGACTGGTTTTGGCCATTTTGAATAAGACAACCATATGATCTTGCAATGTAGTAAATTACTTAGTATGGCTTTTCTACCCATAGTCATTGTAAACTCAGTGGTGGAATGAGCAACTGAGGAGCTCCTGATTGTAAATGTTATCCACCTGGGTTATTTCTGTTTGGTGTGGCACAATGCAATGTTCTGGGAGGTTTCCACTCTCTCTCAAGTGCTTAGAGTTCTGATGCTATGATTGGCTAGTTTGGCCACTCTGCTGGGCTCAAAAGGAGGCCTCCTAGAGGCAGAACGCTCTCTGACTGCTGGTTGAGGAAGACGTACTGCTGAAAGAGACACGTGCTGCTGGAAGAGA
>NW_006921689.1:400340-408638 GCF_000298275.1 Orycteropus afer afer | reverse complement strand
GAGACTGTGAGAGACTTGGTTGAGAGATAGTGGGCTGGGAGAGAGACTGAGCATTTTTCCTGAACTTGAATTGTAGTCTGGTGTTTCCCTAATAAACCTCATAATCTGTGAGTTCTGTGTGGCCACTGCAGCGAATTATCAAACCCAGGAGAGAGGTGGTAGTGCTTTGGGAGGAACAGTTGGTGAAAGGGCTGGAGGGAGGCAGCATGTCTGGCCTTGCAGTACTAGGCCTTGGGCTATTGATGGTAATTCTGTCTTCCTCTTGTGGGATTAGAGGAGGTCAGAACATGTGGCCTCCTTGTCCTTTTTGCAGATCTACTATGCCAGGATGACAAGTTTAAGAGGAAAGACGTGGCATTCATACCAAATAAAACCAAAAAGGAGTTCTGGTAGTGCAGTGCCTAAGGCATTTGACTGCTAACCAGAAGGTTGGCAGTTCGAACCTATCAGCCACTCCATGGAAGGAAGACTGGGCAATCTACTTCCATAAAGATTTACCACCTTGGAAACCTAATTGGGGTCACTAGTCACAAAATAATGTTTCAAGATCTATCCTGAAGTACAATGCTTTCAGTGATCAGATAATATCTGTACACACACAAGGAAGACCAGTTAATACTATTATTATTCAAATTTGCACACCAATCACCAAAGCCAAAGATGAGGAAATTGAAGATTTCTGCCAATTTCTGTAATCTGAAATTGACCAAACATACAATCAAGATGTATTGATTATTACTGGTGATTGATGTAAAAGTTGGAAACAAAGAAGAATCACCAGTAGCTGGAACATATGGCCATGGTGGAAGAAATGAAGCTGGAGATCACATGACAGAATTTTGCAAGACCAACAACTTATTCATTGCAAATATCTCTTTTCATATACATGGACCTTGCCAGATTGAATACACAGGAATCATATTGACCACATCTGTGGGAAGAGGCTTGGAGAAGTTCAGTGTCTTCAGCCAAAATAAGGCCAGGAGCTGATTGTGGAACAGACCATCAACTACTCATAATATCAAGTTCAAGTTGAAGCTGAAGACAATTTTTAAAAGTCCATGAGGGCCAAAATATTGATTATATCCCACCTGAGTTTAGAGACCATCTGAAGAATAGAGTTGATGCATTGACACCAACAACCAAAAACCAGACAAATTGTGGGATGACATCAAGAACATCAGACATAAAGAAAGCAAAAGGTCATTTAAAAGACAGGAAAGGAGGAAAAGACTAAAATAGATGTTAGAAGAGACTCTGAAACTTGCCCTTGAATGGAGAGTAGCTAAACCAAATGGAAGAAATGACAAGATAAGAGAGCTGAACAGAAGTTTTCAAAGAACACCTTGAGAAGAAAAATCAATTATTACAGTGAAATGTGCAAAGGCCTAGAGTTAGAAAATCAAAAGACAAGGACACACTTGGCATTTCATAAGCTGAAAGAATTGAAGAAAAAATTCAAGCCTCAAGTTGCAATATTGAAAGCTTCTATGGGTAAAATATTGAATGATGCTGGAAACATCAAAAGAAGATAGAAGGAATACACAGGGTCAAAATACCAAAAAGAATTGGTCAATGTTTAGCTATTTCAGGAGGTGGCATATGATCAAGAACCAATGGTATTGTAAGAAGAAGTCAAAGCTGCACTGAAGAATTGCCAAAAAACAAGGCTCCAGAAATTGATGGAATATCCATTGAGATGTTTCAACAAACGGATGCCCCACTGGAGACACTCACTGGGTTATGCCAAAGAATTTGGAGGACCGCTACCTGGCCAACTGACTGGAAGAGATCCATATTTGTACTCATTCCAAAGAAAGTTGATCCACCAGAATGTGGAAATTATCAAGCAATATCATTAAAATCACACACAACCCCAGACTTCTGTCCTTTCCTGCTGAGTACCCTAGAACAAAGTGTAAAATTGATAACTCTAACTGCTGCATATTCAGAATGGAAATTCCAACTTATCTTTAAAGCATCTTCATTGAGGTATCCTTCTAATAGCCTAGTCTTTCTTACTGGCCTGGTATGCAGAATCCTTAGGAGGGAAAAAAAAAAAAAAGCCCTCTCATCTACTCAAATACTCAAGTAAGAGTTCAGGAGTACATTATCCTATTAGAATGAGTTACCCACATTTGCTTTCTGCTTCCTTACATCCCACATTGTCCTCAATCCCAAACTCTAGTTTCTGCTTTCAGTATTCTCCTGATACTGTCCTGGCTAAGGCCTACAATCATCTCTGCTTTCCCAATGCAGTGAGTATAATTTTGTCATCGTTGATGACTGTTTACCCACCTTTTCCTCCTTGATTTCCATAACACTCCTTTCTTTCCTTTGTCCTTCATTTTCACTCATCTTCCCTTTCTTCTGTCTCCCCTTAAAATTGTGCCACTTATCTGAACTCTGACCTCTTTTCTTTATGATCTATCTGAGCATTTACCTAGACTTTAACTAACATTTACATTTTGACACCTTCTAAATCTCATTCTCTAGCTATTTCTCTTGAGCTCAAAACATGCTCTTTGATGAAGAACCAAACCAAATCTATGCCATCAAGTCAATTTGACTCATGGTGACCCCATGTATCACAGAGTAGAATTATGCTTCATAGAGTTTTCTTGGCTGAAATGTCTATGGAAACAGATTACCAGGCCTTTCTTTTGTGGCATCACTTGGTGAGCTTGAATCATCAACCTTTAGGTTAACAGCTGATTACAAACTACTTGCACCATCCAGGCATCTGGCCTCTGCAAATCTCTCTATATATGTTCCACAAGCACCTCAGACTAGATAAGTTCATAAGAGAACCCACTACACCTCTTCATCTTGGATCCTTAAGTAGCAGCCTGCAAGTGAACAGTAACATTGTCCTACCACCATCTAAGCTAGACATTTAAAGGAGAATGATTCTCTCTTACTCTCTAAAACTCACCACCATTGAGTTTTAGAGAGTAAAACTAAGTCAATTCCAACTCATAATGACCCTTTAAAACAAAGTAGAACTGCCTCACAGAGTTTCCAAAGCTGTAAATCTTTACAGAAGCAGACTGCTTCATCTTTTTCTGACTTAGAATGGCTGGTGAATTCAAACCACTGACCCTTTTTTTAGTTAGCAGATGAATGCTTTAACCACAACAGTACCAGAGCTCCTTCACCTACTCTTTAGAGGCAATTATTCACTGGATGCTATTGATTTCATTAACATCCTTTCCGCTCAATCACCATTGCTACAGTCATTGTTTAGGAATCCATTATGCCTCATAAGGACTCTTGCAACAGCTATCTGATTCATCTTTCTGACTCGTGCTTTGCTCACCTACCTTTCAACAATCTAACCTCTGTGCTGATACCAGGGTGGTCTTTCTGTCATGCAAATCTGATCACATTACTCCTCTGCTTAAAATTCTTCGGTAGCTCCCATAATCATGTTTCCCAAAATTGTCTGTCCCTTAGAGAGTCTGAGTCATAAGATCAATGTTAGGATTTAGGATTCTCTGTATTTTAATGAGAGCCCTGAATGATTCTTATAATAAGACAAGGTAACATTGATCCACAGAATTAAATCTTATATTTATAGCACTTAAGTCCAGCCATCTCTCCTGCCTTCCATCTCCAGCACCCTTCACTATAACACATACTGCTGTTAACTTTAACTACACTAAAACATATCTATTTCTCCAAAAGTGCAATAATGTCATCCTCTCTCACAACTCTTCATCATTGTACATGCAGCTTCCTTCATCTATGAAGTAGAAAGATAGAGTGGTATTGGTCTAACTATAGACATAAATCAAATTAACAGGATCTAGCAGCAGATTAAGACTTAAAACATTCACTGATTTTTAACAAACATATCAAGGTAATTACATAGTGAAGAGATGTTTTTACTGAAAACTGGCACTAACACAAATGCATTTTTTCTGCATAAAAAAAAATGAAAAATGAAACTCAATCCTTTTTTTCTCTATATATAAAGAGTAACTTGAAATGGATCATATCCCAAAAACTAAAATCACAAAATTCCTAAAAGTAAAAACTAGGAAAACATCTTTGTGATATTGAGTGAGATAAACATTTCTTAAATAGCACAAATAATAAAGGAAAAAAAAAACATTGATTAAATGAACTAGATCAAAATTTAAAACATGTGGTCTTTGAAAGATAAAGTTAAGAAAGGGAAGTGGCAAAACAAAGACTGGAGACCATATTTGCAATGCATAGATCTGACAAAAAGCTAGTTTCCAGTATATGTAAAGATCACTTACAGTTCAAAAATAAGACAACCCCAAGAGGAAAAGAAAGAAAGCCAGCAAAAGATTCAAACCAACACTTCACTCAAGAAAATAAGCAAATGGCCAAAAAGCACATGAAAAGATACACAGCATCATTAAGCAGTTGTTGTTGTTATGTTGTGTCGAGTCGGCCCCGACTCATAGCAACCCCTCCTTGGGTTTCCGAGGCAGTATCACTACGGAAGTAGGATTGCCCAACCTTCCTTCCGAGGAGTGGCTGGTGGGTTTGAACCGCCAGCCGTCTGGTTAGCAGGCAAGTGTCTTAGCCACTATGCTACCAGAGCTCCCTCATTAAGCAGTAGGGAAACATAAATTTAAACCACAATGAGATACATACCCAGTGATGCTGTTGTTAGGTGCCATCAAATTGATTCCAACTCATAGTGACCCAACGTACAACAGAATAAAACACTGCCTAGTTCCAACCATCCTCACAATACTTGCTATGCTTGAGCCCATTGTTGCAGCCACTTTGTCAATGTATTTTGTTGAAGGTTGTCCCCTTTATGTCTGACCATCTACTTTACCATGCATGTTGTCCTTCTCCAGGGACTTGTTCTTCCTGATAATATGACCAAAGTATGTGCTAAAGGGGCAAGGAGGCCACATCTTCTGACCTCCTCTAATGGCACAAGAGGAAGACAGAATCACCATCAATAGCCCAAGGCCTATTCTTGTGAGGCCAGACATGCTGCCTCCCTTCAGCCCTTTCATCAACCCTGACACCAACCGTTCCTCCCATAGCACCCACCACCTTTCTGCTGGGCTCGGTAATTTGCTGCAGTGGCCGCACAGAACTCACAGATTATGGGGTTTATTAGGGAAGCATGGGAACAATGCTCAATCTCTCTCAGCCCACCGTCTCTCAGCCAATAGTCTCTCTCAGTCTCTTTCTCAGCAGTGCGTGTCTCTCGGCATCACATTCTCAGCAGCACGTGTCTCTCAGGAGTGTGTTTCTCTCAGCAGCATGTCCTTCTCAGCCAGCAGTCAGAGAGAACTCTTCTGTCCCTAGGAGGCCTCCTTTTGAACCTGGCAGAGTGGTCCAACTAACCAATCATAACATCAGAATTCTAAGCACCTGAGAGAGAGTGAACTTTCCAGAACATTGCTTTGTGTCACTCTCAACAGAAGTAAGCCAGGTGGATAAATTTAACAACCAGGAGCTCCTTGAATGCTCACAGCAAATTCCACCATGGGGTTTACAAAGACTTGTGGCTAGAAATGCCATACCAGGTAATTTACTACACCACAGTATGAGAGGAAAATCTGGCCATTCTCACTTCAAAGAACACTTTGGCAGCACTTTTTCCAAGGGAGAATTGTTCATTCTTCTGGCATTCCATGAAATTTTCAATATTTTTTGGCAACACCAAAAATTCAAATCCATCAATTCTGCTATGGTCTTCCTTATTCATCATGCACCTTTCACATGCATATAAGAATATTGAAAATACCATGGTTTGGGGCAGGTGCACCTTAGTCTTCAAGGTGACATCTTTATTCTTTAACACTTTAAAGAGGTCTTTTACAGCAGGTTTGCCCAAATGCATCATTTGATTTCGTGGGTGCTGTTTGTGTACCTAAGTAAAATGAAATCCTTGACAACTTCAATCTTACTCCATTTATTATGATGTTGCTTATTGGTTCAGTTGTGAGGATTTTAGTTTTATTTTTGTTGACGTGTAATCCATATCAAAGGCTAGTCTTTGATTTTCATCAGTAAGTGCTTCAAGCCCTTCTCACTTTCAGCAAGCAAGGTTGTATAATATACATATCACATATTGTTAATGAGTCCTCCTCCAAACCTGATGCCATTTTTTTCCCACATAGCCCAGCTACTCAGATAATTTGCTCAGCATACAGACTAAATAAGTGTGGTGAAAAGATACAAACCTGATGCATACCTCTCCTGATTTTAAAACATGCAATATCCCTTTGTTCAGTTCAAGTGACTGCCTATGGTCTATGTACAGGTTCCTCCTGAGCATAATTAAGTGTTCTGGAATTCCCATTCTTCACAATATTATCCATAATTTTTTATAATCCACAGAGTTAAGTGCCTTTAAATAGTCGTTAAAACACAGGTAAACATCTCTCTGCTTTCAGCCAAGATTCATCTGATTGTTGTTGTTGTTATGTGCCATCAAGTCGGAATCAGCAGTAATATCCCTCATTCCACATCTTCTTCTGATTCTGGCTTGAATTTCTGGCAGTTCCCAGTTGATACAATGCTGCAACCATTTTTTTTTATTATTTCCCACAAAAATTTATTTATGTGTGATATTAATATATTGTTCAATAATTTCTGCATTCTGTTAGATTATTTTTCTTTGGAAGGGATACAACTATGGACCTCTTCCAGTCACATAGCCAGGGAGCTGTTTTCCAAATTTCTTGGCATAAACAAGTGAGGGCTTCTAGGTTACATACTTCTGCTGAAACATCTCAATTGTTATTCTGTCACTTCCTGGAACCTTGTTTTTCACCAATTCCTTCAGTGAAATTTGTACTTCTTCCTTCAGTATCATTGGTTCTTGCTCATAAGTTACTTACGAAATGGTTGAATATCAACCAATTTTTTTTTGGTATAGTGACTCTGTATTCCTTCTGTCTTCTTTTGATGCTTCCTGCATAATTCAATATTTTGCTTATGGGATCCTTTAATATTGCAAATCGAGGCTTGATTTTTTTCTTCAGTTCATCCAGCTTGAGAAATGCCAAGCATACTCTTCTCTTTTGATTTTCTAACTCCAGGTCTTTGCTCATTTCATTAAAGTCAATTATTTTGTCTTCTCCAGGTGCCTTTTGAAATATTCTGTTCACTTCTTTTACTTCATCATTTCTTCCACTAGCTTCAGCTACTTTGCATTCAAGGGCAAGTTTCAGAGTCTCTTCTGGCATCCATTTTGGTCTTCTCTTTCTTTAGTGTCTTTTTAATGACATTTTACTTTTTCATGTATGATGTCTTTGATGTCATCCAACATCTTGTCTGGTGTTCAGTTATTAGTGTTCAATGTGTCAAATCTATTCCTCATGTGGTATAAATCTAGATAGGATATGTGACACAACCTTGCTTGCAGAACTTAAAGAAGACTTGAAGCACATACTGATCATGATCAAAGACTACACCATTCAGTATGGACTACACCTCAACATAAAGAAACTAAAATCCTTACAATTGGACCAATAAGCAACCTCATGATAAATGAAGAAAATACTGAAGTTGTCAAAGATTTCATTTTACTTGGGTCCACAATCAACACCCAAAGAAGCAGCAGTCAAGAAATCAAACAATTGATTAGAAGTTCCAGTAAGATGGTGGAATAGGCAGACAAACAGGCAGACAAACCACACAGACTCTCTTCAACAAAGAAAAGGGGAACCAGTTAGCACAGATAATTAATACAGAAGATAATCCTGGAGACCTGAGCTGTGAAAGGAAGGATAAGAAAGTGGACTAAACTCTAATTAGTAGAGGAACCTGCATGAAAACACCAAAAAAGGAGACATATGGAGCTGCAGTCAGTCAGTGATCTTGACTGCATGGACAGCTTGGATATTGCCAAGGGGCATTAGGAACTAACAATTAATCTAAAAATTGGCCTTGTTAGCCAGGGGCTACACATAGGATTGCACTGGTAGCTGGTGAATGAAAAGGGAAGCAGTGGAGATGGAGATGGGCTGAGCTGTAGAATTTTGCCTATTCTGGGGCCCACCATTTTGAATGTTTACAAGCAATTTGACCATTTTGGATATTTAAAGCAACAGCATTCTCTCAGATTCTAGGGACCTAAGAACAGGCTCCACTTGCCGGAAACTGTAAGGACATTCTAGAAACAAACAACTGGAAATGTGAAATATTCCCTTGTTAATCTTATACCCCACACCTTCTTGGTGAATAGAGGTATAGCCATCCCTTGCTCCCACCCACCTTCTGGGCTGGCAGAAATTTCATCCCACTCTTTGTGCTCTGATGGATTTTTTTCCCTTTTTTTTTTTTTTT
>NW_006921689.1:398825-400055 GCF_000298275.1 Orycteropus afer afer | reverse complement strand
ATTGCTGTTTTTCTCCAACTGAATGGGATACAGCAACCATACCCACACAACACAACCACACCAGCAACTCTTGCAGCTCCACTTACTGTGAGGGCCACCACTTCCTTCTCCACCAATTGGCCAATGATAAATGACCACCAAGAAGAGTCTGACTCACCCTTAATGCTCTTCACAAACAGTTAACAGAAATCTGAATACAACAATGTCAAAATGTATAGAAGACAACAGACCATCACAGTCCACACAAAGAAACAAGATAAAGCAGTAAATACAATGGACTAGAATACAGACCCAGAACACATCCCTGAGGAAGAAGCTGCATTGGAACTTCCTGATAAGGAATTAAAGAAAATTATACTTATGTATCTTCAAAGGATTGAGAGACAGATCAAGGAAAACACTGACAAAAATAAGGAAAAAAAAAAAAACCCTAGAATGATTACAGAAGAAAATACAAGAACAAAATGACAAAATAAAGGAAAAATTATAAATGATATAAAATCTACACATAGAAATCCAGAAGATTAATACTAAATTCTCAGAAACAGCTAACACATTGAAAGGGCAAAGGAATAGAATCAAATCAGTAGAAGATAGAATTAATGAGATTGAAGACAAATACTTGAATACTTCTCTGGAAAGGAATCAATCAGAAAAAAAGATCAAAACAAAATGAAGAAAGCCTAAGGTCCACATGGGATACCATCAAAGGGTATCACTTACATGTAACTGGAATTCCAGAATAGGCAGAGAAAAAGAAAATCACTGAGAAAATTGTCCAAAATTTGTTGGAAGAGAACATCTCTGATATGATGAAAGATGAGAATATATCCATTCAGGAAGTCTAATGAACCCCAAATAGGATAGACACCAAAAGAAAATCACCAAGACATATCATCAACAAACTCATCAAAACCAAACACACACACATACAAAAAATTCCTGAAAGCAGCACAAGATAAATGAAAAGTTACCAATAAAGGACAACCAATAAGAATAAGCTCTGATTTATCAGTAGAAACCATGCAAGCAAGAAGGCAATGGGATGGGATACATAAAACCCTGAAAGAGAAAAAAATTCCAATCAAGAATTATATACCCAGCAAAATTGTTCCTCAAATGTTGTTGTTGTTATTATGTGCCATCGAGTCGGCCCCGACTCATAGCAACCCCTCCTTGGGTTTCCGAGGCAGTATCACTACGGAAGTAGGATTGCCCAACCTTCCTTCC
>NW_006921689.1:395087-396545 GCF_000298275.1 Orycteropus afer afer | reverse complement strand
ATTCAGAGAAGAATGGACACCAATCCTACTCAAACTCTTCCAAAACATAAAAAAGGATGGAATCCTCCTTAATTAATTTAATGAAGCAAGCATAATCTTGATACCAAAACAAGGTAAATATAACACTAAAAAGGAAACTACAGACCATTATCCCTCATGAATATAAACGCAAATTCTTCAACAAAATCCTAGCCAATAGACTCCAACAACATATTTAAAAAATCATACATTATGACCAAGTGGGGTACATATTAAGTATGCAAGTTTGGTTCAACATTAGAAAAACAATGAATGTCATCCACCACATATATGAAACAAAGGAAAAGAACAACATGATCATATCAATCAATGCAGAAAAAGCATTTGATAAAATCCAACACCCATTTCTGATCAAAACTCTCAGCAAAATATGAATAGAAGGGACATTCCTCAACATAATAAAGAGCATATATGCAAAACCAACAGCCAACAACTTCTCAATGGAGAGAGATTGAAGCCATTCCCCTTGACAACAGGAACCAGGATGCCCTCTATCACCACTTCTATTCAACGTTGTATTGGAAGTCCTAGCCAGGGCAATAAGGCAAAAATGGGAAATAAAAGGCATCCAAAGTAGTAAGGAAGAAGTCAAACTATCCCTATTTCCTGATAATATGATCCTACACCTAGAAAACCCAAGAAACTCAGTCAAAAAACTGCTGGAACTAATTGAGAGATTTAGCATCATGGCAGGATACAAGATCAACATCCAAAAATCTGTTGGACTCCTCTATATCATCAAAGAGATTGCTGAAAAAGAAATAAAGAAATCAATACCATTTACAATAGCTACCAAAATAAATAAAATACTTGGGAATAAATCTTACTATAGATGGACACAAAACACCTGTACAAAGAAAACTACACAACACTACTTCAAGAAACCATAAAAGATGGAAGAACATATCATGTTTGTGGATAGGAAGATTGAACATTGTGAAAATGTCAATTTGACCCAAAGCAATCTATACATTCAATGCAATCCCAATGCAGATCCCATCAACATTCTTTAAAGATATGGAAAAAACAGTCACTAACATTATATGGAAAGGAAAGAGACCTCAGATAAACAAAGCATTTTTGAAGAAGAACAAAGAAGGAGGCCTCATACTCCCGGATCTCAAAACCTACTATACAGCCACAGTAGTCAAAACTGCCTGGTATCGGTACAATGAAAGCACATAGACCAATGGAATAGAATTGAGAACCCAGAAATAGATTAATTGACCTATGGTCAGCTGATCTTTGACAAAGAGCTGGAATCTATTAAATGTGAAAGAGGCTGTCTGTTTAACAAATGGTGCTGGCAAAACTAGACATCCATTTGCAGAAAAATGAAACAAGGTCTGTACCTCACACCATACACAAAAACTAACTCCAGATGGATCAAAGACTTAAATGTGAAACATGAAACTATGA
>NW_006921689.1:393343-394987 GCF_000298275.1 Orycteropus afer afer | reverse complement strand
GATCAAAGACTTAAATGTGAAACATGAAACTATGAAGTTTCTCAAGGAAAAACTAGGGGCAAATTTAGGGGCCTTAATATATGGCATAAATAGACTATCAAGCATAACCCAAAATGCACAAACAGCAGAAGAGAAAATAGATGAATGGGATCTTCTAAAAATTAAATGTTCATGTGCTTTCAAAGACTTCTCCAAAAGAGTCAAAAGAGAACCTACCGATTGGGTAAAAAATATTTGGCAATGACATATCTGACAAGGGACTTATCTCTAGAATTTAGAGAAAACTCCAACACCTCAACAACAAAGAGAGAAATAATCCAATTAAAAAATGGGCAGAAGACATGAATAGACACTTCACCAAAGAGGATATTCAGGCAGCCAACATACATATGAAGAAATGAAGAAATGCTCACAATTGTTAGCCATTAGAGAGATGTAAGTCAAAACAGCAATGAAATACCATCTGACCCCAGCACTAGTAGCAAAGTCCAACAAGACAGAAAATAACAAATGCTGGTGAGGATGCGGAGAGATTGAGACTCTCATACACTGCTGGTGGGACTGTAAAATGATACAACCACTGTAGAAAGCAGTATGGCAATTCCTTAAAACGTTGGAGTTAGAAATACCATTTGACTCAGCCATTCCATTAATAGGTATATATCCCAAGGAAGTGAGAGCCAGGATAAGAAAAGATATAAATACAACTATGTTCATTGCAACACTACAATAGCCAAAAGATGGAAACAACCTAGGTACCTATCAACAGAAGAATGGATAACCAACCTATGATACATACACAGAATGGAATACTATGCAACCCCAAAGAGTACCGTAGAATCTGCAAAACACCACGTAATGTAGATGAACTTGGAGGACATTGTGCTGAGTGAAATAAGTCAGTCACAGAAGGACAAATATTGTATTAGTCCGTGTGATAGTTGGAGCTGTGTGTCAACTTGGCTGGACCCCAGTTCTGTGTGGTTGTTCCCATGATGGGATTGGATGACTGTGTTCTGAGTGGCCAATCTGTTGAAGGGGAGTTTCCCTAGGGTTGTGGCCTGTCTCCAGTATATCCAGGGACATCCTGGGAAGAGAGACATTCTTCTGTGTATTGGGATTCTGTTGTACTGCCTACAGCTGTCCATGAGTGAGCAGTTCACTGTTCGGCCTGGAGATCTTGGATTTGTCATTCATTGGAGTCAACAACCAGTGTACTGCCTGCCAGCCTTGAGCTCTTTGCAGTTGTGGGAGCCAGGAAAAGCCTCCAGCTTGACGTTTGATCCATGAACTTTGTACTTGCCAGCTTCTATACGTGTGTGAGCCACTTTCCTAAGATAATTTTTTTTTCTCTCTCTCTCTCTATATATAAGCTCTGCTGGTTTTTGTTTCTCTAGAGAACCCAGTCTAACCTAGTCCGTTATTGTAAAAAGTCAAGGAACGGTGTATGTGTGGAAGGAAGTTTTCTTTGTTGGTTACCAGGGGTGGGAGGGGAAGGGAAGGAACACAGTTATATAGATAGAGAGAAGGACTGATTTTGGTGACAAGAAGGGAAATGTACCCAATGTGACTGATCAACATGGTTGAGGGAGAGGAAGAGGAAGACAGAGAGATGCATGGGAGGTACAGACAACAAAGATGAAC
>NW_006921689.1:372060-392991 GCF_000298275.1 Orycteropus afer afer | reverse complement strand
ATAGTCACAGAGGACATCAATTCAATTGGCCTAACATACCACACAAAAACATTGTTCCACATCCTGCTTTGGCAAGTAGCAACTGGGATCTTAAAAGCTTGAAAGCAGCCATCTAGATGCCACAATGGGTCTCTCCTCTTCCAGAGCAAAGAAGAATGAATAAAACCAAAGATGCATGGAAACAATTACTCCAAGCGACTAATTGCATCGTATACCTTATGATCCTCAGCCTATGTGACTATGAGACCAGAAGAACTAGATGGTGCCTGGATACCACTGCCAACCACTCGGAAAGGGATCAGTGTAGGAGATCTTGGATGGAGCAGGAGAAAAAAATGGAACAAAACTCAAAATCATGTTGGCTTAGATTTTAGCAGGTGCCAGAGCAGCCCCCGCAAGATAGCAGCAACTGGCATGGGTTGCCTGTGGTGAAAGGTGTTGGCCCTGCTGCTCTGGAGCCCATTCCTGCCACACCGGGAGCTGTCAGACCCAACTTGGATCTATCACAAGAAGGTTGTTGATCATTATGAAAATCCAAGAAATGTGAGGTCCCTTGACAAGATGTCTAAAAATGTCGGAACTGGATTGGTAGGGACTCCAGCTTGTGGTGATGTAATGAAATTACAGATCCAGTGGATGAGAAGGGGAAGATCACAGACTCCAGGTTTAAGACATTTGGCTGTGCTTCTGCTATGGCCTCCAGCTCACTAGCCACTGAGTGTGTGAAAGCCAAAACTGTTGAAGAAGCCTTGACCATCAAAAACACAGATATCGTCAAGGAACTCTGCCTCCCGTGAAACTGCACTCTTCCATGCTGGCTGAAGACGCAATCAGTGCCACCCTGGCTGATTACAAACTGAAACAAGAGGCCAAGAAAGGCGAGGCGAAGAAGAAAAGAGCCGTGGTCAGAGCCGCCAACAGATCCCATGGCTGTTCCCCACCCACTGTGCTGTCACCATAGATTTCAGAAGCCCCTTAACGCTTCAGTGAAAGTCGTGAGATTCACACACTGTCGGCTGGTCACCTGTGGCCCTGATGCAAGTGAAATACACAGTTCAATTTCTCTGACTTCTGTGGTTTCTTTCACCCCACTTTTCCCTCCTTCACTGAGTTAAATGTGTATTTTGAATTGTGTGTGTGACCTCAAAGCTGAACTCAATAATGATGTCACAAGTAGTCAGTGGTCCATAGAGTAGATAAATATCTACTTTTACCAGAATCTGTTTTTGGAAGATTACCAGTGGAATGCCTTTGGTATGATTATTTGATAGATCCAAGTATTGTACATAAAAGAGATCTGCCTATGTGTGTGTGTGTGTGTGTGTGTAACAAATATATGTAAAAAATAAAAGCATGTAAGATGAAAAAAAAAAAAAAAACCTCAAAATCATTTAAAAAAAAAAAAAAAAGGACCAGGTTTGCTGGTCTGATAGAGCCTGATGGACCCACTGAGACTATGGCCCCTAGCTGCCCTTCAGGTCTGGAATTGAACCCACTCCTGTGGTTCTAGCCAAATAAAAGACAGGCATATGAGCTGAATGAACATTCACAGTAGGTAGATACACTCTGATAGTGTAGTCCCTTAGGTACTTGACTGCTAACCAGAAGTCTGGCACTTCAAACCCATCAGCTACTCCTCGGAAGGAAGGTTGGACAATCTACTTCTGTAGTGATACCACCTCAGAATCCCAAGGAGGGGTCACTATGAGTCAGGTCCGACTCGAAGACACGTAACAACAACAACAACAACAACAGATACACTCCATGGAGAGATCAATCATGGGAGAATAGAAGGGCTGTGTATGCACAGGAAGACAACTTGAGGGGGGCAGGAGTGCATGGGAAGGAAGGGCACAGGGAAGCGGTAACTGGGGAGGAAGTTGGTGGGGAGCTGTTGCATTGTGAGAAACTGCAGTCAATGTCATGAGACAAAGTGTATGTGAGCTGCTATATGGAAAGTGAATTTGCTCTGTAAACTTTCACCAAATCACAATAAAAATTTTAAAATAAAATCAAACAATTTATTGCACTGGGAAAATCTGCTGCAAAAGATTTCTTTAAAGTATTAAAGAACAAAGATGTCACTTTGAAGATTAAGGTGTGCCTGGCCCAAGCCATGATATTTTCAATAGTCTCATATACATATGAGAGCTGGACAATGAACAAGGAAGACCAAAGAAGAATTCATGCATTTGAATTGTGGTATTGTAGAAGAATACTGACTGCACCGTGGACTGCTAGAAGAACACACAAATTTGTCTTGGAGGAAGAAAAGCTGAATGCTCCTTTGACTTGAGAATGGAATGAAGAGACATACTTCATCTCTTGTACTTTGGGACTAATCCCTGGAGATGAATATCATGGTTGGTAAAGTAGAGGGTCAGTGAAAAAGTGGAAAGACCTCAATGAGATGGACTGACACAGTGGCTACAGTGATGGGCTCTAGCGTAGCAATCATTACGTGGATGGTACAGGACCAGGCAAAGTTTCGTTCTGTTGTACATAGGGTTCTATGATTCAGAACTGACTTGACACCACCACCACCAACATACTCAAGTTTGTATTTTGGCTCTCATGAACTTGTTTTCATTTTCTTCAGCTTCAACTTAAACTTGCACAGGGGCAATTGATGGTCTGTTCCACAGTCTGCCCCGGCCTTGTTCCAACTGAAGAAATTGTTTCTTCATTGTTTCTTTCCACAGATGTAGTCAATTTGAATTCTATATATTTCACCTGGTGAGGTTCACATGTATTGTCACTGTTTATGCTGTTGAAGAAAATTATTTGCAATGAATAAGTCGTTGGTCTTGGAAAATTCAACCATGAGAAGGAAGACCAATTACTATTACTATTATTCAAATTTACACACTAACTAATAAAGCCAAAGATGAAGGAATTGAAGATTTTTACCAACATTTGTGGTCTGAAATTGATGAAGCATGCTATCAAGATGCATTGATAATTACTGGTGATTGGAATGTGAAAGCTGGAATCAAAGAAGCATCAGTAGTTGGAGAATATGGCTCTGGTGATAGAAATGATGCTGCAGATTGTATGATAGAACACAACCAGCATAAATACAAAAATTAAAAAGATAGTTAATTCTAAGGACTGGCAAGAACATAGAGCAAATGGTGTTCAAAACAGTTTGACAGTATCTTATACAGGTACTTATACTTACCTTATGACTCAGAACCACCCATTCTAAACATTTATACAAGAAAAATGGACACATATATCAAATAACTCATATACATGAGTGCTCATGTTGTTACTATTAGGTGTGATTGAGTTGCTTCTGACTTATAGCAACCCTATGTACAACAGAATGAAATATTGCCTGGTCTTGCAGCATTCTCACAGTCATAGCAGCATTATTAATGATCCAAAACTGGAAACAACACAAACACCTATCAACTAGTGTACATATAAAGAAATTGTGGCATATCTGTGCCATAGAATATACTCAACAATAAAAAGTAACAAACTACAGGGACATTCCCCGATACGGATAACTCACAAAAGCATTACACTAAGTGAAATTAGCCAGACACAATAGTGACATGACACATCAGTGATGGCCTGTGGCTTGTGGTTGGGTGAGGGACTGACTGCAAAGGGACAAGATGAAAATATTCTGTTATTTGATTATGATATTGGCTGCATAACTGTATAAAATTGTCAAAACTCATCACACTGCACATTTAAAGTGGTGTAATTTATTGCACATAAATTATATCTCAAAAAGTCTAAAAAAAAAGTATGTGAAAAAATTTAACAAATCAGACAATATAAGCAGTAAAATCCTCTAGTTCGGCAACTACTTTATATTTTAAGGGGAAAATAGTGAATGAGTGAATAAGCATGAGCCTCACCTACTCCTTCTTTTTACTGGAAATAAATAAGCAGTCTGAATGAGGTACTCATGTGAAAGGATGCCACGATAAAAGGGTCTAAAAGTAAAATACTAATTAAAGCTATTTCCTTCCAAAGCATCAACTGATCCAGAAAGAAAGTAGATGTAATCATGTGAAATTCAAATGTTTGTAGTCCTGGTTGCTCTACTTTGGTTGTCTCTATTATCTTGGTACACTTTGAAGGGTTTTTTGTTTTGTTTTGTTTTTTATCAAATCCTGAGTCACCCTCAAACACAGTATCACCTTGACCTGTAGTGGAAATGAAAATGATCCATGACAAACATACAAACATCAGTTATTGTATCTCTTTTACCATTATTAGGTTGTTGCTTCATTCATTCAATTAAATACACACACACACACACACACACACATAGATATTCAGTGCTTGTATGCTATGGACTACATGAGGAAGGAGGTTATCTAGAGGTTAGCCATGTAAGCAAGTAAATGTAAATTGGTACAGTGGGATCTTTATTTTCATGGCCCCACCACAAGGATGCCATGTACCTTATTTACATTATTAGAAAATTGTCCAATCCCACTGGTGGGCCACAAGCACCTCACATTTGCATGATTCTACCCAGTAATCTGGTGGGAGTCACAAAGACTATTGCTAGAAAAGCCATACCAAGTAATTCACTACACCATAGATATCATATTTGGTAGAGAGTCAGAAAAAAAGTGGAAAACCCTCAACAATATTGTTTGACACAGTGGCTTCACCTGTGGCCTCAAGCATGGCAATAATTGTGAGGCTGGCTCAGGACTAGGCAGTGTTTTCTTCTGTTGTACATAGAGTCACTATAAGTCAGAACTGACTAGACAGCACCTAACAACAACAACAACATTAGTGAGTTTATAAATAATAAAGTTAAATAAGAAGCGTTGTTCATGCCTTCAAGTGGCTCACAGTCTTACAGTTGAAGAGCAGAAAGCAGGCTTACAGATAGGCTTAGAGAATAATTAAATGCTACACAGGGTGCATGTGTATGATTGTGTGTCTGTCCATACTGACATATACATGTAGAGATACAGGTATTGGCACTCTGTAAAATAACACGGCCATCATTCAAAATTAAATCTTTAAATTAGAGTTGTTTTCATACTTTTATAAATATTTTTATCATTTACTGTATATTTTTACATATAACATGCCCATACAAATAATGCACACATGCATATAGCATGCATATACTTATAGGGAACTAATAGACAAGGGGGTTGTGCAGTTTGCAAAAATAATAATAATAATAATATGCTCTTGTTATTTGTGTAAAAATATGATACACAGCAAAAATAATCTGATTAAGATTGGTTTGCTTTATTTCAAAATATTTTGTATAGTTCTTCTATTAACTCCTTAATGAAAGGTAGGGGGTCATATAATTAAAGTATTGTTTCAATGCTAATTGAATACATAGGCATGTTCAGTTGTTAAGAACTGAAATAAGCAGACATGTAGGTTCTCATTCTTAGTAATTCCTTAGTAACCCTAATCTAATTTTGGTGTGCCCTGTTACCTAACTGTGGTAGTTAAGTTTGTGTGTCAAATTATCTGGGCCTGGTTGAGTGGCTGGGCAGCTGAATGTAGTATTCCCCATGATGAAACTGGTAATCAGCTCCCTGGTGGACTCTGCTTTGAGCCGCTGAGTAGCTGCCTTAGGGATGTGGTCTGCTTCCTGCACATAAGGAGAAGCCTTGGGGAATGGTCTCTAGCTTATGGCACACTTGAAACCTGCACGTAGCCGTGTCATTGCTCAGCAGCCTGCCATGCTCTGCCGACCTTGGGACTTTCAATAGATTTGAATTAATGGCCTGCCGTGTGGTTTGGTAACATAGGGACTGTGTCATTTTATTTGTTGACCTTGGGCTTGTCGGTCTTAGCAGCCAGCAGCTCTCTGAGGGAAGAAAAGCCTTTAGCTCCAGTAGGCTGGGAGCAGGAGGCAGAGCTGAAGCCCAAGGTTGAAGGGTTTTACCCAGCCCCTAGAGCCTGGCACTTTGAATTCAGACTGAAAGCCTCCAAACTGTAAGAGAATAAATTTCTGTTTGTTTAGCATCCCATTTGTGGTATGTTCTTATCAGAGCAGTACTAGGTACCCAAAACACCAACACCTATATTCTAACTAAATCTACACTAAATTTTCATGTTCGCAAGACTTGGAGTTCAGAAAACACCTTGTCACATAGGTGGCTTCATGGAGAATCATTTCAACCTAAAGCCCAAGACATTGGTATGGGACTCAAGAAATTTTTTTTTAAAAAAAAAAAGGAAAGAAAGAGGAGAGTAAAAAAAAGGGAAGAAAAGAAGTACTCCACTCCTTTAGGAATTAAGATTATTGGGAACAAGAGTTCCAACTAGAGATTTGTTTCTTATCCATCACATCATTCCTTATTCTTGGCTTTGGACTCATAACCAAGTCATTAACCTGAGTCCCAATTTTCTCTCCCGTAAATTGTAAATAATTGCAATAATCCCCATCTTCCTGGGCTGTTGCAAGGCTTAATTGTGACAATATGTGTGAAAGTAATTGGAACCTTCTAGAATATCTTACAAATATTCACCTAGTGTGAGGACTGTGTTTAAATAACATTGCTATAGCCTCATTCATGGGGAATCAATGCAGAACTTTATCTTATGTGAAACTTAACTCCCCCTGATTTCTCCCTCTACACAGCCTGAAAGTTGGGTGATCCAGGAAAGGAAAGAGACCCTAAGAATCAGGACAAAATGAAATGCCACAGATGGGAGGAGAGTGGAAATAGGGATAGCCTGGCTGACAGACTGTTGAATGTTGGAAACCAGTGCCAAGCTAAATTAGAAACATGAATCCACGTACCTGTAACTTACTTCATCGGTATATAATTTGTAACCTGAGATCCCCTCACAGAGAAGTAAAAATAGCAAGGTCCTTCAATAGACTGTTGCTCTGCTGAACTCAATGGGCAGGGTGAAGGAGGGCCAGCACTGGGGAAGGATAAAAGGACCTGGCAGAGAATGCCAACCATGCAATCTAGGTGGAGAACTCTTCTTCCCACCCCCTAGGTGATGGCAGGGAGAATACTGCCAAGAGAAGTGACATCAAAGGCCTGACAAGAAAACCTCTACTGGAAAGAGGGCCTGCTGCCCTAGAGTCACCGTCTAAGTAAAGTATCACTGAAGTTCTGAACCTGTTTAATCCCACCATGATCAAGGTGAGTAACCTAGTCTATGACAGCCACATGCTCATGCAGGTGCAGAACATATGATTCTGCTTTCCAGGCATGTAGCTGGCTCCCAGCACCCTGGAAGAAGTGATTTACTAAATGGCTATCTCACTCCCTGAAAATACTTTTTTTTCTTTTTTTTTTTTTCACTGAGTGAGTACACTCTTCAGAGTAGAGTTTGTTCCCCTGCATAAACTTGGAGTTTAGTCCCTTTCACATCAAATTTATGCCATGTTTTACTATCCATAGTGCAAGTGATTGAGGAGGGCTTTGACTGCTAACCAAAAGGCTGGTAGTTCAAACCTACCAGTCACTCCTCAGAAGGAAGATGGGGCAATCTACTCCCATAGTGAAACTGCCTCAGAAACCTAAGGAGGGGTCGCTATGAGTCAGGTCCGACTCCACAACACATAACAACAACAACAACAATATGGAGAACTTTACATAGGGCTGCTATGAGTGGGAGCTGATTTGACAGCACCTCACAATAACATATGGAGAAAGGCAGTTCCCAGGTTAAACTCACTCAGCTACTAACTGTAAGTGTGGAAGTTCATGTCCACTCAGAGGCATCTTGGAAGAAAGGCCTGGAGATCTACTTCCAAAAAATCATCATTGAACACTGTGGGGAGCTCATTCTACTCTGACACAAATGGGGGCACCATGAGTCAGAGTTGACTAGATGGCAACTGGTTTTTGTGTGTGTGTGTGTGTGAAGAAAGTGATTAAATAGGAAGGGCGTAATGCTGACTTTCAGTCACATCCAGAATTAGTGTCTGGAAATATCTTTTCAAAATTATTTGGGTTGATCATATATTGAATGTTATTAATATGATGAATGCAATTTTGAGAGTTCTAATGTTGAATCAGCTCCATCTTGGTCAAATAAGCCTTACTTGCAATAACACCAATAGTAACAACAAAAAATCAGTATCAGGGAAGATGTTAGATCTCAGGATGATCTAAGAATATTAAATCCTCTTAATAGAAAACAAAACAAATTAAATAATCCTGACCCTTTGGCTAAGGAAATTTCATTCTGATATTTCAAATACTTCATTGTCTTATTTGTAAATCTCCATTTTTGTGTGTGAAAATGGACTTTGTTCAGTGACTGGTGGTGTCAGTAGGGTTGGTGTCACTCAGTGCAGTAACTCATAGTGTTACCCCCTATGTTAGACTGGGTTCTCTAGAGAAACAAAACCAATAAAGCTTATATATAGAGAGAAAGGGAAATTTACCTTAGGAAAATGGCTCACACACTTATAGAAGGTGACAAGTCCAAAGTTCTTGGATCAAATGACAAGCTGGAGGATTTTCCCAACTCACACAGCTGCAGGGGCTGAGGAGCTCAAAGTTTGCAGGCAGTGTACTGGCTGTTGACTCCAACAAATGATGAATCCAAGATCTCCCAGGCCGAATGGTGGATTGTTCACTCATGGACAGTTGTAGGCGGCACAACAGAATCCCAATCCACAGAAGAGTGTCTCTTTTCCCAAGATGGAAGTAGGCCACACCCCTAGGGAAACTCCCTTTCATCTGATTGGCTGCTCAAAACATATACTTCTGATCCCATCATTGAAGCAACCCACATCACAATTGCTTAAACCACACAGAATTGTGGTCCAGCCAAGTTGACACACAGTTCCAACTATCACACCCCCCACCACAGACTTCCTCCCATACCAGTTCATACAGAAGGCTTGTTGTTGTTGTTATGTGCCATCAAGTTGGACCCAACTCATAGCGACCCCTCCTTGGGTTTCTGAGGCAGTATCACTACAGAAGTAGATTACCCAACCTTCCTTCCAGGGAGTGGCTGTTGGGTTTGACACCATCCTTCTGGTTAGTAGTGAAGTGCCTTAGGCACTATGCTACCAGAGCTCCTTACAGAAGGCTTAGTAATATGTATTATCCATTTTAATCATAGAATAATATGTGATGAGATTGTAAATTGCTTAAATGTAATATTTCTTAGATTACTTAATCCTTAACAAAGTTGTTTTGTAAAAGCTTTCCACACTGAATTAAAACATTATTCCTGAGACCAAACCCATTGCCATCTAGTTGATTCTGACTCATAGCAACCCTATAGAACAGACCCTATAGAACTGCCCCATAGTGTTTCCAAAGCTGTAAATCTTTACAAAAGCAGACTGCCATATCTGCCTCACAAGGAGCAGTTGATGGGTTTGAACTGCCAACCTTCCAGTTAGCAGCTGAGCCCTTAACAACCCTGCCACCAGGGCTCCTTACAATATTATTAGTTACAACATTATTAAAGTAAGTAGAAGCCTTTTTTGATTTTTTGTCTTCTTTTCCTTTAATAACTATGTCATTCTCAAGATAGGTATTGCTATGTTGTTGTTGCTACGTGCCGTCCAGTCAGACCTGACTCATAGCGACCCTTCCTTGGGTTTCTGAGGCAGTATCACTACGGAAGTAGATTGCACCATCTTCCTTCCAAGGAGTGGTTTGTGGGTTTGAACCCCAGCCTTCTGGTTAGCAGTCAAGTGCCTTAGTGACTATGCTACCAGAGCTCCCCTGGAATGCATTAGAAGGTTCAAAAAAGTAAATTAGCATATAGTTTTAGACTTGTAGGTATATTGATACATGTAAGTGGGGCTCATGAAAAATATTTTTGCTGTTATTACTAACTACAGGGATATTTTCATAAAAAATAAGACATTTCTGCCGAAACACTGCACAACAATTTTATAGACAGTAATTTTGGTGTCACCCTCTCTGTGTGTTACCTGGTATGGTCCACACACACCCCACACACACTCCCTGAGTAATTCTCATTAATTTACCCACTGTCATTGACTTTGCTAGAACTCAAATATTCTTCCTATTGCCATTTGAAAAGATGCAATTATTGTTTCAATCTGACCCTTGTTCCTAAATAGGAATAACCAAACTTTTTTTTTTTTTTTTTAACTAGGAAGAATAAGGGAGCTCTGGTGACATAGTGCCTGAGGCATTTGACTGCTAACCAGAAGGCTGGCAGTTCAAACCCACCAGCCACTCCTCGGAAGGAAGATCAGGCAATCTACTTCCATAGAGATACCGCCTCAGAAACTCAAGGAGAGGTCGCTGTGACTCGGGATCGACTCAGTGGCAGTGGGTTTAGAGTTTGAGGAAGAATAAAGTGAGAATGCTTGCAAGCTCTCACTTGAAACAGGGGATAGCTTAGGAGAAGAGTGGAACTGGAAAGAGATCAGATATACAGATCTGGATTTGAATCCTGCTCTGCCTCGTAAGCTGTACAACCTACAAAAAAATTAAATAACTTTTCTGTCATCTCTGTGAAAATGGGAGAGTAGTACCTATCTCTTTGGTTTCTTATATCAGTTTAGTAAAATGATAGTAAGTTTAGTAGAAGTTCCTAGGGCAGCACAATGCAATAGAAATACAAAGCAAGCCACACATGTAATTTAAAATTTTCAAGTATCCACATTTAAAAAAAAAAGGCAAAAGGAAACTTGTAAAATCAATTATAATAACATATTTTATTTAATCTAATACATCTAAAATATTATTACTTTAAGAAAAAATTAATGAGATATTTCAGCTTTTGTTTGCTTGCTAAGTCTTCAAAATCCAACATGTATTTTACATTTAGAACACATCTCAAATCTAACACCAAATTTTGATAGAAAATATTATATCTATATTTAAATTTTTTAAAATTTGCAGATAAAAGAATAGATTCACATACCCAAGTTGTTCCAAAATACTCAAAAGTTTTCCAATAACTGAAGCATCAGTGTTTTAAATTCAAAGTTAATAAATATCACATAAAATGAAAAAATCAGCTTCTTTCATACTAGTCACATTTTAAGTGCTCAGTACCACATGTCATTAGTGGCCACTGTATTGGATCATGTGGCCTCACAGCAATTCCTAGCACTTAGTAGGTGCTCAATAAATAAAATTGTTTCTTCTGTCCATTAATATTTCATAGGAAGTTTATCCTTGCTTAGAACTGAAGACTCAACTTTGGGTGCAGTATGGATAACATCTATAACAGACTTCTGTTAGGTTAAAAATCAAGGGTTGAGGTGGTATAACTCCTCTTATCTTCTGTCGCATACTACACAGCTGGTCTTCTGCAGCTGTAGCCATCAAGCTACTCTAGTTTTGGAATCCATTTCAGTTCACCTTAAAGCTCATGCTACACCTTTCCTTCTTCCCTTTCCTCAGGTGATGATAATACCAAAGTTCCCTTTGCATGTAAAATATTAACATAAAGGAGAGCAAAGCAACTACATCAATCGAATAACACTGCCTCTGGAAATTAACTCCTAAGCTAAACAAGAATATCCTCATGTCGATTTAAGAAATCCTTAACAACTTTTAAAAAAAAAATCCCACATTAGATTTTTACCAAAACCTTTTTTTTAGATGTTCAATTTGGTTTTTTGAGGATTTCTATTTCTCCTTCCCCTCCCCCTTCTCTCCCTCTCCCCTTTCCTCTCCCTCCTCTTTCCTTATTTCTTCTTTTAATATTGTGATTTGGGTGAAAGATTACAGAGCAAATTCATTTTCCATACAGCAGTTCATACACATTTTATTTCATGATATTGATTGCAATCTCCATAACATAACAACTATCCTCATACTTCCTCCCTGTGGTTACTTTTTCCCATGTCCTTCTTTCCTACACATTCCTGCCCTCTCAGCTATCTCCCTGTGAAAACACTGCCCTTCTGATCTCTCATGATTAATTGCTGTAGGGAGTGTACCTACCTGGTGTAAATATTCACCTTATATGCCTGTCTATTGTTTGGAAGCACAGGAGTGAGTCCAAGTTCAGGTCTGAAGGGTCACTCGGGGCCATAGTCTTAGGGGTTTCACCAGTCTCTATCAGACCAGTAAGCCTGGTCTTTTTCATGATTTTGAGTTTTGTTCCACATTGTTCTCCTGCTCTATCCAGGATCTCCTGCATTGATCCCTTTCCAACTGGTTGACAATGGTAACAGGGCACCATCTAGTTCTTCTAGTCTCATGGTCATATAGTCTGAGGTTTGCATGGTCCATTAGTCCCTTGGATTAATTGTTTTCATGCATCTTTCATTTTTTTCATTCTTTTAAGCTCCAGATGAAGAAAAACCAAATGTTGCATCTAGATGTCCGCTACCAAAAGCTTATTTAATGCTCAGCTGTTTTGAAGTTGCTCAACCCATAAATACATGAGTTGCTTTCAAGAGAGCAGGAGGCTAAGGGGATTAAAATCCATGCTGCTTTAATACTCAGGATGTAGAAACCTGAAAACCATAAAATAAGAATGATTCAAGGGTTTGGGCCAGATCATTACATTTTTCTTTAATCACAGTTTGTAGTCTTTGTAAGGGCTCTGTACCTCATGTCATGAGGTTGCTCGCTGCCAGAGTCCTTTCCCCATATCTCTGGTAAAATATCCCTGATTATCCTTTGAGAAAGCTAACCATCCATTGAATGCAGCCTTGTGAGACTCTCAATTAAATTCTCTTGCCCTTCAGACCAAGAAATATGTTTGACTCAAAGGAAACCAATCAGATTCTCTCTTTGATATGAAATATTAGGTAAAGATTCACAAGTATTGAAAATAGTTCGAACCTCTTTCATCCTGATGTATCGACCTTGAAGAGATTTTCTATAAGATCTGTCACTAAATCTCAAAAGCTAAGAGCTTCTTTACTTCTTCCTCTTTTTAAGAACTGGTCTTGGTCTTTGGTTTTTTCTCCAATACTGAAGTTTCATATTCTTCAATAAATTCCTTTCTTATATTTTCTTCTGAAGTTTCCCAGTCTATTTGTTGCATCAACTCAGTCATTGCTAACTGAAATAATGGGTGATGATCTGTTATCAAATATGAAGTCTTTCAGGTCTATGGCTGCTTGGTCAAAATGAGCTTTCTACTCTTTCTCCAATCATGCAGACAAAGAAATGCTCATTAATGAGCTCATGAAGTTGAGTAATAGTCTCACACAATTGCTTTGCAGTCTCCCCAGAGTCCTAATTAGCATCCTTTGTCTCCAACTCAGGCAATCTTTGCTTGGAGGTGAGAATCCTTGAAGGACATGGAGAGAAGCTTCAGATTATTTTAACCTGAGAAAAACTCCTGAGAGGAGTCTACTTGATAACATTGTAAAATACAGCCATATGGCAAAACCAACAATAACTGAGTAAGCCCCCCAAGCAAATATTTTTCTATATTCCATGCAAATTATCCTCAATATGGAATTCCTGACTCATATTTTCATCTCTATATTAATAATATTCATTGTTCTTTCATCAAGTTGCATGGCCTTTTGTAATTCTACCCCAACAATTACTTTGGGTAGCCATAAAAGTTTCAGGTTGTCTTTACAATTTGAAACAAACAAACAAAAAACCCTGAAATAAAATAGAAATATTGTAGACAGTCAAAATATTTACAAGGATTGGACTGAGTGCTAGAATACAGTATGACTGTTAATGATGGAGAGATATTAGTGTGCTCAGAGAAATACAGGACTAATTGTTCTGCTCAGCATGGCACAAAACTACTGCCAAAAGTTACATGTGGTCAAGGGTGAAAGTCATTTTTTTGGCAACCTACATTACCAAGGATCAATTTAAATTAAATCTCATAATTCTATAGCTGTCTCCTGTTCCTATTCATACTTATTCAGAAAGGACTGTTTTTATCCACTGCAAAGTTATTACTAGCTCCCATGTTTCAGCCCCAATTGAGTTGATATTGAGACCAAACTACAGTCTCTTCTCTTTTCTTATTAACAAGAGTTGTTTGGGATAAATTATGTTTGCCACATTCTCCCAGTGTATTATCTATGCTTATGTAAATGAGATATATACATTTGGAAATTATATTAATCCTTTGAGGACATTAAGGTGCCATTTGAAATCCTAATGCTATAATTTGCAGAGCAGAAGCCCAGTTGTCTATAAAGTTGAATGAGCCTTGAGTAGTTTGCCCTGGAGGTTAGTAGCTACACAGGACTGACTTAGGCAATGGAAGAATCGTACCCATTACATGTCTTATTACCTTCATGCATTCATACATTAGTCCCATGCTGGGGCACCAATGTAGAATGACATTTCTATATTGGAAAACAAAACATGGGATTGTCTATCTAGACCTTTTGGATCAAATACTTAAGTGTTCACCTTGGAAAAAGCAGTAGTTGCTTCATTATTACTTGTGAAAAACTGTGAAGGGTCTAAGATTTCATTCTATTTGCAAACTAACAAATTAGCCTGCCATAGTTTCATGTATGCTGTCAGAAAAAACAAGACTCCTAGGCTAGAGACAAAGGATCTTATTATCTATCCTCACAACACAGCAAGAAGAATGAATGACATATTTTCATAAGTTCTGCTTGCCTCCAAGTCCCACAGGAGTGACACAGATGGGTCCCATGGTTTGTGGTACAGAAGATGAACCCTGAGCTTAAGGAAACCACATCTTCTATAACAGGCAGTAGGTATGACTACTCTTTGTTCTGGAGGGAACATTATCTATCTGTATTAAACTGGTCTCCAAGGAAACATGCCCTTACTCAAGACGGAGATACTATCTCTATCTTCCAAGGCTATGCATTATATGAACATCTTTGAAAAAATAGTCCAGAATAAAGACAATCAGTGTTTCTGACTGCAAGATGTGCAGAAACACAAGGGATGCATGAAACATTATCTTCCTGCATTACAGATCTATATGCAATTTCCTACAAAATTTTAAAGACTATTTCCACATAAATGGTAACTAAAGTAGGCAAGTATGACTCTGGTTTAGTTCTGGGCATTGTAATCTTAGATATAATTGTGGGTAGTATCCACTTTAATCAGGAATCTCTCCTTAAGAATAACAAAAAAAAAAAAAAGTTTTTAAAAAAATTCAATAAATTAAATACAACTTTTATGAATCCTACCCTATAGATTGAACTACATATGGTATATTGCCATTTATTGTGGGTATAGCATGGCACTTACAGTGCTGAGTAGATTGTATATTATAATAAATACTACTAAAACCTCTTGGTGTTTTTATCTACACTGTTGATATGAAAAATCAAGGCTCAAAAAAATAAATTTCCAAAGATATCTAGTAAATGCAAGACCAAGATTTGAACAGAGGTCTGGCCAACCTCAAATTAGGTGCCTCACTGCTAAGTAACACTGCCTCTCCAATTAGCTAACTAGAACTTAAAGGTATGTGAATGCAACAAAAGAATTATACAAGAAGGCATCAATACAGTAAGGATCTGTTTTCACTCTCAGTTCCATCTCTCTAAGACGTTGGTAAGGAGCTTTGGTAGCATAGAGCCTAAGGCACTTGACTGCTAACCAGAAGGCTGGCTTTTTAAACCCACCAGCCACTCCTCAGAAGGAAGGTTGGGTAATCTACTTCCGCAGTGATACTGCCTCAGAAACCCAAGGAGGTGTCATTATGAGTCGGTCTGACTTGTCAGCAAATAACAACAAAAACAACAAGGCACTAGTAAAACCCTTAAATCAAGATAAGTCAGTATCACATCTTAGCTCTGTAAATCAGAACTGGGCTGGAATTAAAGATTCCTATTTTAACCTTAAGGAGCTCTGGTGGCATAGTGGGTAAGGATTTGGCTACTAACCAGAAGAAGGTTAGTGGTTCAGCAGTCTACTTCCATAAATATTTACAGCTTTGGAAACCCAATGGGGTCACTGAGTGGGAATCAACTGGATGGCTGTGTGTCTTTTTTTTTTTTTTTAACTTAAGGAGTTCTGGTGACACAGTGGTTAAAGTATTTCAGCTGCAAACCTGTGCAGGTTGATGGTTCATACCCACCAGCTGCTCTGTGGGAGAAAGATGAGGCAATCTGCTTCTATAAAGATTTACAGCTTTGGAAACCCTGTGAGGGAGTTCTACTCTGTCCCATGGGGTTTCTATGAGTCAGAATTGACATGATGGCAGTTGTTTGGTTTTGGTATTGGTATTTTAACCTTAATTCTATATTATTAAGGCTGTTATGAGCTTTACCTGTGAAAATTTGCCTAATGAAAAGTGCTATTACATTTTAGTCTCCAGAGAATGAGTTTCCCTTAAATTATTAGCTGAAGTCAACTTGCTGATCATTTTTTTTTAATAGAGCAGATACTATAGTAATAGTTTAGTGATAGAATTAGATAACCTGGGTTTCATGCTGTATGTTGATTATTTTTTACCTACATATCTATATTCCTTTCTGAACTGCATTGGTCCCTTAGGACTAATCTGTGTTTGTTTGTTTCTGAGGGGTAATGAATCAAATGCAAAAGTTAATGTTGTATTAGACCAATATCACAAGAATATTCTGCATCAAAAGAATTTAAAAGGATTTGGATCCACACCTTGATTAAAAGAGATTGACCGTTAAAGTTAATTTTTTTATTATAACAATCAAACTATTACAGGTCAGCAGGAAGAAAGTAAACACCTCTCTGGGCAAAAAATGAAAATCACTGTTTCCAATGACAAGAAATGTACATTAGTAAGAGGAGAAATGTTTTCATCAACATTAGTTAGATGGCCTTGTCTTAAAGGAAAATAAAATTGTATTTACTTTTGAGAAAAATTTTTATTTAATAGCTAAACCTGTAAAGGAACCACCATGTCACTGTTGGGAACCTTGAAAACGAAACTCTAAGTCATATTTGTGCTTTCCCTCACTCAAGCCACTGAAATCCATTCCTCTCTCCTGTTGCCATTTTGTGGGCAGTGCCATCTTGGCTAAAGCCCAGCGTACAACTCAGTATTGCCAGATTCAGAAGGAGACAAGACACTCTAGTGGAAGACATTCCAATTTTCTCTAGGGAATCAGAGTTATAAAAGTGAGAGACTTTAAAAGCAGGTATGGGGTGTGGGTACAAAATTTAGGGAAGAAGAGCCTAGTTAAAATTTAGGAAACTCCACCAATGGCTACCTCCTTAAGAAGAGCCAAGTCTTAGGGACTTTTTCCTTTGAAAGAGAAAATGGTGTTAGCTGGGCCTATAAACTTTGTTTTTCCTACATTAGAATTTCCCTCTGAAATTTTCCTAACCCTTCAGTAAAGAGTAAAGAACTTTGTATGTGCCTGTGAAGCCTGGTGGGTGAGATTTTTGAGATTGAAATAGCAGGATGGTGCTCCATTTCTTCCCAGACTTGAATGCAGAAAAGAATTATACCCTTCAAGGGACTCAGAGGTACTGCCAACGGATGACCTTGGGTCTTGCAGGCCTGTTCTGTGGGGAATAATCCATGATTATCCCCAAGCCAAAACCCTATGGAGCACAGTTCTACTCTGCTACACATGGGGTCACCATGAGTTGGAATTGACTTGATGGCAACTGGCAGTAGTATAGGAAGCTTTTTGTGAGAGGATGTCTTTGAATTCTAGGCTATATCTCCAAGACTCAAAATCCAGCTTTTAAAGTGCATAGGATATTGTTAAGGCTATACTTCTTTTTGTTCCTATTGGCCATTACATTCATGTATGACTTGTAAAGTGGTGAAAACCAGAAAAGATGATAAACATATCCCCCTTACTCCAATAGAAGATATTTTATAGATCCTTCACCAGCAAGAAAACAACGTTCAGGAAGATTTTGTCTTAGCTCTCAGATATTTTGTTTGACTCATGTTAATGTGTAATGTTAATGTGTTTGTGTGTTATACAAAGCTATAATTAATTAATTAGAAAAATTATTAAGAAAAGGAAGATAAGAATGCACTAATATTTATGTCTTTGGTCTTTTCTGAGGACCTTTGTCTATATTAAGTGATTCAACATTCAGTCCAGCCAAACATTATTATGCCAATTCAGAAAAAAAGAAAAAGAAAACCTGAGGCCCAGAGATATTAGACAATGTAACCAAATTCATATAACTATTTAGAGCAGACCTAGGTTTTAAATTGAGGTCTGAGAATAAACCCCGTGCTATTACTACAACTGCAAGAAATGCATATTGTAAACCATAGACATAAAATATCCTATAAGTCAGGCCCTCATGAATATATCTTTGGGGAGTTTTTCAGGAAACAGAGAAGAGAAATACAGGGCTGGCTTAAAGGATAAAATTATTTCTGATAGATATATAGCTACCCCAGCCTCCCTACAGATAAGGGAGCGCTTGAACCCCGTAACACATGCGTTTAACAAAAACATTCCAGATCATAGCCGATTTTCTCTTCAGCAAACCAATCTGGACTAAGAGAACTCCACAGGCTCATCGAGTGACTTGAAATTTCTGACCCAGGACAGATAAAGTCAGCAAAATGTAGGGCCAGAGACAGGTAAGATAATGTCTGGGGCAGTATTGTTCACAGATCTTTTCACCAGGCACCGAAGGTGTCACACAGCTCTGCAGTTAACAATATTTAATTACTATCTCCCAGACTTCTGGGGATCATTAACATACAAATAATTGTTCAGATGTTTTTGTCAAGAACAAAGCTTTGAAAGCCAGAAATGATGGGAAACAAGAAGACAATGAACAAGGTTTCTAAATAAAAGCATTGAGGGGACAGTGGGAGTGGGGTGGGCAAGTGGCAGTTAAGGGAGAAACCAGGGAGACACAGTGATATTTTCTCTTTTTCTCAGAGTGCAGCTTAATACATCAGCAGAACACTGCCCCTTTTCCCCCTGGCTTTCTCCACTATTCACTGCCTGACTTTCCACAAGCTGAGCCCAGAGATCAGGGAGGTTTATTAAGGAAAAGCAATGGTTACAGGCCAAGGCTCCACGCCAGCCTGGAAAGCAATTCAGGAGGTTGCCTTGTCCAATGGTTCTGCAGAAAACTTATGAATCCCTATAGTATAATGTTCTCAAAACATTAGTGAGGGGTGTTATGAAGTGTACATACCATGATACGTGTCACCTAATCTGAAGACTCTAGTTCATGATGGTATTTATTGAGTGCTTACTTTGTGGCAGGCATCCTGCGAGGTGCTTCTTTACATAAAAATATCTGATCTGTACAATAACCACCCAAAAGTATTACTATTCTCATTTTACATTTAATGAAACTGAGTCTCAGACAGGTTAAGAATGTGACAAAGAATTAGTTAGGGATGTGACCGGGTTTCAAATGCAGATTAGTTTGATTTCAAAGCCAGTGTGTGTTCCATTAAACCAATAGTCTTTTGTTTGTGTGAGAGGAAGAGGAGGCAGGGACAGAGGGGAGTTGGGGGAGCTAGGGTTGTCTTTAAGTTTTATCTTAAAACCCCTTAAAGCAAAGGAAATAATAAATATATCTCTAGTTGTGCAATTTCAAGCATCAGTGGTCAGATTTGAAAGTATTTTCAAGGACAGCGAGGAATCTTCTTACCAGCCTGGGTGTGAGCTAGTCAGGTTAGAGGCTGAATCCTCTTGGAATATGTTAGCTGTGCACAGAAGGTAAAGAGCTGTATGCCAAATATTTACACACAACTCACTGCTGTTAAGTTAGTTCCACCTCATATCCATCCTTCAGGGCAGAGCAGAGCTACCCCATAGGGTTTCCAAGGCTATAAATTTGTATGGAAGCAAATTGTCACAACGTTTTCCCATGGAACTGCTGGTCAGTTTGAAGCTCTAACCTTTCAGCTAGCAACAAGAGCTTTAACCACTTTGCCACCAGGGCAGCAAAATACAACTTTTCCATCCAAAGCTTCTGTCCCAACACTGATCAGGAATGTGGTAGCTAAGGTTATATGTTGACTTGGCTGGGCGGTGGTTTTGAGTGGCTGGGAATTTAGATGTAGTTATTCCCCAGGATGAGATTGTAATCACCTCCTAGTAGAATCTACTGTGAGCAGCTTTGTAGCTGCCTTCAGGGTGTGGTCTGCCTCCAGTATATAAGGAGAAGCATTGAATAAGGTTTCTAGCTTTTTGGCACATCTGGATCCTGCATTTGGCCGAGACTTTATCTCCAGTTCCTGTACTTGAAGCAGTGGCCTGCCATATTGCCTGCCAGTCTTGGGATTGTACTCTTTTACCTGCCGACTTTGGGTTATTCAACCTCAGCAGCCAGCAGCTGCCTGAGTTAGGACACACCTTTAGCTCCAATGGGCCTGGAATAAAAGGCAGAGCTGAAGCCAGAGGTCAAGGGGCCTTCACCCAACTCCTAGAGCCAGCACTCTGAGTTTGGACTTGTAGCCTCCTAAAATGTAAGAGAACAAATTTCTGTTTTTAAGCCATCACTTGTGGTATAACTGTTACAGCAGCGCTGGAGAACCAAGACAAGATACCAGCTCTCTCCTCAAGGAAGGTGGCAAGGAGTCACTCTAGTTACCATAGAGTATACCCACTCAGTTGCTTGGGGCATCCTTTGATGGAGCAGTCCCCCCACCCTACAGTACCTCCTCTCGGGAATCAATGAGAGTTCACGGTCATGGGTTCAGGAGTTATGGACTTACATGCCCTGGGCACTCAATTACTCTCTCCTGGATGAAATGGCATTCCAAGCACATTCCAGAATAACTGTTCTGAGGAGCGCTTGTTGTCTCTCCTTTATGCCAGTAGTATTGCATGAAGAATCAGAAGGCTTTTCAGTCATGACCTTGGCCTTACCTTCTCTTTCCTTCAACCATACCAGATTTCTCTCCAGGTCTCATATTTGCCTCACATTTTTCAGTTCCTCAGTTTTTGTACACACTCTTTCCTTCTGCTGAAAAGCCAGATTCTCATTCTTCACTGCAAGGAGTGAAAAGCACAGTCATTTTTATTTAAGACATTAAGCCATCAACTTTATTATTATAAATGCTGGCTTGGAGAACTTAGATTGGACCTGTGACCCAAGCCTAGTGTGTTGGATTGGGTTCTCTAGAGAAACACAAAAACCA
>NW_006921689.1:360364-365721 GCF_000298275.1 Orycteropus afer afer | reverse complement strand
ATTGCAGGTAGGCCACACCCCTGGGGAAACTCCCCCTAGGCCGACCGGCCGCTTAGAACGCAGTCATGTGATCCATCATGGGAACCACCACTCACAACTGGAGTCCAGCCAAGTTGACACATCTTCAACTATCACACCTAGATCCTGGGACCCACCCAAGGGTAGAGTCATACAACTCCAGAAGGAGAAAGGACTATGGGACGCCTCATGCCTACTGAACACAGCAAACTGTTCCATTTCATTCTTCAAGGAAGATCTCAATGCCCTGTAGGTTAAGGATCCATTGAATTTACAGCCTAAAGTCATATCTCCTTGGTTAGTCTCATCTCAGTTTCTCTGTAATTCTTTTGTAACACTTAATGAGCTTGGTCTTCAACAGTGGCTATTTTTGAATACTTTTGCCCTATACTACATTGAAAGTTTCTTAAGCTGGTGTTAAATTGAATCAAAATGAATGAAACTGCAGAAGTAAAGACTTTCTACTATTACAATCCGTGATGGGGAGTAATGAAATGATTTAATTTTAGAATTGGATTTTCTTTGATAAACAGGGGCTGGGATCATTTTTAAGCAGGTTTTTTCATTGTATATTCAGACCTAGAAATGCAGCAGTTTTATCTCCAATATATAGAATATATACTAATATATAGAAAATTTTACTTGTATATAATCCATTAAGTTGACCTATTGCTTTTTGACCTTATGAAATATAACAGAAAAAAATACATGAATGTGTTATTAGGGGTGACTAATACACACTGAACGCTATATTCAATTTTTTTTTGCAAAAAAGAACAACAGCTAATATTTCTTTAGCACTTAATATGTGCCAGACATTCTTCTTCACACTTCAGAGAGATTGATTCATTTATTCTTCCCAGCAACCTATGAAATTGGTGTATGATTATCCCCATGTTGTAGGTTAGGGAACTGAGCCTGGCATTCAGGTCTCAAAGTTCTTATTCTTAACACAACTTGACTAAAGTCTAGTTTTTTTCAGACCCACCAGCCACTCCTCGGAAGGATGATGGGACAATCTATTTCTATAGTGATACTGCCTCGGAAACCCAAAGAGGGGTCACTATGAGTCGGGTCCGACTCGACGGCACATAACAACAACAACAACATTATACTGATTAATTATCCTTAGGGGAAATGGTGATTCCGTGGTAGAATTTTCACCTTCCATGCAGGAGACCAGGTTCAATTTCTAGCCAATGCACCTCAAGCTCAGCCACCACCTATCTGTCAGTAGAGGATTTTATATTTCTATGATGTTGAATTGTTTCAACAGAGCTTTCAGAGTAAGATAGACTAGGAAGAAAGGGCTGGCACTCTACTTAAGAAAAAAAAAATCAGTCAATGGAAACCCTACTGTGCATCCCATTGTGTATGGCTTTCCATGAGTCAGGGGCTGACTAGACAGGAGCTGAAAACAATTCGTTGTTGGGAATCCTATGATTCCCAGGTAAGTTAGTATTAAGATGTACAGGTTAAATAAGATTTACTTATTCATTAATTCTGTCATTTAATTGATATTTATCTACTCCCTGCTAAGGGTAGGCAGTTTGGGGCCAGGTATATGAGAGACAGAAACAAGGAAAATAATATTCCACTCCTGAAGGAACTCAGAGTCAAGTGATCATAATCTATTGCTGGAATGCAGTCAGAAAATGTTGTCCTTGTTCAAACTCCCCACTTACTATGAAAGGATTGGGCTGTAATCTTCTTTGGACTGGAATTTTGTCTTTAAGTCACATTCTTAAGAGCACTTAGCCTAATAATAAATCCGAAAGCATTGGAGTTTAGCACTAGATGTCCAAAATGCATGACTGTCTCTAGCAGGGAAAAGGGAAGCAGCTACTCATTACCAAACAGAGAGATGACTCTTTTACATACCGTTTTGAACCTCACTCTTAAATATGAACTTCTACGTTTCACCATCACCTGAGTTTGCATGTGCAGGACTCTGAATTTTGGAGAAGCACAGACCGTTTCTACCACCTCCTTGTCTTCCTGTGGTACTGGGGTGGCTTGCATGTTGCTATGATGCTGGAAGCTGTGCCACCAGTGTTCCAAATAATGGAAGGATCACATACAGTGGGCAGGTTTCAGCAGAGCTTCCTGACCAAGACAGACTAGGAAGAAAGGCCTGATGATCTACTTCTGAAAATCAGCCAATGAAAATCCTATGGATCACAAGAGAATATTATCTGATAGAGTGCTCAGAGATGAGCCCCCCGAGATCAGAAGGTACTACACAATATTCAAAACAATGGACTCAAACATACCAATGGTCATGGTGATGGTGGAGGATCAGGCTTAGTTTTATCCTGTTTATACTGACTCAATAGCAACTAACAAAATATGACTAGTTTATTGTTTTTAGTTTGTGTTTTTATGTACACTCATACACACACGCATGCACTCTTACCTCATTGAATGAATGAATACATGTAATAATTAGTCCTGGAATTTCTTAAGTGTATGTGACTGTATTGTTGTTGTTGTTGTTGTTGGTAGATGCCATCGAGTTGTCTCTGATTCATAGTGACTCTATGCACAGCAGAGTGAAATGCTGCCCGGTCTTGGGCTGGCCTTGCTATACCTCATCTTAAGTTATCTTGTGACTGCATTAAGCACTTTATATGCATTATCTCAATAAATCCTCAGAACAAGATAATTATCCCCATATAAAATGAAAAATCTGCCAATGTCATTAACATACATATCCAAAATACAACATGGGATAGGGGATTTAAATATAAGCCTTGTCTGGCTCCAGAGCTTGGGCTTTTGGACCAACAAAGGATATTGTCAGTCAAGCTGCAAATAGACTTACTTCGTTAAAGTACAAATTGTAGTGGAAAAATACAAGGGAATTAACTTTTACTTGAAGACTTACTATTCATCTAACACTGTATTCCATATAATTTAATCATGCAGGATAGAATGTTATTGTACCCAGAGGACAGATGTTCATAAGGTTTTGTAACATACTAGTAAGAGTAGCATAGTGGCTAGGGCACTTGACTGCTAACCAGAAGCCTGTCGGTTCAAACCCACCAGCCACTCCTTGGAAGGAAGGTTGGGCAATCTACTTCTGTAGTGATACTGCCTCAGAAACCCAAGGAGAGGTCGCTATGAGTTGAGTCCAACTTGATTGCACATAACAACAACAACAACAGTGAGAAAGATATCTGAGGTTCAAACCAGGTCCATATGAACGGCCAAGTCAGTGCCTGGTAATGAAGGATTTTAGACTGCTTTCAAAACTAGATGTAGGCTTACACAGGTTGTTAGCTTGAAGGTTCTCTCCACTCCTGCCTGCCTTCCACAGTTACCTCTGTGTGTTAGTCCTGTGCATGATTCAGTCATATGAGACAGGCTTTACCTCTTTATTTCTGTTGCAAATGACTAAATTGTAAACTTCCTGAGTGTGTGCATCATCTTTGCAACAACCCCTGGTATAGAGTCTGAGATTATAGTGAGCTTAACACAGTGAATGAATATATGTTTTTGGAAGTACTAACATTTTCATCCTCAATATCTTCATCCAAGTTTGCATTCGATGGGCACTTTGATCAAATTGACTTCAGATACTTCTTGAAATTGATTCCTCAGCATATCCATTCCAGACCTCTTGCCTCAGAATCTAAGTGTGGAATCCAGAGTTTTGCATTTTACGAAGATGGTGATTACAAAGCATATAAAGTTTATCAGCTATGCTGTGGAGCAAACCAGCTTGTTGCAGTTAGGTGCCCTCCAGTTGGTTCTGACTCCGAGCTACTCTATGTACAACAGAATGAAACACTGCCCAGTCCTGTGCCATCTTCACAATCCTTGCTATGCTCGAGCCCATCTTTGCAGCCACCATGTCAAATTATATCCTTGAGGATCTTTCCTTTTTTGCTGACCTTCTACTATACCAAGGATGATATCCTGCCTAGGGACTGGTCCCTTCTGATAACATGACCAAAGAAGGTGAGACGAAGTATGGCCATTCTTACTTCCCTGGAGCATTCTGGCTGCACTTCTTCCAAGACAGATTTATTCATTCTTCTGGCAGTCCACAGTAGTTTTAGCCTTCTTTGCAAGTACCACAATTCAAAGGCATCAACTTTTCTTCTCTTCCATCTTCCTTATTCATTGTCCAGCTTTCACATGCACATGAGGTGATTGAAAATACCATGTCTCGGGTTGGGCACATCTTAGTCTTCAAAGTGAAATCTTTGCTCTTCAACACTTTAAAAAGGTCCCTTGCAACAGATTTGCTCAGTACAATACAATGTCTAATTTCTTGACTGCTGTTTCCATGAGTGTTGATTATAGATCCAAAGAAAATTAAATCCATGACAACTTGAGTCTTTTCTCCATTTGTTATGATGTTTCTTATTGGTGCAGGTGTTGGGATTTTTTTTTTTTTATGTTGAGGTGTAATCAGTACTGAAGACTATAGTCTTTGTTCTTCATCAGTAAGTGCTTCAAGTTCTCTTCACTTTTAACAAGCAAGGGAGTGTCATCTGTGTATAGCAGACAGATGACTCTTCCACCAATCCTGATGCTGTGTTCTTCTTCATATAGTTCAGCTTCCCAGACTACTTGATCAACATACAGATTGAGTAAGTATGGTGAAAGGACACAACGCTGACATACATCTTTCCTGATTTTAAACTATACAGTATTCCTTGTTCTGATCCAATGACTGCCTCTTGGTTTATATATAGGTTCTTCATGAGTACAATTAAGTATTCTGGAATTCCCACTCTTCACAATATTATCCATAATTTGGATAATAATTTGTTATGATCCACACAGTCAAATGCTTTTGCACAGGCAATGAAATTCAGGTAAACATCATTCCGGTATTCTTTGTTTTCAGCCGAAATCTATCTGACATCAACAATAGTATCCTTTATCCCTCGTCTTCTGAATCTAGCTTGAATTTCTGGAAGTTTCCTGTGAATATACTGCTGCAACCATTTTTTTTTTTTTTTAATTTTATTGTGGTGAAACATACACAATAAGACATGTGCCAACATAACAACTTCCCCATTTTACAGCTCAGGGTCACTGATGACATTTTTCATGTTCTGCTACCATTATTGCTATGCTTTTCCAAAATATTCTACTACCATTAGCATAAACTCAGTGCCCTCCAAATAAAAGCTTTCCCTTTTCTCTTCCCTCCTACCCCTGGCAATCACTAATAATCTTTGGTATATGTATGTATGTATAGAGAGAGAGAGAGAGAGAGAGCATGTTCTGGTAGCATAGTGCCTAAGGCACTTGACTGCTAACCAGAAGGCTGGCGGTTCAAACTCACCAGCCACTCCTCGGAAGGAAGGTTGGGCAAT
>NW_006921689.1:307149-360264 GCF_000298275.1 Orycteropus afer afer | reverse complement strand
AGAGAGAGAGACAGAGAGAGAGAGAGAGACAGAGAGAGAGAGAGAGTAGTTGTTCAGCATGTCTAGGAAATTTTCCTCCCCTCCCCTGCCATCCCTGATAATGAAAAAAAGAAAGCTTCCTTCCATGTATAAACCTTTCCTTGACTTTTTACAATAGTGGACTAATCTGGTATTTGTCCTTCTGTGATTGAGTTATTTCACTCAGCATAATGTCCTCCAAGTTCAGCCACATTATCCAGTGTTTTGCAGATTTTACATTATTCTTTAGGGTTGCACAGTATTCCATTGTGTGTATGTACCACAGTTTGTTTATCCATTCCTCAGTTGATAGACACTTAGGTTGATTCCATCTCTTTGCTATTGGGAATAATGCTGTGATGAACATGGGTTAGCATAAATGATTTGTGTACTGCCTCTCACTTCCTTAAGATATATACCTAGTAATGGGTTTGCTGGATGAAATGGTATTTCTGTTTCCAGCTTTTTAAAGAATTGCCATACCGATTTCCACAGTGATTTTATCATTTTATAGTCCCACCAGCAGTGTATGAGAGTTTTAATCTCTCCACATCCTCACCAGCATTTGTTATTTTCTGACTTTTTGAACTTTGCTATTAATGCTGGAGGGAGCTGATATCTCATGGTTTTTCTGATTTGCATCTCTCTAATGGCTAATGATCACAAACATTTCTTCATGTGTTTGTTGGCTGCATGGTGAAGTGTCTGTTCATGTTGTCTGCCCATTTTTTAATTGGATTCTTTGTCTTTTTGATATTGAGGTGTTGGAGTTTTCTATAAATTTTAGAGATAAGTCTTTCATTAAATATGTCCTTGCTGAATATTTTTTCCCATTCTGTAGGTTCTTTTTTTTTTTTTTACTTTTGGAGGTCTTTTGATGTACACAAGAATTTAATTTTTAGAAGGTCCCATTCAGCTAGCTTATCTTCTACTGTTTGTGCATCTTGGGTTATGCATGATAGTCCATTTATGCTATAAATTAGGGCCTAATGTTTGCCCCTATTTTTTCTTTGATGAACTATGCAGTTTCAGGTTTCACATTTAAGTCTTTGATACATCTGTAGTTTCTGTGTATGATGTGATGTATGGATCTTATTTCATTTTTCTGCAAATGGATATCCAGTTTTTCCAGCACCATTTGTGAAAGAGACTATTTCTTCCCCATTTATTGGATTTTAGCTCTTTGTAAAAGATCAACTAACCATAGGTTGATGGATCTGTTTCTTGGTCCTCAATTCTGTTCTACTGGTCTATGTGTCTATTTATTGTAGAAGTACCAGGCTGTTTTGACAACTGTGGCAGTACAGTAGGTTTTGAGTTCTGGGACTGTGAAACCTCCTACTTTGTTCTTCTTAAGTAATGCTTTGTTTATCCAAGGTCTCTTTCCTTTCCATGTAAAATTAGTCATTGGTTTTTCCATGTCTTTAAAGAATGCTGGTGGAATCTGGATTAGGATTGCATTGAACATATGCATACTGCTTTGAGTAGTATTGACATTTTCACAGTGTTCTATCTTCCTATCCATGAACATGGTGTGTTCTTCCATTTAGGTAGATCTCTTGGAGTTTCTTCAAGTAGTGTTTTGTAGTTTTCTTTGTATAAGTCTTTTGTATTCCTGGTAAGATTTATTCCCAAGTATTCTATCTTTTTGTTAGCTACAGTAAATGGTATTGATTTCCTTATTTCCTTTTCAGAGACCTCTTTGCTGGTGTAGAGGAATCCAACTGATTTTTGTATGTTGATCTTGTATCCTGCCACTATGCTAAATCTTTCAATAAGTTTCAGTAGTTTTCTTGCTGAGTCTCTTGAGTTTTCTATGTATAGGATCAGATCATCTGCAAATAGAGATGGGATAGTTTTATTTCTTCCTTACTGCTAAAGAGGCCAGGAAGCAACATCTTCTGACCTCCTCCACCTACACAAGAGGAAGATAGAATCACCATCAGCAGCCCAAGGCCTGTTCCTATGATGCTGGACATGCCTCCACCCTCCAACCCTCTTACTAACCTTGTTACTAACTATTCCTTCCATGGCACCCACCACCTCTCTTCTAGGTTTGATGATTCACTGCAGTAGCCACACAGAACTCACAGATTATAGGGTTTATTAGGGAAAGAACAAGCTACAATTCAAGTTCAGGAACACATTCAGTCTTTCTCAGCTGGGCCTCTCTCTCAGCAGCCAGCTGCCTCTCTCAGTCTCTCAGTAGCATGTCTCTCTCTCAGCTGTATGTCTCTCATGAACCTCTCTCTCAGCAGTGCATTTCTCTCACATCTCTCAGCAGCACATCTCTCTCAGCCAGCAGTCAGAGAGGCTCTGTTTCTGCCTCTAGGAGGGCCTTTTTGAGCCTGGCCACACAGAACTTACACATTATGGGGTTTATTAGGGAAGCAACAGGCTACAATTCAAATTCAGAAATGCACTCAGTCTCTCTCAGCTGGCCATCTCTCAGCTGACAGTCTCCCTCAGTAGCACATCTCTCTCTAAGCAGTGCATGTCTCTCATATCTCTCTCTCAACAGTGTGTCTCTCTCACATCTCTCAGCAGCATGTTTCTCTCAGAAGCACATCTTTCTCAGTCAGCAGTCAGAGAGACATTCCTCCTCTCTGCCCCTAGGAGGGCTCACGTTAAGCCCTTTTCAGAGTGGCAAAACCAACCAAACCCCACACCAGAATTCCACACTCCTGAGAGAGAATGAACTTTCCAGAAAATTGCTTCATGCTGCTTTCAACAGAAATACCACAGATGGATAACTTTAACAATCAGGAGCTACTTAGCTGCTCATGGCAAATTCCACCATGGAGTTTACAAAGACTATGACTGGAAAAGCCATACTATGTAATTTACTACACTGCAGTATTGTTTAGTTTTTCTGCATTTTTGTTGGTTTTCTTTCTAGTTGTTCTATCTTTTATTGAAAGTGGTGTATTAAAGTCTCCTATTATTACTGTGGAGTCAATCTATTTGTCTTTTCAATTATGTTAAAGTCTGCTTTATGTATTTTGGGGCTCTTTCATTGGATAAGTGGATATTTATTATGGTTATGTTCTCTTGTTCAATTGATCCTTTAATCATTATATAATGTCCTTCTTTGTCTCTGTTTTTTATCTGAAAATCCATTTTATCAGAAGTTAATATTGCCAATCCTGGCCTGTTTTCATTGCCATTTGCTTGGTATACCTATTCCCAACCTTCGATTTTTAGTCAATTTTTCTCTTTTTGTCTAAGTTGAATCTCTTGTAGACAGCATATTGATGGGTCATGTTTTCTTATCTCTCTGTCTCTTGAGTGGTGCATTTAATCCATTCACATTCAGTATTATTGTTGACAAGTATGCATTTATTGTAGTTATTTATTATGTGCTTTTTAATGCTGTTGCTAAATTCTTTGTTCCATAAAATTTTTGTACTCAGCTTTTTTTTTTTAATGAATCATGTCATCATCTCCTTCATTGCTATTGTTTTAGTATTTGCTGAATATTTGTGCTGGTCCTCTTTTTTATTTTGATGTGAAGGTTTATTCTTTTCTTTGATGTTACCCCATGATTTATAATTTTCTTCCCAAGTTTAAAATAGTCTGTTCTATCTCACAATTGTCTTGACTTGCTCACCATTTAGAAGTTCTACAACTATAGTATTTATTCCCTCTTTTTGGCTTGTAGTTGTCCTCATTTAACAACTATGTCTCTGGTTCCCTGTTTAAGCTTATTCTACTTTGGATACTTATATATCTTGGTTGATTTCTGGGTTATGTCATCATGTGTTAATCATTAGTTGTTGTTTGTTGTTGTTGGTTCTCTCTGAAGGACTACCTTTAGCATCTCCTATAAGGTTAGTCTGGTTTTAACAAATTCTCTTAATTTCTGCTTTTCTGGAAATCAAATTTCACCCTCATATTTGAGAGCCAATGTTGCTGGGTATATAATTCTAGGTTGGAAATTTTTCTCTTTCAGGGTTTTATATATACCATCCCATTGCCTTCTCACCTGCATGATTTCTGCCAAGAAATCAGAGCTTAGTCTTACTGGTTACCCTTTGTAGGTAACTTTTCTTTTTTCCTGTGCTACTTTCAGGATTCTTTCTTTGTCTTTGGTTTTGGTAAGTTTGATGATGATACCTCTTGGTGATTTTCTTTTGCAGTCTATCCTGTTCATTTGAACTTCTTGAATGGATATATTCTTATCTTTAATCATATTAAGGAAATTCTCTTCCAACAAATCTTCAACAATCAAATTGTTGAAGATAAAAGAGACATATTTTATCTGTCTCTTCCTATTCTGGAATTCCAGTTACACGTAGGTTATTCCTGCTGGTATCCACATGAGTCTTAGGCTTTCTTCATTTTGTTTTGATCTTTTTTCCTGATTGATCCCTTAACAAATTAGTATTGAGGTATTTGTCTTCATTCTCATTAATTCTGTCTTCCATTGATTTAATTCTACTCCTTTGTCCATTCAATGTGTTATCTATTTCTGAAATCTTAGTATTAATCTTCTGGATTTCTATTTGTTGTTTTTGTATCTTTTCTAATTTTTTGTTTACTTTGTCAATTTGTTCTCATATTATTTTCCTAAATTGTTCTAGAGTTTTGTATGTGTTTTCCTTAATTTTGTCAGTGTTTTCCTTGATCTGTCTCTCAGTCTATTGAAGGTGCCCAAATATAATTCCTTATCAGGAAGTTCCAATGCTTCTTATTACTCAGGGGTGCTTTCTGGGTTTCTATCCTAGCACCTTGTTTTTACTATGTTATCATGCTTCTTTGTGTGGACTGTGATTGTCTATTGTCTCCAAGACATTTTGGTGTTGTTGTATTTATATTTAGTTTGTCATTGTATGTTGGTGTGATTCGCCTGAGATTTTCTTTTTTCCTTAAATTGTTTTGATATATCTGTGTGAACAGTGTACTGTCCTCTGTGATCCTCTATTCACTAGTTGTTAGCACTTGGGCACTTATCACCTGTCTCCTGTTGGGTGTCATAGAGAATGAGAGTGTGTGCACAGATCTCTGTTAGCTGTTCATAAGTAACAGCTGAAGGTGAGTTGAACTGATATTGGCTACCATCTATCATCGGTCAATTGCTGCAAAAGCAAGTGGTTATCCTCACTCCATGGGGGAGCTGCAGGAGGTCCAGATATGTTTGGATTATGTTGAAATAGTTGTCTCCCACTCAGTTAGCCAAAAATAAGTAAATACATATATACATACATACATACATATATACACACACAAGAGAATAAAAAACTCAAAGTGCATTAACAAGCAGAAACAACAATCATAAAAAATAAAATAAAAAGAGAAATGCAGTAAATGAGAAGAAAAAATTTCAAAATATATTTTAAAATGTTAAAAGAAAGATAATGAGAAAAGAGGGAAAAAATATATATATGTATGTATTTTTATGGGGAAGGAGAGAGGAATGAAAGAAAAGAGCAAAATTAAAAACTCAAAACCAAATCAAACTCACTGCTGTGGAGTCGGATCCAACTTAATAGCGACCCTTCCTTAGGTTTCTGAGGTGGTATCACTATGGAAATAGATTGCCCAATCTTCCTTCTGAGGAGTGGCTGGTGGGTTTGAACCCCCAGCCTTCTGGTTAGCAGTCAAATGCCTTAGGCACTATACCACCAGCGCTCCTAAACTAAAAAATAGTAAAGAAAAAAATGGGAAAATCCTAAAGGAAAAACAAGGGATTGGAAGAACAAAAAGAAAGAAATGAAAGGGAACCAGGAGAAGGGAAGAAAAAAACATTAGAACCAAGAACGGAAAGTGGAGGGAGGGAAGGAAGATTAAGAAAAGAAAGACTAACAAAAACCAAACTGAGGGAATGGGGCCAGAACTGAGGCGCTGTCAGGGCACAGACCAGGGTGGAATTCCTTCTGGTCAAAAATGTGGCTGGAGGCAGGAGATAGCCATACCTCTATTCATCAATAGGGTGTGGGGTTTAAGAGTTATAGGGGAATATCACACCTTTCTAGTTGTCAGCCTCCAATGTGGTTGTTTATGTCGTCCTTGCAAGTGGAGCCTATTCTTAGGTCACTGTCCAGGTAAGAATGCCACTTGCATATATGCAAAATGGCCACACCTGCCACTTGCAAGTATGCAAAACATCTGTACCCTCAGGACAGCCGCTGGCAGTCCACAGATTTGATTGTCTCCTTTGCTGTTTTCCTTTCTGGTTGTCAGGTACCAATGCAGTTGTTGACCATGCTGTCCTTAGTATATAGAGCTGATTCTTAGGTTGCTCCTGCGAAGTTTTCAAAATGCCTGTTCCCTCTAGACAGCCAGCAATCTGCAGCTCCGTTTGTCTCCTTACTCACTGTTTTCATTCAGGTTCTTCTACTAGTTGATATTTAATCCACTTCTTTATCTTTCCCTTCAAAGCTCAGGGTTCCAAGATCATCTTCTATATGTTTCAATTTGTTTCTAATTGCTTTATTGCAGAGGTTCTGTACAGCTTGTCTGCCTATTCTGCCATCTTGCTGGAACTCACTGGAACCATTTTTTATATTAATGATATTGTTCCATAATTTCCACATATGTTGGGTTACCTTTCTTTGGAATGGGCACAAATATGAATCCCTTCCAGTGACTTGGCAGGTAGCTGTCTGCCAAATTTCTTGGCATAAAAGAGTAAGGGCCTGCAGCATCCATTTGTTGAAACATCTCAATGTGTATTCCATCAATTCCTGCAGCCTTGTTTTATGCTAATTCCTTCAGTGCAGCTTGGACTTCTTCCTTCAATACCATTGGTTCTTGATCATGTACTACCTCCTAAAATAGCTGAACATTGATGAATTCTTTTGGGTACAGTGAATCTGTGCATTCCTTCCATCTTCTTTTGATATTTCCTTCATCATTCAGTATTTTTCCCATAGAAATTTTCAATATTGCAACTCGAGGCTTGAATTTTTTCTTCAGCTCTTTCAGCTTGAAAAATGCTCAATGTATTCTTCCCTTTGGTTTTCTAACTCCAGGTCTTTGCACACTTCATTAAAATACTTTACTTTGTCTTCTCAAGCTGCCTTTGAAAGCTTCTGTTCATCTCTTTTATTTTATTATTTCTTCCATTCACTTTAACTACTCTATTCAAGAACAATTTTCAGAGTATCTTCTGGCATCCATTTTGGTCTTTTCTTCCTTTCCTATCTTTTTAATGACATTTTGCTTTCTTCATGTATGATATTCTTGATGTCATCCCACAACCTCTCTGGTCTTCAGTCACTGGCATTCAATGCATCAAGTCTATTCTTCAAATGGTCTCTAAATTCAGGTGGGATATAATCAAGGTCATATTTTGGCTCTTGTGGACTTGTTTTAACTTTTTTCAGCTTCATCTTGAACTTGCTTATGAGCAATTGATTGTCTGTTCCACAGGCAGCTCCTGGCCATATATTGACTGAAGATATTGAGCTTTCCCTTGCCATTTTCCACTGTAGTCAATTTCATTCCTGTGTATTCCATGTATAGCTGCCATTTATCTTATTGAAAGAAATGTATTTACAATGAATAAGTCATTGGTCTTGCAAATTTCTGCCCTGTGATGTCGGGCATCATTTCTATCACCAAGGCCCTATTTTCCAACTATTGATGATTCTTGTTTCCAACTTTCACATTCCAATCACCAGTAGCAATCAATATATCTTGATTGCATGTTTGACCAATTACTGCGGAAGTTGGCTGTTGTTGTTCAGTGCCATCAAGTTGGCTCCGATTCACAGTGACCCTATGTATGACAGAATGAAACATTGCCCAGTCCTGTGCCAGCCTCACAATCCTTGCTAAACTTGAGGCCATCATTGCAGCCCCTGTGTCAATCCATTTTGTTGAGGGCCTTCCCCTTTTTCACTGACTCTCTACTTTACCAAGCGTGATATCCTTCTCCAGGGAAGGGTCCCTTTTGACCACATAACCAAAGTAGGTGGCCATTCTTGCTTCCAAGCAGCATTCTGGCTGCATTTCTTCTGGGACAGATTTGTTTTTTCTTCTGGAAGTTCATGACACTTTCAGTATTCTTCACCAACACCTCAACTCAAAAGCATCAACTCTTCTTCGGTCTTCCTTACTCATTGTCCAGGTTTCATATGCATATGATTTGGTAAAGGTCTTCAATTACTTCATCTTTGGCTTTAGTGGTTGGTGTGTAAATTTGAAAAATAGTTGTATTAACTTCACTTCCTTGTAGGCATGTGGATATTATCCTATTGCTGACAGCATTGCACTTCAGGATAGATCTTGAATTGTTCTTTTTGATGATGAAAGCAATGCAATTCCTCTTTAATTAGTCATTCTCAGCATAGTAGACCATATGATTATCTGATTCAAAATGGTCAGTACTAACCATTTCAGCTCACTGATTCCTAGGTTATCAATCCCTATGTATTCTATTTCATTTCTGACAACTTCCAATTTTCCTAGATTCATATCTTGTTCATTCCATGTTCAAATTATTGAAAAATGTTTGTTCTCATTTTGAGTCATGCCCCAACAGCAAATGATGGCTCTGAAAGCTTTACTCCATCCACATCATTGAAGTTGACTCTGTTTTGAGGAGGCAGGTCATTCTCAGTCATATTTTCAGTGCCTTTTATCCTGAGGGGCTCATTTTCTGACACTATATCAGAAAATGTTTCACTACTACTGATACAGTTTTCCAGTAAAAATCAGACAGTGTTTCACTGCTATTTAAGATTTTTCTTGGCCATTTTTTTCCAAAAGTAGATGACCTCGTCCTTCTTCCCAGTCTGTCTTAGTCTGGAAGCTCTGCTGAAACTATCCATCATGGGTGACCCTACTGGTACTTGAAATACCAGTGGCATAGCTTCAAATCTCACAGCCACACATAAGCCATCACAGTAGGACAAACTGGTAGACTAGTGTTAGCTTAGCAAACACATTTCCTTTGGGAAATGGGAATCTAGTGTAAGGCTTTGGCCTCAAGACCGTGAAACAGTAATAGCAGACAGTAAAGGAGAGGAGGAAGGAGAACATCAACATTTATATCTAGCCCATGTTCAAGCTGACTAAACCCACTGCCATTGAGTAGCTTCTGGCTCATAGTGACCCTATAGGATATAGTAGAGTGGCCACATCAAGTTTCTAAGGCTGTAAATCTTTATGGAACCAGACTGCCTCATCTTTCTCCTGAGGAGTGGCTGGTGAGTTCAAACTGCTGACCTTTAGGTTAGCAGCCTAATGCTCTAACCACAGCACCACCAGAGCTCCTTCCCAAGCTGATTAGCAGGTTGGAAGTTGGTTAATTTCCTTGATTTCTTTTTCATTCTTTTTAAATCCTGATTAATATTTACTTCATTTTTAAATTAATTATTATTTTTATGAAAGAATACAATTTAAAAAATCAATTTGTGTTAATAGGCTTACAAAAAAAATTCTGTCTCCTCTACTTTCTTTTCTCTATATCCTCCTCTCCAGAAGTAACTACTTTTAACTTTTTAAAACTGTTTTTTCTAATACTTTGCCTAGATTTTTATAAAATCACATATATTTCCTACTATATCTTGACTCAGCACATTTAGACTTTCTCTATTATTCCTATTTTAATAGATGACAATTTATCTCACTTGAGTCCCCTTCCCCTCTCCAATATGGTTATATAACAATGTTTTCATTACTGGAATGATATGACTATTGCTCAGTGTTTACTCAAATATGTACTATGGTTACCCTTTTTTTTTCTTGTACAACTCTTTGTTTTTCCTGGGGTTAACAACTGCATCATTTTAAAAGTTCCATTGGTTTGTTCAAATCTCTAGTTATTTATCTTACATACCAAGAGCTTTGAAATATGCCCCTTAATTAGCTTTACATGTATTTGAATCTATTAGGCAATATATCTTTTTTTCTTTCAATTTTTGTATATAATCTCATTTGGTTTCTTCGTCTATCTACTCCAATTTATACATGCTGCTCTCAAGGTTTTTACTTCTGATATGTTGGGACTTTGTCTGCTATTTCCCTGCAAATTCTTTCCTCTTCTGTTCTTTATTAGATCTGCTTCAAATATATCTTTCTTTCTTGATTTGCATTTTTGTTGCTATACCTACTCCTCACTTATTGACTATCTTGTTATCTGATATTATGCATTGATAACAATAGCGAAAACCTACTATGCAACTCTCTTGTGCATTAACAACATACATTGACAGTAACAAATGCCAAAGTATGATGTGAGTGTAATGCTGGCTGTGATAGTTAAGGCTATATATATGTCAACTTGACTGAGCCATGATTCTCAGAGGTTTGGCAGTTACGTAATGATGTAGTAATCCTCTGTTTTTGCATAATGCTGATTTTTGCATTAAAATTGGCCTTTGGAACCTCACCATATGGATAACTGAAGAGTGAGTGTAGTAGCTTATTGAGAAAGAGTTCACTGGAGCAAAAAAATGTGAGGCTTTGTATGTCCAAACACATCTTCAGTCTACATGACATTTGGTTCGTAGTTTTGTTGAGAATAATTCCTATTAAAGAATATTTCAAAATTTTGAAGACACCTTTGTCTTTAGCATCAAATGAAGCTGTTGGAAATCAACTACCATTCTCATAGCTGCACTTTGATACCTTATGTACTTTATGAGTAAATTTATTTTTATTTTCTATTTTTTAGAAATACTTAGAAGCTTATTTTTACTCCAGATATCTCTTGGTATAGGTTCTCAGTGGAACTTTTCAATTTGAAGATATTTATCTTTTGTTGTTCTTGTTTTATTTCCTTGACCATTTGTTTCTTCATATTTTTCCTCCTTTTTCATAACTCCACTCATATGTATTCTCTGATTTTCTTATAATTTTTCTTTTCTCACTCTTTTATCTGTTTCTATTTTATTTATAGATAGCATTACTAGTCAAACATTTTAACTTAAAAAAAAAGTATTAAATTTTTAATTCCCAAGAACTCCATCACTCTCTCAGATTATCTTCTTTTTTTTTAACAGTTTTTTCCAGATTATAGATATCACCTAGTTTTCTCAAGATATGCTATGTGCTACTTATTCTTGTTTTTCTTTTTGCATTGGGAGTTTTTAAAGAAATATCTCTCCCTTAAAATTTTGAAATCAAGCTTTTTTTTTTAATTCTGCATTTGAACCTACAGATCATTTCGTCAAAAAGAAGATATATTTTCACATTCATGTGACTTATTTTTTTCAAATATATAATCATATAGACCTTTACAAAATGCTCTATGAGGGAAAGAGGGACACATTTTATTACTACCCTGGAAAGTTGAAGTGATTCTCATTGGCTGTATCTGGCAGTAGACTCCACGCATCCTGATTCCCTGATTAAAAGCTGATACCTTCATTAGACGGATGATTCCCCAAGATTAAGGAGCTGTGGTGGTATAGTGCCTAAGGCATTTGACAGCTAACTAGATAGTTGCCTGTTCAAACCCACCAGCCTCTGGTTGGAAGGGAGACTGGGCAATCTACTTCTGTAAAGATTGACTGCCTCAGAAACCCAAAAGGGGATCGCTATGAGTCAGAATCGACTTGATGGCAGTGAGTTTGGTTTTTGGTCCCCAAGATTGTTCATTATTATAAGCACCTAAGCCTAAAGTAGGAGCTCTGGTAGCATAGTGCCTAAGGCACTTGACTGCTAACCAGAAGGCTGGCGGTTCAAACCCACCAGCCACTCCTCGGAAGGAAGACTGGGCAATCTACTTCCATAGTGATACTGCCTCGGCAACCCACGGAGGGGTCGCTATGAGTCAGGGCTGACTCGATGGCACATAAAAACAGCAACAACAACAAGAAGCCTATAGTAGTTTAAGAATTCATGAGCCTCACCTCAGATCCATCAAATCAGTTCTCTCTTATGGTGAGACCAAGAAATTTGATTTTTTTTTTTTTTTAACAGGTTCTCAGATGACTATAAGGGCAAGTTGGCAAACTAATATATGAATGTATTATTATGCTCTTAACCCTTCTCAGGTGATGGTGACTAAAGTTGTTATCTGCCTCTCACAACAGTATTCCCTGCAGACTATGTCATTTGCAATATGGAACAGAAGGGAAGGATTGCAGCTATGTCAAAGGTCTATTGCATCATTTTGTTGTTGAATGTACCCACATAACTGCACCAGCCTCCTTTGCCTTACATTCTGTTTGTCATAGGCCAAGGATAAAGGTCTTTAAGTAGTACAACTACATTTTATTATTCCTTGTCCTCCCTTGTCTGATAGCATTATATTATTTATTTTTTCCATAGGACTCTTCCAAACTAGAACATATTTATTCATGCTTTCTGCTTTTAACCACCAGGGTACACACTATCCTAGTTTCTTGTCTTTTCATATACTACAATAATCAAAAGTGTTTGCTATACTATCCTCTGTGCTGTGTCTTTCCAGAAAATCCAGAATAGTATCTGAAATAGATCAAAGCAAGAAAGTCCAAGGTGACATACAATTTTATGTCGAGGACCCCATATTCTGCTTGTTATTTCCCCTTACCCCCCCTCCACACACAAATATCCTGAGCTATTTTCACACAGTTCTAATATAACACTCACCAAAAATGTCTTTGCCTCCTTTATTGTTATCACAGTCACTTGGGGTCACAGCCCTGAAAACAAACACCCCTCAAAATTCATACATGCTAAGGCAATTAACCTTAATACAGCTGGAGATCACCCACTTTATTTCCTCAGCCTTGCAACTTCTGGGGAAATTATGACAACGTGGTCTGATCTTGAACTTCCATTCTAAATAAAAGGTGATAGCAGATTTAATAGTTGAGAATAAGATCCCTAGTTATTTATAGTAATACTCTAGTAGGGAATTTACTTACCTTCCCCCAGAGAAAAAAAGGCAAATGTGCCTGAATTGCCTTTCTTCCCCTTGCACACTGAGTTAGAATTGTACATGTAATCAAAGGTCAGCCCATCTACTCCCCAGGCAAAATTCTAAGGACATAGAGTCAAAGTTGTCATTGTACAATACACAACTGAATTACACTTTCCTTTGCCACACGTAAAAGGGCAAAGGTTTAAGACAGGCTGGGCTTAGAAATATAGAGACACTGTCATATTGTAAGGCGCTTGAATTAGAACAGTACCATCATGAACTGACACGTTCAATGACCAATTCTGAATCAATGAAAATGTCAGACAGTGTTTGTATAGTGGCCTATACAAGAAAAGCATTCTAAAGAAACTTTAAAGTGTTCATATATGTATATTCATTTACTCTCAAAAATAATGTCAATTGTCTCTGTACACATATTCACATACTCAGTGATATACAAAGTATCACTGCACACATGCACACACTGTTACAGTGATATACAAAGTATCACTGTAACATACAAGCCTGAGAGCAACCAAAAACAGAATATACAGTTATCCTCATAGGTAAAATTCTGAGGCTTCCAGAACACATCTAAATATTCTCACTTCTAAGAAGAGAGGCTTTAGGATGACAGTACTTGGAGATACTTTAGGATGACAGAACTTGGAGATTGGCTACTGAATACCCTAGAAGCCTAGAGGAGTAATAGAGACTGCCTAAGAGAGCTTTAAAGGGTAAGGTACCCATGAACAGGGGATTAATTAATCTGGAATATTTTAGAATATTTTAAAGATGAGTCAACATAACCTTTAGACCACAGGATTAAGAGAGGCATAAATAATTACTAGGAAGAGAAAGCCAGATGCAGTTTGTCTATTTATTTTTCACCATCTCTGGTGCCAGTGTGGCTCTTCCATGTGTAATAGTAGAATCTAGTTCAGCACAGGGTAGACATGAATTTGTGATGCTATGAAGAATTCATGCCAACTGAGAGCAGAGGTGCTATGAGAATGTGATTGAGAGCTGGTATTGAGAATCTCAACAAGTGTTTATAGGCTCCAACCAGTCTTGTTGGTGGTGGTGCTAGGTGCCCTTGAATCAATTTCTACTCATAGTGCTCCATGTGCCAAAGCACAACTGCCTCATAAAGTCTTCTAGGCTGAAATCTTTATGGAACATCACCATGTCTTTTCTCCCACAGAGACCCTCAGTAGATTTGAACTGCCTATCTTTTTGTGAGCAGCTGAGTGCTTAACCATTCTGCCACCAGGGCTCCTACAACCAATATTAAACATTTGCATATTCAAGCTCCCAAATTGATAATTAATAGCTTCTATTTGCCTAGCGTTTCATAAAACTATCCTGCTTGATCCTTACTCCCACACAGCCTAGGCAGGGATTGTTATTTCCATTTTACAGAGGAGAAAGCAGAGGCTCAAGAGAGCTGAAGGAATTGCCTGAGATCACAGAGATACAATTACCAGAGCTGAGACTGCAACCTAAGTTTTCTGATCTCAAAGGCAAAATGTTTTGTTTTTCAGCTAACAAAGAGAAATGAAGTGGATTTAAACTAATTCTAAATTTTTCCATACTCTTCCTCTCTTATATCCCCACCACACATCCTTTCACACAATGATAATTTAATGGTTTAAGGCTAGAAGTAGTGCAAATGGTTAAGCGCTTGATTACTAACCTAAAGGTTGGCAGTTCTAACCCACTCTAAGGTACCTAAGAAAGGTCTGACAATCTGTTTCTCAAAGGCTACAGCCTTGAAAACCCTATGGAGCACAATTCTACTCTGACGTTCACAGAGTCGCCATGAATCAGAACCAACTCAAGGGCAACAAGCCCTGAAGAGACCACCTACTCACCTGAATGCCAGCCTCACTAATACTGCATTAGAGATGTCTGCACAAATGGAAGGTGTTCTGGTTACTGAAGGCCTCCCTTCTTACTGTATGTAGGTGTTAAATTCTATGAGAGGTGAGGTGACATCTTACCAAATGCACAGTGTTTCAAAATTCCCCCATCTTCGGTTTCAAGCCCCACACTATAACTCCATTATACAAAAAGCAAACACGGCAGCTGACCTCCTTGATGGTGAAATCCCCACTCTAACTCTCTCCAAGTGGCCTCTGGGTGCCCAGCTGAAATAAATGGGTTTGGATTAACACGCTGGCCTCTTCTGGCTCCCCAGGAACCAGAGGCATTCCTCCCCGGTTGATGCTGTGTGCAACCCTGAGAGCATGAATCTTGGATGCCGTTTCAGAAGGAACCATGAGCCATTTATTCTTAGTCTGAAATTGGCAGCCCTTGTGTTCTGGGGAATTTTTAATAGGACTAGCAGAGGAACCAACATTGGGGATTATTTTCTCCGTGTGGGGTTAGATGTGTAATGCATATGTTTGCCCTGAGGACCCTAAGCCACATACTGTAAAACTTTGTTAAAATGCCTTTCTCCTCAACTATTAACATTTTCCTGTGCATAGTGTTCATTTGTAATAGTCCCAGCCAAAAGTTTATAAAGCTATGTTCCCCCACAGACTATTATTTTTGTGCTAATTAATTAGCAAAACCAGTATTGCAGATATGAAATTCCAAGCTCCAGTTACTCAGTTTGGCTGAAAAATCTGTTTTTCTAATTATTGACTACTTTCTGCTACTTTAAGTCCACCACCTAAGTTCTTGGACAGAGCTAGCTTCTGGGAGCTGGGGAGGTCTCCAATGGCAACACAGTCCCACACTGAATGGAGGAGTGGGAGGAAGGGATTGCAGCTGTCGGAGCCACTGAGGATTTGGGAGGAAGTAAGGGGAAGAAAGAGAGGAGATTTGTAGGACAGACATAAAAAGGAAAAAAGCTAAGACATTCCGACAGAATTTCAGTCAGGTGTAATTCTCTAAAAATTACTAATACACTTTTAAAAGGTAACTCAGTTTTTAAAGGTATATATCAAAGGGATAACAATTTAGAATCATCCAGAAAAAATGATTTGCAAATTGCAAATACATTGTTGTGTTCTTAGGCTCTTGATTATTTGGTTAAGGTTTGTCTCTGAAATCCTAGACAGCCTAAATTTTTTTTTCTAATATGGTAGTTTAGGAAACTCATTTTCTTATTACTTTTCATATTTATATTTTATATCTGATCATTTATATTTGAGGATATATATGCATGTTATATATATCATTTATCATCTGTATAGTATGCAATACATATATAAATGAAGGGTAAAATGCCTGTGTTAATTTCATTTCTGATAATAATGGGAAGAAGGAACAAGGAAAGTCACTAATGTTCTTGGAGTACAAACCATGTTGCAGGCACTGGGCCGTGTGTCCCCATATGTTGCCTCAATTTGAACTTTATAACAACCAGAGAAGTGAAAATGATTATCCTTAGGTGGCAGATGCAAATACTGAAGCTCAGAGAGGTTGCTTGTCTGACTAAAGTCAAATTCCTCAGAAGTGTTGGAGCTAGGACTTGAACTCAAAACTGTCTAGACAAAACGCCAAGTTTGTTCTTCTAAGCCAAGTTTCTTCACACTTGGAAAAAAAATTTGTACAGTACACAAATGCATGTTCTTAAAATTTAAGTTCTATTTTAAGTTCTATTTTTCATTCCTTACTGGGAATGTTGATTTTTAACTCCTGAAGACCAGTCTCTGAATTTATACAGAAGTATTATTGTCAAATGCATTTTTATACCTGTCAAATGAGGGAGGCCATTCCTAAGTAGCAACGCAACAAACAAACACAATGCGCTGCCATCAAGTCGGATCCTACTCATAGCGATCCCTCCTTGGGTTTCCAAGGCGGTTATCACTACGGCAGTAGATTGCCCAACCTTCCTTCTGAGGAGTGACTGGTGGATTTGAGCCGCCAGCCTTCTAGATAGCAGTCAAATGCCTTAGGCACTAGCAGCCAGCTAAAAGTCAGGAGCTTTAAAATTAAACAGAATAACTTTCTGGGATATGAGAGCCAATGTAAGAGGAAGGAGTATAAAAACAAGTGTCTGAACAAGAAGAGGTAGGGATCACTATGATAATCTATTTCTAAGGGTAATTTTTTCTCAGGAATCCATTTTTCTCTTCAGTTGGTGTCCCCCCTGACACACATTAGCTAACCACTCATCAGCCAGGCCCTGGAGCTACCAAGATTTCCTAAATTCAAACAATCCCTCTACCACAACCAGTTCTCAATCTGATAATTGAAATATTTTAGTAAAAATAACTTGAGTTGTTTTCTGCTGCCCTTGACGTGACGCTGACCCTATGTGCAACATAACAAAATGTTGCCAGGTCCTGCACCATTTCGTTATTATTGGCATGTTTGAGTCTAGCTGTGGCCATTGTTTATTTTTAGTGTCTTTGAATCTAAGGAATTCATCTTCCAAAACTGTATCAAACAATATTCTGCTGTGATTCATAAAGTTTCCATTGGCTAGTCTTCAGAAGGAGATTGCCAGGCCTTTCTTATTAGACTACTTTAGTCTGGAAGTTCCACTGAAACCTGTCCACCATGGGTGATCACACTGGTATTCGAAAATTCAGTGGCAGAGCCTCCAAATTAAAGCAACATGAAAACCACCACAGTAAGACAAACTGACAGACGGGTGGTAAAAACAACTAGCAATGAATTCAAGTGTAATCCCTTCTCTCCCTCACTCACAGATGATACCTTTAGCTTTCTGATAGAACCTTGAATGCTTTAGCCAAAAAGAATAACTCAACAGGCAGCCATTTTATGCATAATGGTAGAAATTTATCATCACTTTAAGAGTGCCTCAAATTTCAATTATCCTCATACCAGCTGTATGATTATTACCATATTCTACTACAAGCTTAGTATTTTTATTTAATATTTTTAATTGACTCTTATTTTTACTGAAGTATTGATATTTCTTGTTGTTTTCTTTTTTCTCCTCTCAGTGATGGCTAAGAGGTTTGTTGAATTGTCTCAGCTCTGTGAGTTAAAAACATGATATAGTTTTATTTTCTTCAAATCAGTGCCCCTTGTGCTATGTCATGTGGATAGATTTCTGAATCACATCTTGGACAGAATTCAAGTCTCTCAGGCACTTCCAGGTATTAAAGTGTTATTTTCCAGTTTCAGTTACTATCCAGTTTAAAACTTCTCTTTCTACACCATTGATGCATATTCATTTACCTACTGCAGATCAGTTTACTCTTTTACTCTTTCTCCCCTTCCTTAGCTTTGATTGGAGAAGGAAAAAGACTCATGTTCCGCCCTTGGACGTCCTCCACTCTCTATTTCCAAGGCCTCCTTCTATCAGTGTTCTCTCTGGTTGGCTGTCCCTGCTCTCTGACAATTATGAATCTCTATATGAGGGTTCAGTCCCTTCCAAATCTTTCCAGTTCCAGCGCCAGGAAAATACTACAGAGTCTTTTAGTTTCTTTTAAACTTCCTGGTTTTTAGTCTAGGAGCTCTGGTAGCATAGTACCTAAGGCATTTGACTGCTAACCAGAAGGCTGGCAGTTGAAACCCACCAGCCACTCCTTGGAAGGAAGGTTGGGCAATCAACTTCCATAGAGATATTCCCTGGGAAACCCAAGAAGGGGTCACTATGAGTGGAATCTGACTCCATGGCAGTGGTTGTGTTTCATTGTTTGCATTCTATGTTGTGCAACCATCACTGCTACATTTATTTGGTGATCTAATAAGAATTTCTTTAAATCAAAAAAAGAAAAAAAATGTCATAATTAGAAGGTGTTATTGTTGTTGTTGTTATGTGCTGTCGAGTCGACCCGATTCATAGCGACCCCTCCTTGGGTTTCCGAGGCGGTATCACTAAGGAAGTTGATTGCCCAACCTTCCTTCTGATGAGTGGCTGGTGGGTTTGAACTGCCAGCCTTCTGGTTAGCAGTCAAGTGCTTTAGGTACTATGCTAAAAGCAAAATAAAACATGGAATTCTGTTCTTGCTCAGTAGGGCTACACACTGAGGGTTCAGGGTTGAGGGCTGTTCTCTTTTTTAAGTAGAGGAATCATCAAGGTTTAGGTTGATGTTGAGGATGTACTAGAATAGAGATTTTTTCCTTTGTAATAAATAATCAAAAGGATTGAAAGTAAAACAGGAAAAAAAAATAAAAATAAAAAAGGTTTCTCAACCACATGATTCAATAATAACCAAAAAAGAAACTCACTGCTATCAAGTCGATTCTGACTCGCAGTGACCCCCATTGGGTTTCCAAGGCAGTAAACCTTTACAGAAGTAGATTGCCCTGTCTTCCTTCCACAGAGTGGCTGGTGGGCTTGAACCTCCGCCTTCTCATTAGCAGTCAAATGCCTTGGGCACTGCGCCACCAGAGCTCCTTGTAATTCAATAATAGCATTATTTAATGCTAAGTTCACCTAAAAATCACTGATGACATCACTATGATATGTTTTGGACACATTGGGAGACAATGTGTTAGGTATTTCCTGCTGTGCACAGGCCTGACCTTCTTTTTGCTAGGATCCTTAACCAAACCAAACTCACCGTTGTCTAGTCAGATCTGACTCACAATGACCCCTCCTTGAGTTTCCAAGGTAGTATCACTATGGAAGTAGATTGCCCAACCTTCCTTCCAAGGAGTGGCTGGTGGGTTTGAACCAACCGCCAGCCTTCTGGTTAGCAGTCAGATGCCTTAGGCACTTTGTCTTACTGTGGTGGTTTTCATGTTGCATCTTCCTAATTTTCTTTGTGTGTGTGTGTGTGTGTTTGATTTTTCACTGCTACCTCATTCCAACCACAGCAAAGGTCACATAGAGAATAATGAGGAATCCTGATGACAACCAGAACCAAGGCCCCAGACAGATGGCCCTAGTGGAATGACTCCAGCATCTTCTGACATTGCAGCCACATCAGAGAAAGTCCCCAAAATACATAAGCTGCCCAGTAGCCATGCCTATTACTGACTCACACACTGTAAGTATTACTCGATGGTTATTGTTTTCCAAGAATAAATTATGGCATGATTATTTTTTTTTTTTTTTTAATTTTTATTGTGCTTTGGGTAAAAGTTTACAGAGCAAATTCACTTTCCATACAGCAGCTCACATATACTTTGTCTCATGACATTGACTACAATTTCCCACAATGCAACAGCTCCCCTCCTGCTTCCTCCCCATAGTTACCTCTTCCCTGTGTCCTTCTCTCCCTTTCACTCCTGCCCCCCAAGCTGTCTCCCTGTATATACACAGCCTTTCTGTTCTCCCATGATTAATCTCTCCAAGGAGTGTGTCTACCTAATGTAAATGTTCAGCTCATATGCCTGTCTTTTGTTTGGCTGGTAGCCACAGGAATAGGTTCAATTCCAGACCTGAAGTGTACCTAGGGGCCATATTCTCAGTGGTTCCATCAGACCAGCAAACCTCTTCCTTCTTTTTTGTTTAGATGATTTTTGAGTTTTGTTCCACATTGCTCTCCTCCTCTGTCCAAGATCTCCTACAGAGATCTCCCTCCAAGTCATTGACACTGGTAGCTGGGCACCATCTAGTCCTTCTTGTCTCATAGTCGGGTAGGCTGAGGACTGCATGGTGTACCACTCACTTGGACTAGTTGTTTCCATGTGTCTTTGGTTTTCTTTATTCTACTTTGCTCTGGATGAGGAGAGGTCCATTGTTGCATCTAGATGGCCACTTGCAAGCTATTAAGATCCCAGTCACTACTCACCAAAGTAGGATGTGGAACAATGTTTTGGGTAGTATGTTCCATGGCATGATTTCTTACACAGTATTAGATAACAAAAACACAAATACATAGGGTGACAATTTGCCTCAATTTGCCCTGAACAGTCCCAACATAGTTATGAGTAGTAGCTCTGGTTTCACCCTCCAAAGCCTACCAAGAGGCACCTCGGAAGAAAGATCTGGTAATCTACTTCTGAGTATCAGCCTCTGGATACACTATAGAGCACAGTTCTATTCTGACACACATTGATTCAACGGCAACTTACTAACTGGTTATTATATCTTGAATGCATCTCCATAGCTAGCACACCTACCAAAACCAAAACCAAATTCACTGCCATTGTGTCAATTCTGATGCATACCAACCCCTACTGGGTTTCCAGGTGGTAAATCTTTACAGAAGTAGATTATCCCATGTTCCTTCCATGGAGCAGCTGGGGGATTTGAACCACCAATTTTGTGGTTAGCAATCAAATGCCTTAGGCACTGTGCCACCAGATCTCCTTACATACATTATTTTATTTAATCCTCTCCAAAGCCCTATGTGGTGGCATTGTGGGTAAGACAATTAGCTGCTAACCAGAAGGTCAGTGGTTCAAACCCACCAGCTGCTCTGAGGGAAGATGATGAGACAATCTACTTCCATAAAGATTTACAGCCTCAGAAGCCCAACAGGGATTGTTATGAGTCAGATTTGACTTGATGCCAGGGGGTATGGTTTTTTTGGTTTAAAGCTGTATGAGAAATGTTAAAACAGATTAAAATTATTTTAATACCCATATTACAGATGAGGAAAGTGGGGCTGAGAGAGGTTAAGTAATCTTCACAAAGATCCAATAATGATGAATTAAAGAGCTAGGATTCATATCCAAACAGCCTAGTTTCAGAGCCCATGTGCTCTTAGCTTTTATGTAACGCCTCTCTATTAAAATATGACATAGAAAACTTGATTTGTAAGCACCCAGAATGCTAGATAAAATATATACTATTTTGTGAAAAAAAAAATAAATTCATGTTTTCTGATTAATTTATTTCCCTCTGATATAACTATTTCTCTTCTATTATGGTCTGATATTTTTTGCAGGCATAACAAATTGAGAAAGTAGTAGGTGTCTTATCTGTAGTAACACATCAATTTTGAGATGCGTCACATTTTCTCAATAAGTTAACATTTTGCTTAGATCATATATGAATTATACCTGTATGTTACACTGCTTACAATGTACATTACTCATAAGAGATTGTTGTTAAGGAGTGTGTGGGGTCACATAGAGTTCTGCAGGTGCTGGTCCTTGGCTTAATACTTTTCAACTTATGTTTTCTTAATAGTAACTTAAATAATAGGATCTTTACAGTAAATTTCCTGATGATACTAAAAGTAATTAAAAAATTGTATTTGAGTCTTAATGTGACAAATATAAAAGAATGAACAATTATGAGACAAAGTCTTGGGAAATAGAACTTTTGCAATAAAAGATATTTGCACATACAGAAATTGTTTTATTCAACTATAGTCCCTTTTACAGGAAGGGGATATGGCTACTATTGTTGGAAAAATGTTTACTAGAATTCATAGGAAACAACATAGCTACCCTGTTTTTCCTCATTAGGGACAAGGGGAAGGAGAGATGTCTTTACTTGAACCTAGGACTGGACATTGCTTTCTCCAGAAAAGACAAGCCAATACTTACCTTCTTTCATTGCTACAACATGAGGCAGGACTCTCCTTTGGTCAGAACAGAGAGAAAAAACCCAGAACACTTATATTAGAGAGAGAAACTCATCTTCAGGCTGTGCAGTTAGAAAAGGAAGCCAGATATTTTGAAGAATAAGGCAGGTGAGTAATAATAAGGAGAAGAAAAAGAAAAACAAGTCAGCAAGCATCGAGTCGATTCTGACTCCTGGCGACCCTGTGTGTGTCAGTCAGAATAGGACTGTTCTTCATAAGGCTTTTAGTGGCTGAATTTTTTCAAAAGTAGATCTCCAAGCCTGTCTTGTGAGAGTCCTCTAGGTGAACTGAAACATACAACCTTTCAGTTAGTAGCCAAGTACGTTAACCATTTGTACCACCAGGAAGTCCTTGAGTAATGCTAATAATATCACTATAGGCCATGTGCAGCTCTGAGCACTTGAAATATAGCAGTCCATGTCATCTTCTTTACAACAGTATGAGTTAAATAAATTGTCCAAAAATCACATACTTGATAAGTGAAAGAGCCTGGATTTGAACCTAGACAGTCTGTGTTCATGATCCCAATACTTTATTGCCTCGGGGGGGAGGGGGACACGTAAATCTAATTTAAGTAAAATTTGAACAAAATATGAAACCTTAGTGTATATAAGGGGAGATCATGAGCCAGGTAAGACTGCTAGAAGATCAACAGAGCTTAAACAAAGAAGATAGAAAAGGATAAAAGATGAAAGCAATCCTCTTAACATATTTAAGAATCGTTTCTTTGTTTGTTTAACTTCTAGTTGGGGTGGCATGGAAGACAGGGAGAAAGAGAAAGACACAGAGAGAGGTAAGAACTAAATGTCCTAAGAAGTAAATGTCAGAACCCCACATAGTAGAATAACAATGTAGACTTATATTTAAATAAACCGTATTTCATGTCATCCATAGCATGGATTCTGTAACTCTCAAGAAACCATTTTGTTTTCTGAATAAACAATTAGAAAAATGTAGGAGATACCTATTTAGACTGGGCAGACCCATGTGGCTATTGGCAGTCAAAATTTGAATGTGGAGTGTCTGGCAGCATCCATTAGGGTATACATCCTTCACAGGGATTCTCTCTCTCTCTGGTTGTGCTCTATGTTTTAGAAAACTGCTTAGAAGTATCCCTATCTCCTAGTAGCTACAAGCTTAATAACAATAACAACCCCTTGTGCTCTAGTCAATTTCAACTCATAGCGACCCTATGTTGTTGTTGTTGTTGTGTGCCGTCGAGTCGGCCCCGACTCATAGCGACCCCTCCTTGGGTTTCCGAGGCAGTATCACTACAGAAGTAGGATTGCCCAACCTTCCTTCTGAGGAGTGGCTGGTGGGTTTGAACCGCCAGCCTTCTGGTTAGCAGTCAAGTGCTTTAGCCACTATGCTACCAGAGCTCCTAGGAAGACTAAAACTCCCCCATAGAGTTTCCAAGGAGCTCTGGTGGCATAGTGCCTAAGGCATTTGACTACTAAGCAAAAAGTTGGCAGTTCAAATTCACTACCTACTCCTTGGAAGGAAGACTGGGCAATCTGCCCCCAGAGATACCCTCCTTGGAAACCCAAGTTGGGTTTGCTGTGAGTCGGAACCCCTTCGACGTCAGTGAGTTTGGTTTGGAATCTTTACAGAAGCAGACCGACTCATCTTTCTCCCATGGAGTAGCTAAAAGTTTCCATCATCTCAATAAGCAGTCCAGCGCTTTAATCACTGAGCTACCAGGACTCCTCACAAGCTTAATACAAGCCAACAATTCAGTGTGGTTTGCTTTTAAATTTGGATGGGTATGCAGTTCCAAAGCCTGGGGAGGAAGTAATCATTTTATTCATTGTAGTGATAGATATGATAATTAAGTTGTAAAGAACTCAGAGGTGCCAGGAGAGAACTCTCAGAGTCATAAACAATGATTAAACAGAGCCTAAAAAGAAGAGAAAAGAACCAGGCTTTCTAAACAGGAGAACAGAAGGCTACAGAGAAACAGTCTTCAAGTGTGAGAACAAATATTATACACACACTACTGACAAGACAAAAAGGTAACAGACTGAAATTGCAGTTGGATGCACTTAAATTCAACTTAGGATGAATTCCTGACTCCAGGTTTTGCAAAGCGTTGAAATGCATTCCAAAATAGGTCATAGAATCTTCGAGTCTGACTTCATGCTTTTAATTTGTGAAAGGAAAGAATACACAGGCCTGGATTGGTTTCAACACAGTCTTTTTTTGAGACTGGGACTAAATTAGATGGTGTTTCAGGGTCCCACTGATGTTGACAATGAATGAACCTATGTAACTCCTATATAACCACCGCAAATGTCAGCAGACGTGCAAAGAGCACACGCTGCTGCCCCCAGGCTCCAAGGACCATTATCAGAACCCTAAACAGTGCCAAGAACAGGTTTTTTTGTTTTTGTTTTTGTTTTTTTTATGTTGTTATTGTCACTGGCAAGGAGTCCTGCATCCTGTAAATGTAAACTATGTTTAATTTGGACTTTTATTTAGAAGAGGAAAAGTTGGTTCCTAAGGGGAAAGATTTCTACTGGCCTCCTTTAATACTGTATAGCAAAAACACAGACTATGCCATATGAACCCCGCCTGGGAAATTTAAATAAGGAGCTTTAGAAACCTAACGTGATTTGGCAACAGTGTGATTTGAATGCAGTTGTGAGGTCCCCACCAGCCACATATGCTTTTACTAAGCTACATTATTCCTTTCTTTCACAGTCTGAACTTGTAAAAAGTTACTTTATATTTTCTAAGATTATCGTCCTGAACCCAAACCAAAGTAGTTAACTCTGAATAAAACTATCCTATTATGAAATTAGAGCTCATCCTGAGGAAGAGAGGGGGGAAAAGGATGTTTAAATTTGACCCCTTTCTCTTCTCTCTCCACCCCCTCCAACTATACTGGCAAAAATGAAAGCAGTGATGGGGGCGGGTAGTGTGGGAGAAATCTGCTTATGATTATGAACTGAACTTTGAACCATTCCTATTGTTTCTGCCAAGGATTCTTGAATGCTAATGTAAAAAGATATATATAAAGTCAGATCTGCTAAGGTATTTTAAGAGTCTACTGTACAGCACCAACCTTTTTTTTCCCCCCTTTGCTCCATTGTTAAAGATAATATGCCTTTCTAACAAAAATGCTTTCAAGATGTAACCATATTTTGAAAGGAATATCATAATACATCCTTTGCAGGTCTGGAATTTGGAAACAAAGAGCTTGCTTTAATCTGTTTTTCTTCCTACCTGATGAGCAGGGTGACAGTGGGGCTGGAGGAGGTTTAGACATGCCCCCAGTCTCATTTGCTTTTCTTCCTCTTTCTTCATCATGTGGGCCCTGACAACCTTTCTTTCTGAAGCTACATAAATTAAACAGGGTGAAGAATATTAGCTCTCATACGTACTAGCTCCCAAACAAGCCAAGACAAGAAAGGATCCTCTAGCTGACAGACTTCCAGTATTTCTGCTAAACCAGTCAAGCAGTAAACTCCATGCTTTCCTCCTCCCCCAAACAACAACGGAAGGAGACCCAGGTTTTAGTTCTCTGAGTTCCCCTTCATAGAGCTAAAAGGATATTTCAAATTATGTAAAAAGAAAAAGAAAGCCATGTCTATAGTCTTCTTGGTTGTTAACTCCCACTCCATTTCACGAATCCGTCTAGTCTTAGAGAATCAGCTTAAGTGAAAGTCTTATCTGAGAATCCTAAGCATCACAAGCCCTGAAGTGCTTTTTCTGATTGAAATGATTTGCAAACAGTGCAGAGATGAACCTTCCCTGATGAGGTCTGGGTTAGCAAAAATAATTTGTGATTTTTCCAATAGATACACAAAGAGTGACAGGCAAAGGGGAAGGGTAGTGTGTCTTTATTTGCCAAGCAAATGATAGGTAGGGAAGCAGGAAGGTAGATAGATTAGATAGATAGGTACTGTCAAGGTGACTCTTATTCCTGGTGATCTTATATACAAGAGTGACATTTTACCTGGTTCTGCGTCATCTTCACAACCAATGACATGTTGGAGGCCATTGTTATAACAAATGTGTCAACCCATTTCACCGAGCCCTTGACCTTGCTGGCCTTCTACTCACAGAAATGATACACGATGTTTTGGTTCTCTAGTGCTGCTCTAACAGGAGATACCACAAATGTGTGGCTTTAACAAACAGGGATTTATTCTCTTACAGTTTAAGAGGCTAGAAGTCCGAATTCAAAGTGCCAAGCTCTAGAGGGTGGGTGAAAGCCTTTGAATCTTGGGCTTCAACTCTGCCTCTTGCTCCCAGCCCACTGAAGCTGGAGGCTTTTCTTAACTCAGGCAGCTGCTGACTGTTGAGGCTGACAAACCCAAGGTCAACAAGTAAAAAGGCATAGTCCCAAGATTATGAAACAACACTGCAGGCCACTAATTCAAGTCCAGAAAAAGTCCCAAGATTGGCAGGGCATGGCAGGTTGCTTGAATGAAAACTGGGCTACTTGCAGGGTCTAACTATGCCAAAAAGCTGCAGAGACCTTTCTCAAAACTTCTTGTTATATACTAGAAGTAGACCAAATCCCTTAGGCTGCTCCAGTAGATTCCACCGTGGAGGTGATTACTAATCTCATCATGGAGAATAACTACACCCAGCTGCCCAGCCACTCAAAACCAGGCCCAGCCAAATTGACACATAGTGTTAACTACCACACATAAATATAATTACTTTGTTAGACGTTAGAAGAGATGATCCTTTATGGGACAGCAAAATGGTAAATAGAAGGCTCTCAGAAAAGGCCTCAGCAGGTGCAGGATTCCTGATACATTTTAGTTGAATCTAGAAGTCAGACCACACTCTAAGAACTAGGTTTCTATGTGGACTTTAAGAAAAACTTTTTTTTTCTTAATCAATTCTCCTAAAAGGAGTTTGGGTTAGGATTTCAGGTCTTCAGATAATGTGTTTGTTATTTAGTTGTTGTTACTATGTGCTGTCAAGTCAGACCCGACTCATAGCGAACTCACCTTGCATTTCCGAGAAAGTATCTCTACAGAAGTAGATTGCCACTTCTTCCTTCCGAGGAGTGGCTGGTAGGTTTGAACCACCAGCCTCCTGGTTAGCAGTTAAGTGCCTTAGGCACTACACTACCAGAACTCCTAATAACATAAACACCACATGTGGGTGGTTTTAACAAACAAAAATTTATTCTTTCACAGTTTAGGAGCGTGGAAGTCCAAATACAGGGCACCAGCACTAGGGGAAGGCTTTCTTTTACTGTCACGTAAAAGAGCCTTGTTTCCTTTCAACATCTGTGGGCTCATCATCCCTTGGAAATCTCCATATGTCTTGGCATCAGTCTTCCTCTGGGTCTAGGAGGTTCTCAGCTCAGGGACCTCAGACCAAAGGACATTTTGCATTCCCAACTCTTCTTTCTTAGTAGTACTGAGGTCCCTCTCTCTCTGCCTGCCTTGCTCTCTTCTTATCTCTTGTAAGATAAAAGGTGATACAGGCCACAGCCCAAGGAAACTCCCCTTATATCAGATAGGGCTATGAAGTAAGGGTGTTACATCCCTTTATAATACTGTCTCATTAATATAACAAATATAGTCCTCATTAATATAATCTAATCCTCCTTCATTAATATATGGAGATCAGGATTTGCAACCCATTACAAAATGGAGAATAATTACATTAGATCACAAACTGGAGGACAATCACACAATATTGGGAATCATGGCCTAGTGAAGTTGGCACATATTTTTGGAGGAAAAAATTCAATCCATGACAGAGAAGTGCTTGAGGATCTGATTTATTTACAGACAGCATTAAATAACCAATCCCTTGCTGTTAAGTTGATTTGGACTTGTAGTGACTACACAGTACAGAGCAGAACTGCCCCATAGGGTTCCCAAGGCTGTAAATCTTTACAGATACAGACTACTTCATCTTCTCCTGCAGAGTGGGCTGATAGGTTCACATTTCTAACTTTCAGTTAGCAGACAAGTGCTTAACCACTGTGCTGTCAGGGCTCCTATAGAGAGCATCAGTCACCCTAAAAATTTTCCATCGTCAACACCCTTCAGGTTTCTAGAAAGAAGAACCTTGCTATGAATTGTAAAACCTACCAATCTTCTCCAACAGTGCTGGAGCATAGCATTAGTGGAAATTTGACCTCAAATAGAATAAATCTCTGTTCTTTCCAACAGACACAGGAATTTACATATGGGAAATTTCTGAATAAAATTATTTTGGGGTTTTGGGGTTTTGGGGTTTTGGTCCTGCATGCTGCCTAATTAATGGTGGTATCTGGATTCCAACAATGTCTCCCTCCTTGGTCCCCTCTTGGTATTCCAGCCAGAATCAAAACACTGGCAATGTTATTCCAACATTGTGGGATTTAGTGAAACCAGCATATTACCAGACAGTTATGTATGCACTAGTGTCTAATTGGCCAATTTCAGGAACAATAGATGGACAATTGTTCTACTTACATTCTGATGAATTCTGGTTAAATGTGTCTTTAATCAAGCAATGTGGAGACTTTGTTGTTATTGTTATTGTTGGGTGGCTTCTAATTGATTCTGACTCATAGTGACCCTATATAAAACAAAACAAAATACTGCCTGGTCCTGTGCAATACTGACAATCATTGCCACGTTTGAGCCCATTGGGGCAGCCACTGTGTCAGTCCATCTCCTTGAAGATCTTCTCCTCTTTTTCACTGAACACTGCTCCTTCCTGACAAGTACAAAGTACTTGCCATCCTCACTTTTAAGGAACATTCTGACTATACTTCTTTCAAAACAGATTTGTTTGTTCTTCTGGAAGCCCATGGTATATTCACTATTCTTTGCCAACACAGTAATTCAAATACATCAACTCTTCTTTGGTTTTCCTTATTCATTCTACAGCTATTGCATGCATATGAGGCAATTGAAAATACCATGGCTTGGGTCATGCACATACATCTTAGTCATCAATGTGACATCTTTGATTTTTAACATTCTGAAGAGGTATCTTGCAGCAGATTTGCCCAAGGCAATATGTCCTTTGATTTCTTAACTTGTTTCCATGGATGCTGACTATGATTTCAAGTAAAATAAATTTCTTGACAATCTCAATCTTTTCTCCATTTATCCTGATGTTGTGTATTGTGAGAATTTTTGTTTTATGTTAAAGTGTAATCCATACTGAAGGCTGTAGTCTTTGATCCTCATCAGTGAGCGCTTCGAAACCTCTTAATTTTCAGCAAGCAAGGGAGTGTCATCTGCATATCCCAGGTTGTTAATGAATCTTCCTCCAATCCTGACACTCTGTTCTTCTGCATATAGTTCATCTTTTTGTATTATTTGCTGAGCATGCAGATTGAGTTAATATGGTAAAAGGATGCAATGTTGATGGATGTCTTTCCTGATTTTGAACCATACAGGATCTCCTTTTTCTGTTTGAATGACGGCCTCTTGGTGTATGTACAGATTCCACATGAGCACAATTAAGTGTTCTGGGATTCCCATTCTTCACAATGTTATCCATAATTTGTTACAATCCACACCAAATCCTTGCAAAGTCAATAAAACATGGGTAAACATTGTTATGGCATTCTCTGCTTTCAGCCAAGATCCATCGGACATCAGCAGTGATATCCCTTGTTCACTTACCTGTCAATGTACTACTGCAACCATGTTTGAATTAGCTTCAGCAAAATGTTCCTTGCATGTGATTTTAATAATATTGTTTGATAATTTCCACATTCTGTTGGATCATCTTGCCTTGGAATGGGCACAAATACAGATTGTTTCCAGTCACTTGGCCAGGTAGCTATCTTCCAAATTTCTTAACATAGATGAGTGAGCACTTCCAGAGTTCTATCCATTTGTTGAAATATCTCAATTGGTATTATGTCAATTCCTGAAGCCTTGTTTTTCCCAACTGCTTTCAGTGAAGCTTGGATTTCTTCCTTCAGTACCATCAGTTCTTGATCATATGGTAACTCCTGAAACAGTTGAACATCAGCCAACACTTTTTGGTACAATGACTGTATTTCTTCCATCTTCTTTGAATGCTCCCTGAATTGTTCAATATTTTGTCCATAGAATCCTTCAGTATTGCAATTAGAGGACTGAATTTTTTTCTTCAATTCTTTCAGCTTGAGAGATGCCAGGTGTGTTCTTCCCCTTGGGTTTTCTATCTCCAAGTCTTTGCATATTTCATTATAGTACCTTACTTTGTCTTCTTGAGCTGCTCTTTGAAATCTTCTGTTAAACTCTTTTATTTAATCATTTCTTCATTTTGCTTTACTTACTCTATGTTTAAGTACAAGCTTCAGAGTCTTTTCTGCATCCATTTTTGTCTTTTCTTTCTTTCCTATCTTTTCAATAACCTTTTTCTTTCTTCATTTATGATGTCCTTGGTGTCATCCCACAACTCGTCTGGTCTTCAGAAATCAGTGTTCAATGCATCAAATGTAGTCTTGAGATGGTTTCCAAATTCACATGGGTTATACTCAAGGTTGTACTTTGGCTCTTTTAGACTAGTTTTAATTTTTTTCAGCTTCAATTTGGACTTGCAATGAGCAATTGATGGCTCATAATCAGCCCCTGGCCTTGTTCTAACCAATGATATTAAGCTTTTCTATCATCTCTTTTCACAGATTTGTTTTTTGATTCCTGTGTATTCCATATAGCAAGGTCCATGTGTATAATCACCAAATATGTTGTTGAAAAAGGTTTTTCCAATGAATAAATCATTGATCTTGCAAAATTCTAACATGCAATCTCTGGTGCCATTTCTTTCACCAAAGACAAATTTTCCAACTACTGATCCTTCTTCCTTTGCAATTTTTACATGCCAATCACAAGTAATCATCAGTACATTTTGATTGCAATGTTTGATTAATTTCAAGCTGTAGAAGTTGTTTAAAATCTTCAATTGTTTTAGCTTGGCATTAGTGATTGGTACGTAAATTTGAGTAATAGTCATATTAATTGGTCTTCTCTGTAGGTGTATACATATTAGCCTATCACTCACAGCATTGTACTTCAGGATATGTCTTGAAATGTTCTTTTGGACAACGAATGCAATGCCATTCCTCTTCGTTTTGTAATTTCCAGCAGAGTAGCCCATAGGATTCTCCAATTCAAAATGGTCAATACCAGTCCATTTCAGCCCACTAAAGCCTAGAATATCTATCCTCAAGCATTCCATTTCATTTTTGACAACTTCCAATTTATCTACTTTCATATTTCCTACATTCTATGTTCTGAGTATTAATGGATGTTTGCAGCTGTTTCTTCCCATTTTCAGTCATGCCCCATCAACAAATGAAGGTCCTGAAAGCATTATTCCATCCATATTACAAAGGTCGACTCTATTTCAAGGAGGCAGCTCTTCCCCAGTCATATTCTGAGTACCTTCCAACCTGACGGGCTCATCTTCTGACACCATTATCAGTGTTCTACTGCTAATTCTAAGGTTTTCACTGGTCAGTTTTTTTAGAAGTAGATTGTCAGGTTGTTCTTCCTTTTGTGTCTTAGTCTGGAAGATCCACTGAAATTTGTCCACCATGGGTGACCCGGCTGGTATTTGAAATACCTGTTACATAGCTTTCAACATCACAGCAACATATAAGCCACCACAGTATGACAAATTGACAGATGAGTTGTGGATGGAGACCCTGAAGACAAAATTCAAAAACAAGACAATTAAAAGCAAAACCAGTAGTTATGTACCTCATTTTTGCCTCTCTTATCTGTGTTGGACATTTAAAACAAACAAACAGACAAACTCAGCTTTTCACTCATATTAAATAGTATATGCTAGATAATATTTTGCACATTTTGAACCTATAGATAAAAGTGACAAATACAGCCAAAATGTGTTGACTGCAATTTACGTGAATTATTAAACATCATTTCAAAACAATTTATATGAAATAAATGTAAATAGTATCCTTTGATACATGATTCTGGAGCTTAGAAATGTTGGATAAATTGGTCAAAACATACAGCTAGTAAGTAGCAGAGCCATACCTGTATCAAGAATGTCTTTATGTCTATTCAGTCTTTTAAACACAGTGTCCTGGAAATCCTGGCTGTGTGTGTGTGTGTGTGTGCATAAGAAAGAGAGAGAGAGAGAAAGAGAGAGATGGAGACAAAGAAGGGAGAGGGCAGGTAAGAGGGGAGGGCAGAGAGAAAGGGGCTGAGGAGAGAGGCTAGAAGAGGGAGGAGAGAGATTCCATCAAAGGCGTCTGGGGTGGCTTAGGAGATACCATGGCTGAAGGATCTTGTCTCCTCGTGGAGAAGCACGCTTCTGAACATAGCCATCTGACCTAGAACACTGGTGCTAGACTTTGCCTAAAGAAAGTATAATCTTTTCAATGTGATAAGCCATTGAGATTTGATGTTGTTTGTTATATCCATCAGTCTATCTTGATTAATACAATGATATAGACAGGTGATCAGGGAAAAAAAAAAAAACCTGGGTCTAGAGCTCGGATGGCATAGTGCTAAAGCATTTGACTGCTAACCAGAAGGCTGGTGGTTCAAACCCACCAGCCACTCCTCGGAAGGAAGACTGGGCAATCTACTTCTGTAGTGATACTGCCTTAGAGACCCAAGGAGGGGTCTCTATGAGTTGGAGTCGACTTGACAGCAGTGAGTTTGTGTCTAGAATGATTACAGGAGGGTTCTTCTTTCTCTGCATAAGGTGCATTGGCTGGAAATCAAACCCAAGTCTCTTGCATGGAAGGTGTAAATTCTACCATCAAACTACCAATGATATCATTTACTTATACAGAAATGAGGGAGAAGTTTGGTGGATGTAATCACTGGTTTCAGATTTTACTGCAGGATTTTTTCCAGCTTCTCCAGACCCAAATGTTACCGAGTAAAGTACATTCTGTTTAAGTCCTCATATGCTTTTTAAGCCAAGAAACCATTCTAAAAAGAAAAAAAAAAAAAAAATCTTACATAAAATCCTGATATTTAAACAGATAATAGTAGAGTTAGTCTTACTGAAGTGAGGAAAGGACTCTAGTTGTCCTGCTTTCTAGGACATGTTCTGACCACATGGCCCTGAATCACCCCTGTGGAACCCTTATATGCTAAAGAACAGGGTTTGAACACTACTGCGTCAGACCATACTGCTGTGTAACTGAATAGACTTGTTCTTACTCTTCATTGATTGTAGAGGGCTCAGCAGCAAACTCTACGGTTGCACACAAAGCCAATACAATTACCCAGTAAGAGAGGACCCTGAAACAATTGCATCAACAGATACACTCTACTGCGGTTACCTAACCTGTCTGATTCTGTTCTATGGACCAGTTGCTTTTTAGACCTAAAATTGTGTAAGTTTCTTCCCTATAAAACTGATTATTTCAAAACCAAGTTGAAAGCTCTACAAGATCTATCTGGAAATGATGTATGTGAACACAGGAAGGAGAGGAACAATTTGATTTATGCAGGCGTCTTGCATTTTGTTCTGAATTTTCTGAAAACCTTTCTATAATCCCTTTCATCGGATAAGATCATTTCAGTTAACAAGTGCAATTGTATCTAGTGGTTAAACTTATCCCCTGAAGTAGGTAACACAGAGAAGGAAACCAAGACCAGGTCAGTAAATTCTTCAGGTAGAACTTAAACCTATGTTTCTTCAACACAGTTCTCTTGCTCCCACAAGCAAGAGAATTGTTTTATCAGCACTGACCTATTTTCATGGTGACGTGTCTCTTGTTTGCTTCACACTTTTCTGGGACGTTAATCATTTGGAAATATTCTTACTATAGTAGAACAGAATCGTATGTTATTGATGACCAAAATAATGACACAAAATCTTGAGGAAGACAAATTATGTCAATCCTATACTCTCAAGGAAGAGAAAGGTAAATTAGAGAGAGAGAGACAGAGAGCTCTGGTGGCATAGTGCCTAAAGCATCTGACTGCTGGCCAAAGGTTGGAGGTTCAAACCCACCAGACACTCCATGGAAGGAAGGCTGGGCAATTTACTTCTGTAAAGATTTACCACCGCGGAAACACAAAGGGGGTAGCTATGAGTCAGAATCGACTCAATGACATATATATACACGTGTGTGTGTGTGTGTGTGTGTATAGTTAGATTAAAAACAAAAGTTTTAACATTTTGGAAGAAAGTTTCTGTTCTTTGAAATTTGCTTATATGAAACTTTTTTATTTCCTAATAGAATATTAATGAATTATCTCCATTTTCTTACTAACAAAAATAATAATTATAATATTGTTGTTGTTACGTGCCATTGAGTTGGCGCCAACTCATAGTGATCCTATGCACAACACAACAAAACTCTGCTCCATCCTCACAATCCTTGTTACGCTCAAGCCCATTGCTGTAGCCACTGTGTCAGTCCATTTCATCAAGAGTTTTGCCCTTTTTTGCTGACCCTCCACTTTACCAAGCATGATATATGAGTTGGTCTGACTCGATGGCACATAACAACAACAACAACAACAACAACAATTCTTCTCCAGGGAATGGTCTCTTCTGACAACATTACCCAAGTAGGTGAGATGAAGTCTGTCCATTCTCACTTCTAAGGAGAATTCTGGCTGCACTTCCTCTAGGACAGATTTCTTCATTCTTTTGGCAGTCCATCATATTTTCGGTATTCTCCACCAATACTGCAATTCAAAGGCATCAATTCTTCAATCTTCCTTATTCATTGTCCAGCTTTCACGTGCATATGAGGCAATTGAAAATATCATGGCTGGGGGTAGGCACACCTTAGTCTTCAAAGTGACATCTTTGCTCCTTAACACTTTAAAGAAATCTTTTGCAGCAGATTTGCCCAGTCCAATAAAACATCTGAATACTTCTACGGGTGTTGATTGTGGATCCAAGTAAAAGGAAATCCCTGACAACTTCAATCTTTTCTCCATTTATCATGATGTTGCTTACTGGTCTAGTTGTGAGGATTTTTGTTTTCTTTATATTGTGTTATAATCCATACTGAAGACTGTAGTCTTTGATCTTCATCAGTAAGTGCTTCAAGTCATCTTTGCTTTCAGCAAGCAAGGTTGTGTCCTCTGCATATCACAAGTTGTTAATAAGTCTTCCTCCAATCCTTATGTCATGTTCTTCTTCATATAGTCCAGCTTCTTGGATTATTTGTTCAGCATACATATTGAATAGGTATGGTGAAAGGATACAACCCTGACACACATCCATCCTTCCTGATTTAAAACCATGCAATACCTCCTAGTTCTGTGCGAACAACAGCCTCTTGGCTTATATACAGGTTCTTCAAGAGCACAACTAAGTGTTATGTAATTCCCATTCTTTACAATGTTATGCATAATTTGTTATGATCCACACAGTTGGATGCCTTTGCATTGTCAATAGAACACAGTTAAACATCTCTCTGATATTCTTTTCTCTCAGCCAAGATCCATCTGAAATTAATGATGCTATCTCTCATTCCATGTCCTCTTCTGAATTCAGCTTGAATTTTTAGGATATCCCTGTCAATATACAGCTTTTGAATTATCTTCAGCAAAATTTTACTTGCATGTGATGTTAATGATACTGTTTGTTTGATAATTTCCACAGTTTGTTGGATCACTTTTCTTTGGAATAGACACACAAATGGATCTCTTGCACTCAGCTGACCAGTACCTGTCTTACAAATTTCTTGGTATAATTGAATAAGGGCTTCCAGCACTACACCCTTTTGTTGAAACATCTCAATGGGTATACTGTCAATTCCTGAAGCCTTGTTTTTTGACAGTTCCTCAGTGCAGTTTGGACTTCTTCCTTCAGTAGTATTGGTTCTTGATTATAAGCTACATCCTGAAATAGCTGAATATCGACCAACTCTTTTTGGTGCAGTGACTCTGTATATTCCTTCCATCTTCTTTTGATGCTTCCTGCATCATCCAATATTTTGCCCATGGAATCTTTCAATACTGCAATTTAAGGCTTGAATTTTTTTCCTGAGTTCTGTCAGCTTAGAAATGCTAAGTATGTTCTTCTCTTTTGGTTTTCTAATTCAAGGTCTTTGCAAATTTCATTCTACTACTTTACTTTGTCTTCTTGAGCTGCCTTTTTACATTTTTTGTTCAGCTCTTTTATTTCATCATTTCTTCCATTTGCTTTAGCTACTCTACATTCAAGAGCAAGTTTCAGAGTTTCTTCTGATATCCATTTTGGTCTTTTCTTCCTTTCCTGTCTTTTTGATGACTTTTTGCTTTGTTTATGTACGATGTTCTTGATTTATCCCATAGCTTGTCTGGTCTTAATCATTGGTGTTCATTGTGTCAAATTTATGCTTCAGATGGTCTCAAAATTCAGGTGATATATAATCAAGGTAATAATTTTGGTCTTGTGGACTTTTTAAAATTTTCTTCTGCTTCAACTTGAACTTGCATATAAGCAATTGATGGTCTGTTTCACAGTCGTTTCCTGGCCTTGTTTTGACTGAGGATATTGAGCTTTTCCATTGCTTCTTTCCATAGATGTAGTCAATTTGATTCCTGTGTATTCCTTCTGGTGAAGTCCATATGTATAACAGCCACTTGTGTTGTTGAAAAAAGGTATTTGCAATGAATAAATCATTGGTCTTGGAAAATTTTGTCATGCGATCTCCAGTGTCATTTGTATCACCAAGGCCACATTTTCCAACTACCAATGATTCTTCTTTGTTTCCATTTTTCACATTCCAATCATCAGCAATAATCAATACATCTTAGTTGCATATTTGATCAATTTTGGACTGCAGACTTTGGTAAAAATTTTCTATTTCTTCATCTTTGGCTTTAGTATGAAGCTCTGATGGTGTAGTTGTTAAGGTGTTTGGCTACTAACCAAAAGGCCAATAGTTTGAACCCACCAGCTGCTCTGTGAAAGAAAGATGAAGCAGTTTTCTTCCATAAATATTTACAGCCTTGGAAACCCAATTAGGGTTGCTATGAGTCAGTATCAACTGGATGGCAGTAAGTTTGTTTTTTTGTTTGTTTTTCCCAATTTTCTTAGATTAATACTTCATACATTCTATGTTCTGCTTAGTAATTAATGTTTTTCAGCTGTTTTTTCAATGGTGAGTCATGCCCCTTCAGCAAATGAAGGACCCATAAGCTCTACTCTGTCCACATCATTAAGGTCACCTCTAGTCTGAGGATGCAGCTCTTCCCTACTTGTATTTTGACTGCCTTCCAACCTGAGGGGCTCTTCTTCCAGCACTATATCAGAAAATGTTTCACTGTTATTCATAAGATTTTCAATGGCCAAGTTTTTCAGAAATGGACTGCCCTGTCCTTCTTCCCAATCTGTCTTTGTCTGGAAGCTCCATGAAACTGTCCACCGTGGGTGATCCTGCTAGTATCTGAAATAGCCTCCAGTCTCATAGCAGCATGCAAGCCACCATAGTATGACAAATTGACAGAAAAGTGGTGGAATAATTATAACAGTTGCCAATTGTTGATTAAATACCATCCATAAGGTGGCTGTTAACTTCTAAACCTTACCACTTTTGGATTAAGCATTAATATATTTGAATTACATGTTAAACAACAAAGACTCATACTAAATTTGTCTTTTCCAGTACCACTCATCTGAGCTGTTGAGCTAGACTCTCATTGACAAAGGTCCTTTGAATGGTACTGAAATCAAGGCATTTTTTTTACATGTAAATTTCAAAAATAAATTTTTAATGGTAGTTGGGTTTCTTTGAGAATCTGATGAAAACTAGGATTTCTTTCCTCAAAACAATGGACATGCACCAAAATCGTTACCAATCATTTAAAGGGATTCACAAACCACTAAAATTTCTAATCCCAGTTTAAGACGCCTTACTTTAAAAAGGAAACTAAGACAAAATAGTTTGCTCTTATTCCTCTTCCTCTCATGACATCAAGGAAAGGAATTAGAATTCTTTGAGAAGTGCCTTATCAGTGTGCAGTTTATATGGCATGATGCTACGGAGCAGAGAAATGAGAATGGTTGCACTATCAGGTATCACAATACCCACACTGAGGACCCGCGTGTATACTCTTCTATGCTGGAAGTCTCATAAACCAATTCAGATGGCAGTGGTGTCTGCCCTGGGGAGAATACATGGAATTGTTACTGAGGAATATGCATTCATTCATCTGACAGATCAGCTGACAACTCATGCTTTTTAAGTACCTATGTACCAAGTCTTATGCAAGATATTGTGGATTCAAAGATGAATAAGATAGTGTTGCTGTTTGCCAAGTCAAGTCAATTCCAATTCATAACAACCCTGTCAGACAGAGTACAACTGCCCCATAGGGCTTCCAAGGCTGTAAATCTTTAAAGAAGAAGACTACCTCATCTTTCTCCTGCAGAGCAGCTGGTAAGTTTGAACCACCAACCTTTTGATTGGCAACAGAGTGCTTTAACCACCGTGCCATGAGGGCTCTTGAATAAGACAAAATCCTTCAATTAAACGGTGCTGCCGGTCCTTTCCCTCCTCCACCGTCTCTCACACTCTTACTCCTCTCTTCTACATTCTAAACCTGGGGGACAAAAAATTGTCAAACTCATGACAAATGAAACAATAGAACTCTTGAAATAAAATGATCTCACACAAGAATAAAGGCAAGAAAGACTTCTATTCTTTTCTCCATAGCCCACTGTACCTAGCAAAGTGCCATGTAAAGAGCTGAAAAATTCATTGAGTCAGACACATAGAAAGAAAGGTGTATTTGGAAGTCAAAGAGGAGAATAGCCTCTGTAAGCCCTGATGACCTGATGAGGTGGAGGCAATTAACCTATTTTCTTATCACAATGAAGTATAGACTCTATTATGTTAGGTGAGTATGTGAGGTAGCTTATTCCTCAACAATAGCAGCAGAAACACTTGTTCTGCTTTTTACATGAAACACACTATATGGGTGGCATTGTGCTAAATAAATGCCTAAGTACATCTACTTTATTGTTTACAACAACTCTGAGCAGTGCACATGATTTTTTTTTTTAAATCTTTCTGAATTATCAGTTAAAGAAACTGAGGCTTAGAGAATTTAGGCAGATTTACCAAGATGGTAGTGATTCAAGTATTAGAATAGGGACTTAGCTCCAGAAAAGTCTGAGTCTAAAGTCAAAGCCTCAATTACTCTACTACAATTTCTCTACACTTAGGAGAGCTCAGTGGAAATGAAAAATCCATAGACAATGTTTTTGTTTGTTTGTTTTTTGGATTTTTTTTTTTTTTTTTTAATTAGGAATTGAGCAAGGAGGAGAAAAGACTAGACATATTAAGGACTGACTGTATAGTTCTCAGGAGTCCCTGGGTGGTGCAGTTAATGTGTGGAAGCTAACCAAAAGTTTGGAGGATTGAGTTTACCCAAAGGCTCCTCAGCCCAAAGACTTGGTGATCTACTTCTGAAAATTCAGCCATTGAAAACCCTGTGGAGCACAGTTCTACTCTGACATCCAGGGGGTTGCTGAGACTCAAAGTAGACTTGACAGCAACAAGTTTGTTTTTTATTTTTTCAGTTTTATATAGTGTTCAAGTGCACTTGCATGTGTTTGTATGTGTGTATGACTGTGTGTGAGTGTGTGAGAGCATGTTTGTATGTGTAGGCAGGAAGAAAGGAGGGGACTATCATGATTATCTAAATAGTAGCACCACAAAAGCATCTGGAGGTAATCAAGGTGAGTAAAGGCACAGAAGACTGACCTATAGGAGCACAGGGATGCTACCATACGCATACCTTATCGATTTCACAATCGTGCCAAATACTAAGGATAAAAGCTGTGGCCATCTTAACTTCAATGAGACAGGCTATCCTGAGACAACACAGAAGTGTTTAGTCAAATATAAAAGTCATTCCACCCATAATGTCAAAACTTCAGCAGAGAAATCAGGACTACCTACATCTTAAAGCCATAACTTCCAAATGAAATTTCTTTCCAACTGTTCTCTAGAACAATAAAACATAGCTAAATATGTCTACAATTCCCTTTTACCATTGGATCAAAGCCAATTCTTCTTGACTATTATTTCAAAACATACAACCCATAAATAATACTTCAGATCAGGTAAGAGAGTCCTCTGCTTAGGAAGTAATCCAGAAGCCCTGTGATGTTGGAGGACACTGCTCACAACTGGATTTGAGGGAACAAAGGAAACATTTTGCTTAAGAAAGCAAATTGCTGTGTGTCTTGAAAGATATTTATTGATAGTGGATTCTGATGTACCTAATAGAGTGGAAAAAAGTGATAGTCCCCTCCTTCAAGTCATTCTGCCCTTCTTCACTTCAACTCTCATCTCTGGACCCCTGCAAACCCTTGGGGAAAGGCTTAATTCATACATGCTATTCTAACTTCATAGCATCTTCCTTTACCCATGGCCTAAAACTTAGGTCATAAATTACCAATGGAGCCTCTTTAAATCTTTCTCCCTCCCCAGTACCACTGAGCATATCACATTACTGCAAAAACTAAGGAACTACAGAGAAGATGGGGAAAATACTCATTTTAATGCCAAAGTCAAAACAAAGCTAAGAATCCCTGGTTAACCCCTCAGGAGTGACAATAGTAATGAAATTATTTCTTAGGGAATTCCTTAAGAAAGAGAATATCACAAAAATTCAAATGATTGTCTTACGTCCTGTCCACAGAAACTAAAAGGCCTCTGTTAGTGGTGAGGGCCCCTCATTTGACAGAGAGCTGGCAAAATGTTCCAATCACAAACTTTGGTTTTTCCTTTCCATTTCCTAAAACTAAAATTCAACTGGTAACACTTAATTAACATTGTTTGTCAATGTCTTTCCTCAATCCTAAGGGTAAAACTCAAAAGCTTTTCAACTCCCCTAAGCCCTGTTAAAGCCAAGTATACCACATTGGAAAGTAACTCTTTGTTTGGTTGTAATAAGTAAGTTACTGCATGTTAAATAACAATCAAAACGCTTATTAAAGGCTACCTAAGGAATAACAAGTAATATCAGTTGCGTAGTTTTAACCTTCAGTAATTATGTCATTCATAATCAATTGCCTTTTCATTAGTCGTATTATTATATTCTGTAGCTGGTTCCTATTACATAATTGTTTCTCTTCAATAAATATGTTTTAATAAGCAGTTGTATTTATATTCCATGCAATAACACTCTTAATTAATCTAAGTTGATATTCATTTGGGAACTTAAATTCAAAGTCCTGCCAAACATTCCCTAAGCATGACTCATGTGAAGATGAATAACAAAAGGTGTGTGATGCCCTAAAATGAACACATTACAGCAACTCCATTTTATAGGAAGTTTGTAGAGCAGTTATTTTTTAATATTTAAATCTTTTTATATTTCAGAGAAGGAAGATGTATTTCCTAAGACTTTATTAGAACATTCCTGAAGATTCCCTATAAGCTATTTAACGGGGATGTGTCCCTAAAATAAGAATCCATTGATTATTATTCTTGGTTTTTCTACAACCAAACGAGACAAAGTTACTTTAAAAGAGCACGAAAAGAGAATGGCTTTTACTACACAATAGTTTTGGACAGCATCATTTTAATAGAGTTAGAGGTAAAATATCAAATATCACTTAACAGGAATGTTAACTCATGGCAAAAGTACATGTTTCATTTTTCATTTTTCAAAAGTATTAGATTGAATTGTCTGACTGGCAAAATAGATTAATCATAAAGCACGTTTTCTAGTAACTAGATGGACTTTTCTCAGACTATGCTAGAAGACTAAAAACTAACTCTGAAAGAGTAAAAGACATTAAGAAAGAAAAGAAACACGGTATCTAATTTTCGTTTCCATCAGATAATCAAACCTTCCTTTTTGCTGCACTCTAAAGAAGTTCAAGACATTACAAGATGAGGAATGTTCTAGAATTACTGAACCAAAAAGAAATGTCAGAGATAGTCCCATGGGGAACATACTTTAAGTTCATTTGATACATATCATACATACATTGACTTAGACCAATTACATGCAGCTGATGGCAAAATCTGCCTGCGGAAGACCTTGAAAGAGAGGGTCCACATGACCCAGGAGCATACTCTGACTTGATAAAGATTTACTCAGGTGTGAAAACGTTCAAGGTCCTGGGTGTACCATGCTTTGGGAAGAAGAGAAGTTCTTCAGCTCTCGAAACTTCATTTTTAATAGATGGCATTTCTGGAATCCTTTGGTGCACACGGCTATTACTTTTCAGCATGTATTTTTTAAATCTCTAGAACCCATCAAATAACTTTCGGTGATTTTTGTGGGGTCATGTTAAGGTTAGCATAGAAACAGACCACCCACATAGCCAAACTGGCATGTCTCTCTTCAATTTTCCTTGTCAAAAGGAGGACAAAGGAACTGTTTTAATGAAGTGTTTCTCAGTTGTCTTTTGTTTCATATTTTATGCAGGAAAAAGGAAAATGTTTCTTCAGTTCAGGGCATCTGAATCATATTTCCAAGGGGACAGGCATTTTCAGGACAGTAAGTACTAAATTATAAATAACTTTCAATAAATTAAACTGTAGTCTGGCTTTTTTTTTTTTCCTTTCTTGGAAACATTTAGCCTTCAGAAGACTTAATTGTTCTTCAAGATAAACCGACAGTTGCTTCTAAAGTATATAAGGCAATTGGGCATATGTCAGTTATGAAACTGTGATGAGATAATGTGGTACAACATACTTCCGCGAGAGACTCCATCGAACCAATGAATGCAAATATATTCTAGCTTTTTGCCTCATGTCAACTAATCCAACATGGAAAACTGGACAAGCCCTCTGTTAGTGATTTTAAGTCCCATAACAATCCTTGTTACGATCCAATGCCATCTCCTCACATGCTGAGTGAAGGAGACAAATGAGGTAGTTATCCTGGTAGAGGCCAGAAAATAAACTGGTGCCTCAATTGTCTAGATATTCCAGGTGAACATGCTTAGGTTCTGTATTCTTTAGTTAATTGTTCCTTTTCCTATTTTACTTTTCAGCATAGATATGACCCAGAGTTTCACAGAAAAAAAGCAAAATGAACCCAACAATCTGTACCTTCCCAGTTAGACATAGTCCGGTAACAGGTCATCTTTACAAAGAAAATAACTTGGATTTTCCCACCTTTCCCAATATGTTAGAAGGTGAGTTTAAGACATACTTTCCTCAAGAATTGGGAAGTTCTCATACAATCTTGCTCAGGGTAGAAGCATTCTCAAATAAGACCAAACATAGCAGAAATTAAAACAGTGAATTAAATTACTTATATTGAGATTTCAAGCATTGGAGGAAAATATGTTTAGACTTTCTTACTCTCCAAATCCTCTCAAAACATTCCATATGAATAGTGTAACCCACCTATAAAATTAGCCATGAGTAGCAGCCTCTAGAAATAAAGAACAGAGAGAAGAAAAAAAAAAGCGAACTTATTCTTCCCTTCTCTTCTGTTCTGCAACCTAACCAAATTATTTCTGTGTTATTGTTTCAGAATGTTTACAACCAGTTTTTCCCAACTCCACCTTCAGTTTCCTTTTATGCCTATAACTCAACACAATAACAGTGAAATCATTTTTTATACTGAAATAAAACTGCTTCTAGATGTAGGCAAATCTGCATTCTTATGAATAAAAGCTAGAAACATAAAGTAGGAAGCATAGGAGTGTGGCCTACTTAGTTTCTCACGATACTTAGAAATATGCATAGAAATAGTAGAAATATAGAAAAAAATCAGCATCTCAGTAAGACTGCACTCCCTATCTTGGGTTATAGCTATTCTTAGGCATCCTTGGCCTTTTATCCTCGGGTGGTTGGAGAGAGGAAGTATGCTTTATTCATCTTCTTACCTCCAGCAGCACCTGTGTTCCAAGACTGGAAGGTTAATGACTGTTTGATGAATGAACAGACAAACGAATGAATAGAATGGAAAATAACATGAAAGAAGTTAGTGAAAGATGGCTGAAGAGTTAAAATGCAAAGGAAAAGAAGAATAAGACAAAGTGTCCATTGTTCCCAGCATGAGCAGGACTACTTTGCCTGAAAGCACAAGTAAATTTTCCTGACACTAGTTCTGGTGGCACAGTGCCTAAAGCATTTGACTGCTAACCAGAAGGCTGGTTGTTCAAACCCACCAGCCACTCCTGGGAAGGAAGGTTGGGCAATCTACTTCCACAAAGATAACACCTCGGAAACCCACGGCAGGGTTGTTATGAGTGGGTTCGACTTGATAGCAGTAAATTCAGTTTGGTTTGGTCACAAGGCAGAGTGGTTTCTACAGACAGAAGAGTGCCCTTCCCCCTCTGCCTTTCAAACTAGGGAACTTTGTAAAAGTGTGTTACTTCACAGACCACTGGGAAAACGGCCAACTGTCCTCTGGAGAAAGTCAAATCTGATTCTCATTTTAAAAGGATACTTATTCTATGGCCCTAGGTTACTGTAATCAGAGACTGTATATTGAACTTGAACTCTCTCAGACATATCCAAAAATGTTTGCACTATAGAATGTGGATCTTTCAACCTGAAATTTTCAGGTCAATACTATTATAAGATTACAGTGATGTGCACCAGCAGGGTTCTCACAGGCAAAATCTTCTCTACTTACCTCAACTAGATTATAATCTCTCGCTCCTCTGAATGCCGGTAGCACTTTATCTATATTCTTTTGCAGCCTTGTCAGTTTCTACTTGGTGTTATTTTTATTTATGTGCCTGTCTAATCTCCCCAACTAGAAGAAAAGTTACTTTAGGGTGCTATCCTCTACACATTCTTCAGTCTTGTTCCCTTACCCCTTGCCCATAGAAGGCACTTAAAATTGTTGTTTGGTTGTTTGTTTAGAAAATGAGTAAGGAAGGAAGGTTGGGCAATCCTACTTCCTTAGTGATACTGCCTCGGAAACCCAAGGAGGGGTCGCTATGAGTCGGGGCTGACTCGATGGCACATAACAACAACAACAACATTGGTCAAAAAAGGCCCCACAAATAACTTTACATCCTGAGATGTTTCATTTTTCCGTTTTAATCCTCACTGGAACTCTTGTGGAATACCCAGGTGGCACAAATGGTAAGCACTCAACTGAGAACTGAAAGGTTGGTGATTCTAATCCACCCAGAGGCCCCACGGAAGAAAGTTCTGGAGATCTGCTTCCAAAAGACCACAGCCTTGAAAACCCTATGAACCTGCGAAAACCTACCCTACAACACAGGGGTCACCATGAGTCAGCATTGACCCAATGGCAGCTGGTTTTGTTTTGATTATTTGTTTCCACGGAACGCTTTCAGTTTGTATTATTATTCTCTTTACAACTGAGGAAGTCGAGGCTTACAGAAATGAAGTAACTTGCCTAAGTTTACCCTGCTAGGGAAGTGGGCAAAACTGGGTTTGTACCCAGGCCATTTGGTTCCAAATTCCATGTTCAGCAGTCATTGTACATCTGACCAGCCCATGAGGCAGAGGAAGGTCTTCCAGGTCCTTATTCCAAGAATTGTTTCTTAGAAAGATCCTAGGCACAGCTTATATAGAAGAAAGCCATCTGCTATGGCCTGAAAAAGAAAGACACTTCCTCACAAAAGGAAGCGGTTCTTTAAAGGTCCTAAAAGCACTCTCCATCTCCCCTCCCCGCCAACCACAGGAGTGCCAGAGTCATTGAAGGGAGAGTGACAGTAAGTCAGGCTTAAACCCAGGATGACCTGGAAGCACAGAGAGACTGCAGGCTCCTGTGATACCTGAAAACCTACCGTGCTATAAATTTGTTGTCTGGGAAGTAGAGTTTTTGTTTTTAAACAGGAAAAGGACTTCAAAGCTTCTGATCCTACTGCAATAGATCTTTCATAACTCAATTTACCCAGATTTATTTTTCATGAGATACCTACTTACTATTTATTTATTTATTTTTTTGCCAGGGAGATTATTTTTCAACATTTCCTTATAAGTAGTTTTCTAAAGGAAAAAATTACAATTAAATATTCAAGGCCTTGAGCTATTGTGCAAAAAGAAGTCATGCTTAAGTGAGGATAGCCTACATTTAGGCTCATGGTTAACACTGAAACACAACAGGTATGAATTATTACCCAATCTTTCATGCTCTAACGTGTCTTCTTGCTTAATTAGAGCAATAAGTCGTAGGATTCACTGGGGTTTTTTCCTGACTGACGTCACCCTTTATTCTTGAATCAAGCTACTTACAAAGAAATCCTCAAAACAACAATGGAATATTCATTCATGTGCATTGACTTATCCCCAGGTGTTGCTTAGGAAATTTGCGGCCCTGGGAATCTTCTTTGTCCTGAAAATGCCCTATAGCTGTCATTTAGTTCTTGCCCTGTATTCACAGCTTTGGGTGAATGGAATTACTGAGGTGCAGGGATGCTGGTGACATTTTGAGGATGTGCAAATTTGTTTCAGTATCACGTGATATGATGTTTTTAACCTTTTTCCTCTTTCCTTTTTGCCTTTGTTCTCATTCTAAGGAAACACCTAGACTTTGTAATCTTTTTTTAGTGTCCCAATTTGAACTTAAAAAAAAAAAAAAACCTTTGTAAAAACAATATGAACACCAGAGTTTGAAGGGTTGCTCCTTAACCATTTGAAGAGTGAGAGTTTTTGTTCCCTTCTGGGCACTGGTGAAGGTCCTTGGGTAGCACAAGCAGTTTTCACTGAACTACAAACCCAAAGACTGGCAGATCAAATTCAACCAGTGGTGCTGTGGAAGAAGGCCTGGAAATATGCGTCTATAAAGATCACAGCCATAAAACTCGTGGTGGTTGTTGTTGTTATATGCTATCGAGTCGTCCCAACTCATAGCGACCAAGGCAGTATCACTGCGGAAGTAGATTGCCCCATCTTCCTTCCGAGGAGTAGCTGGTGGGTTTGAACCACCAGCCTTCTGGTTAGCAGTCAAGTGTCTTAGGCACTACTGCTACCAGAGCTCCTATAAGACCCCTATGGAGTTCAATTCTACTCTGTAACTTATAGAATTGCTATGAGTTGAAATCAACTTGATGACAGTGCATTTGGTTTTCTGGGGTTGGTTGCTGGTGAAGACATTGTATGAGTATCTGGGGTTTGAGGTTGCTTGAGAGAATCTCTAAAGAACATTACCCAGGCAGCAACACAGACTGTCTGGTGAAAGGAGCCTGTCAGTGACAGCATGAACACCATCAAAGGAAAAATTACCTCATAATAAACTTAATAATAACTAATAATTTTTGGCCTTTGAATTGTGGTGTTTGTGAAGAATACTGAAAATACCATGTGTGGTAGATCAGTTTTTGTGTCAACTTGGCTGGGTCTGGTTGAGTGGCTGGGCAGCTGGTGGTAGTTATTCCCCATGATGAGACTGGTAATCAACTCCATGGTGGATCTACCACAAGCAGCTGAGTAGCTGCCTTTGGTTATGTGGTCTGCTTCCCGTATATAAGCAGGAGCCTTGGGAATGGTCTCTAGCCCATGGCATGCTTGGACCCTGCATGTAGTTGTGTCGTTGTTCAGCAGCCTGCTATGCTCTGTCAACCCTGGGACTTACAATGGACTTAACTTTAATGGCCTGCCATGTGGTTTGGTAATATCAGGACTGTGCCTTTTTACTTGTCAACCCTGGGGCTTCTCAGCCTCAGCAGCCAGCAGCTGTTTGAGTGAAGAAAAGCCTCTAGCTTCTGTGGGCCGGAAGCAGGAGGCAGAGCTGAACTCCAAGGTTGAGGGGTTTTCACCCAGCCCCTAAAGCCTGGCACTTTGAACTTGGACTTAAAGCCTCCAAATGGTAAGAATAAACTCCTGTTTGTTAAACCTATCCCATTTGTGGTATGTTTCCTGTCAGAGTGGCACTAGGTAACCAGAACCATGGCTGCTAGAAGAATGAACAAATCTGCCCTGGAAGAAGTGCAGGCCAAATGCTCCCTAGAAGAATGGCCAGACTTCTTACCTACTTTGGTCATGCTGTCAGAAGGGATCAGGGCGTGGAGAAAAATATCATGCTTGGTAAAGTGGAGGGTCAACGAAAAAGGGGAAGACATTCAACCAGCTAAATTGACACAGTGGCTGCAAGGATGCACTCAAGGATTGTGAGGATGGCACAGAACCAGGCAATGTTTCATTTTATTGTACATAGGGTCATTATAAGTCAGAGCCAACTGGAGGGCAACCAACAACAATTTTTGAGTGTTTACTATGTTGCCAAGTCACTGCTCTAAGGGCCTTACTTATATTACCTTGTTTAATCCGGGTAATAACAATTTGAGGATAGGACTGCTGTTATTCTGATCTTGCAAATAGTTAAATTATTTACCAAGGTTACACACAAGTAGTAAGTGGAAGAGCTAGGATTCACAATTAAAAGGTGTTGTGTTAGCCTCTATGACTGTGAGACCAGAAGAACTAGATGGTGCCCGGCTACCATTGTCAACCACTTGGAGGGGGAGCTAGGTAGGAGATCCTAGATAGAGAAGGAGAACAATGTGGAACAAAACTCAAAATCATTTGGAAAACAAAAAGTGGGGGGACCAGGTTTGCTGGTCTGATAGAGCCTGGTGGAACCCCTGAGACTATGGCCCCTACCTGCCCTTCAGGTCAGGAACTGAATCCCCAACTGTGGCTTCCAGCCAAACAAAAGACAGGCATATGAGTTGAACATGTACCTGAGGTAGATACACTTCTTGGAGAGAACAATCATGGGAGAAAGAAGGGCTGCTTATGTGCAGGGAGACAGCTCAGGGGGCAGGAGTGCATAGAGGGATGGACACAGGGAAGAGGAAACTATCAGGAGCAAGTGGGAGTGGAGCTGTTGCATTGGAGTAAATTGTAGTCAATATCATGAGATAACGTGTGTGTGAACTGCTGTATGTAAAGTGAATTTGCTCTGTAAACTCACCCAAATCACAAAAAAGAAGAAAAGTCTTATGTTAGAGTATTAGCTGTTTAATCCCTTCCATTCACATTTGAACTAATTGACTGAGAGAGGAAATATATGAAGTGTAACATGAAGTACAGGTATGTGTTCTGATGCTTAATGTCAGTTTGGGTATCATCTGACACATATATGTCTGTGATTTGTTCGTTTTTAAAGGGAAAGCACCTCTCCTTTTGTTTATGATTTCTTCCTAATTGTTTTAAAGACCCCTAGCCCAGAATCTTGTAGCACTGGAGCACAGAAAGGACACAGGCAGAAGAGGCAGAGGATATGGCTCTCTGGCTTCGTCTGGTGAATAATCAGGTGGCAGCATCAGGGACTGTGGGGGCCTGGGGCTGTGCTGCTCTTGTCTGACCAGCAAAACACCAGGCAGAGCGGGGTGCACTTTGCTCCACCCTCACTCACTTCCTCTTGCTCTGCTTCTGCCACTACCCTTTCAGCCATCACCATTGCTGGCACCCATTCCTCCAACTTCAGCTCAGAGGCAGCAGGAGTAACAAGGATGACTGGAGGCAGCCTCTCGTACTGTTTTAATACAGTGCTTACACTAGGTCTAAATCACATAGCATCCCACTTCCCAGAACATGTCATGGACTTTAAAGGAAGCATATGTACATGTATTCTCAATTATTTGCCTCTTGTTTTCTCTCTTTCTGTCTTCCTTTCTTTTGTCTTTTTAAACTTAGGAACAAACTCTCTCCCTCCCCCTCAATGTCCTAGAATGTGTGGGATAACTTTGATTAGGGTGATTTACATTTTGTTTTTATAAAGGCTAGAAATTGTCCAGGAGCACTGGTAATACAGTAGTTAAAATGCTTGGCTGCTAACCAAAAGGTCAACAATTCAAACCCACCAGCTTCTCCATAGAGAAACATGTGGCAATCTGCTCTCATAAAGATTACAGTCTTGGAAACTCTATGAGGAAGTCCTACTTTATCTTATTAGGTCACTATGGGTTGGCATGGACTAAATAGCAATGGGTGAGAAATTGTCCAACAGTTAGGAAATAATAATAGACTATATTGGCCTAAAGGAGCTCTGGTGGCATAGTGCCTAAGGCCTTTGACTGCTAACCAGAAGGTTGGTGGTTCAAACCCACCAGACACTCCATGGAAGGAAAACTGCACAATCTACTTTATATAAATATTTACTACCTCAGAAACTCAAAGGGGGTCACCATGAGTTGGAATCGACTCGATGGCAGTGAATTTGGTTTTGATTGGTTATATTGGCCTAGGACTTCCCTAAATGTGGTGCAAAGAAATTGTCTGACAAAACTTCATGGTTCTTCACAGCAATGACAAGAGAACCGAAGTGCCAGACAAGATTGTTCTCCCAATCTTGTTAGGAAAGATGACACAAACTTGACTGCTAGAAGGGCACTTACTGAAATGGTGGCCAAGTAATCAATGACTTTCTTTCAAAAACAAAAACCCACTGTCATCAAGTTGATTCCAACTCATAGCAAGTCTATAGGACAGAGTACAGCTACCCCGTAGGGTTTCTAAGACTATAAATCTTTACAGAAGCAGACTAGTTCATCTTTCTCCCACAGAGCAATTGGTGGGTTTGAACTGCCAAGGTTTTGGTTGGCAGCCGAATGCTTTAACCACTATGCCATCAGAGCTCCTCTTCAAAAACCAAGACTCGACCAATTAGCAAGTATGAATTGGAGTTTGCATAAATACAAAGAACAGAGCTAAACTTTAGGAGAGAATGGAGTTGGGGACAGATATCAAGAAAGGGAGGAGGGCCGAAAGGCAGAGAGAGAGAGAGAGAGAGAGAGAGAGAGGAAGGGTTAGAGAGAATAATGAAGGACGGAGGGAAAGAAAAACAACAAAGCCCTTTAATAGCATGCACAGGCATTTGGAATTCCTTTTGGCTTTTAACTCCTACACTTATGAAAATAATTATAAAGAAAGCTTTCATTATCCTTATAAATTCTGTTGTGATACTATAGATTTTATGTATTTCTACAGCCTGTTATAAAGAAGAAAGAGAGAAAATAGAAAACAATAGATACAGTTAGCCTTCAATCTTTAAAGACCATTGTGACTTCTCTAGAATCTTGCATATTGCTTAAATAACCCCAGGCTTCCTTGCAAAGCTTGTTTACTACATTTTTATTAAGTCTTTCTCATCTGTGTTTTATTCATCACCTTAACAAGTAATGATTCCTTCCTTTTGTGGGCATTTTCAGAATTAACCCAAATTATATTCCAGGGAATCTAACTGAGGGAGAGCAAATGGCAAACTGTTTCTTTATAAGAAAACAGAATGTAATTTGAAAATCAAAAACTAGTTTGTGCTCCTTTGCCCTGTGCCTAATAGTCAATATTCTTCTTTCTTGTTTATATTGTCTCCCTGGAAACCTATTTTTTTCTCCTGAGGATGACCTTAAAGTGAGACTGATCAGGAGATCTTATATAGACCATACAGTTTCATGACACTTGAGTTCTCTCAAGAGGGACTCACATTCCCGTTTGCCCAAGATAGTCTGAGTTGACCCCTATGGTTCTGATGTAAGTATTACTTCTACTTCCTTTCCTTGGTTTTAGATGGTTATATAGGGAGCTCTGGTAGCATAGTGGCTAAGACACTTGCCTGCTAACCAGAGGGTTGACGGTTCAAACCCATCAGCCACTCCTTGGAAGGAAGGTTGGGCAATCCTACTTCTGTAGTTACTACTGCCTCGGAAACCCAAGGAGGGGTCGCTATGAGTCGGGTTTGACTCGATGGCACATAACAACAACAACAACATTGGCCTAGGACTTCCCTAAGTGTGGCGCAAAGAAATTGTCTGACAAAACTTCATGGTTCCGAAGTGTCCCGATTTGGATGATAAATTCCATGGTCACCTATAAGTTAAATCTGAACATATGAATAGAAGAAACACATTTTATATTGTAGTGGAGAAAATGAGCACCTTGAACTCACTACTAGTTATATGATTTTACATGTCATTACCTCTCTGAGCCTCAGTAACCATGTTTAAAACTAGAAGCTATAATTATCTACTTAAAGTGTTGTGTGAGGATCCAGAACGTAAAAGTCTATGAAAATGCTTTATAAATTGTAAAGTTCTAACAATTCTTGGCAATCATTATTGCTCAAATTCAACTTTCCATAAACTATGTGGAAGAAAGGACTAAGAAACTACAAAAACTGCAGATCTTAAGAAATATGACTTCATAAGAAATATTGAATCTGTCTTCAGATTGGAACAAGAACAAAAACCTTGTTCAACTTTTAAGTCACAAAACTAGTCATTCAAAAACCTGACAAACATGAATATACAACAACAAAAAACTGTTGAATATAGTACAGCCTATATTTTTTCTGGGAAAATTTGTAATATCTTTGCTACTAATAAAAAGAATTCTATATTTCCATTTTACAAGAAGAAGAAAGTCAAAAGTTTTTTTTCCAAGAGCTCATCTCTAGAAAGAAAGAGCATGTTGTCTTCATTCCCTTCTGAATGAATAACTGGAGCTCATTTGTCTAAACCATGTCTCTGTGACATGATAGGATTTAATTTCTTTGTTATCTCTGTAGTTAAAAACCCTAACTATTCGTAAATTTCAATTAATTTGAAATAAAAAGTGAGAGGGAGGTAACTACTATCTTTTAGGTCTTGGTAGTGGTGGTGGTATTAGCTGCTGTTCATTCAGCTCCAATTCATGGTGGGCTATGTATAAAAGAACAAAACGTTGCCCAGTCCTTCATGATCTTGGTATGTTTGAGTCCACTGTTGCAGCTATTGTGCAGTACCTTCCAACCTAGGGGCTTATTTCCAGCTTATAACACTCAATATTCTGTTTGATCCATAGGTTTTCATTGGGTAATTGTCAAAAGTAGATCATCAGGCCCTTCTTCCTAGTCTCTTAGTCTGGAAGTTTCACTGAAGCTTGCCCACCATAGGTGACCCAGCTATTTGAAATACTGTTGTTTTCTAACATCATGTTGTTGTTATGTGCTGTGGAGTTGGACCCAACTCATAGTGACCCCTCCTTGAGTTTCTGAGGTGGTATCACTATGGAAGTAGATTGTCCAACCTTCCTTCTGAGGAGTAGCTGGTGGGTTTGACCCACCAGCCTTCTGGTTA
>NW_006921689.1:304659-306955 GCF_000298275.1 Orycteropus afer afer | reverse complement strand
TTTTTTTTTTTTTTTCATTTGCAACAAAGATTTTAATGGTGTGGAATATCTTTGCCATTGGCCCCAGGAGTTGATTTCACTGGAGCAAATGACATAAGCCCATTTACTTTATTTCACATTAAGAAAGCTCAGTGTATTTCATGTTTCTTCACCTGTTCAAACAGGTTAGCAGCTACTTGGCTTACCAGTTTTCTAAAAAGTTTGCTTATTTGTCACAATCTAACGGTACAAGTCATTCTTAGCCTCTTTCTTATTCCATTGGGGCTGTTAGAGAACCGTTCAGCAGTAAGTGAACCAAAGCAATAAGGGTCCAACTTGCTTTACTTTGGTCAGCAGGTCAAACTTAAACCAACTATTAAACTTGTTTTTTAAAAAAAGGCAAACAAAGAAAATAAACCAAAAAGATTTTAAGATCATGAAAACAGTCTCCTCTCCAAGCATGTTAAAATTATTTATTTTGAACTCTAAGTTTTGTTGTTATTTTATTTTGATTAGGAATTCTTTCTGCTCAATAACAGAGCAGTAAATTTGGCTCACTGTTCCCAGAAAATAGGAGAATTTCTGGCACTGATTCATTATGACATGATTTTCCATGTAATGTCTACTCATTCTTTAGATGGGAGAGCATTTATTTTTAAAGCAAATCTAGGTTCCTTATAGTGAGAGGTGGTAATACTGCATGATAAATAATCAGTTTAAGAATCAACCCAGTAAACAAGTGGCTTTACGCAGAGTAAACTGATTACTTGGAAATAGATGAGAATCTCATAGTTTCTGCTTCCTGATTTTCTCCTATCACTGCTGAACTGACAAGATTCAAAAAGTGGAAACAATATGCAAACAAAGGTACGAGGGACCTAAACCAGCAAGGCAATTGGGAGTAATCCTAGACTCTGCCTTCTCCTTCTCCACAGCCATTGTACAAGTTCTGTTGATTTTACCTTAGAAATGATGTTTGAATTCTTTCTTCTCCATTTACCAGGCACTCCTCATAGGCACTTAGAAATCACTGCTGCAAACTTCCAAACAGTTTACTCAACACCACTTTCCCCCAACTTTAGTCCCATGGTTTTCAAACTACTTTTAGCTGCAGAAACTCTTTATTAAAATAGAATTATGTCTGGATGCTCAATATGAAAAAGAAGAAGGAGATGATTTGTTTGAAAAAAGTCCAGGAGAACCTGGAGCAGAGAATAGCTGAGAACTCTAGTTTGTTTCCAAAACTAAATATGCATCAGAATCACTGGTGTGGCATAAAATGCACATTCCTTGACCCCTCCCAACTAATCTGTTCAGTAAGGCTGGAATTAGGTTCTAGAATCTTCATTTTTAACATGCATCCCCAGTTGATTATGAAGAATTCAGTTCCTATTTTGAGAAAGACTGTTAGTTTATGCAACCTCTATTATCTCTGTTTTGGCACTTCTCTACTTAAGAAACTCCACTGGCTTAATAAATATTAGCTAGCATGTATGCAAGAATAAAACCAAACCAAACCCGCTGCAGCAAATCTATCCTTCAGATGGTCTCTAAATTCATGTGAGTATACTTAAGGTCATATTTTAACTCCCATGGACTCAATTTAATTTTTTCTTAGCTTCAGTGTTATCCATACTTCATTGTGCTCTCTCCAGAAGTAGATTGTCTCATCTTCATCCTGCAGAGCAGCTGGTAGGTTTGAACCACCAACTTTCTGGTTAGCGGCCAAATGCCTTACTTTCTGTGCTACGTGAGGATAGATTCTTCCAAATTTGACCTTCATCTACATCTTAAACTCTCATTCTCTGAACCTATTTCCTGACTCAAATATCTTTCTTTCTTGAGCACAGCCTGCCCTTTCATCACTTCATCCCTTTGTACATCTATTTTTCTCTGCCTAGAATCATTTTCCACATAGGATAGACTTACAGTTCATTTAACACCCAGTGCAAGTACAAATATTGGCACCTCAGTAAACTCTGATCCTTTACTTCTAGAATTAGTCACTTCCTCTTTTATGATATTCAGTTGATGGTAGCCCTTACCACTTTTTTTCATAATCACAGAATCTATTTCTAAGACTATCTCCTCTACTAGACTATAGAATTCCCAAAGCTAAAATTATCTTCCTGTTGTTATGTTGTTATGTGCCGTGGAGTCGGACCCGACTCATAGCAACCCCTTCTTGGGTTTCCGAGGTGGTATCACTATGGAAGTAGATAGCCCAATCTTCCTTCTGAGGAGTGGCTAGTGAGTTTGAACCGCCAGCCTTCTGGTTAGCAGTCAAGTTAGGCACTATGCTACCAGAGCTCCAGGA
>NW_006921689.1:290302-304499 GCF_000298275.1 Orycteropus afer afer | reverse complement strand
AACAACAACAACAACAACAGTCATCTTATACTCTTGCTCTGTACCCAAATTCTTGCTACATCTTGGAAATACAAATGACTAAATTATCCTCCTAGTCATCTGTATTTCTAAGATGTAGCAAGAATTGAGTACAGAGCAGTAGTATAAAAAATATTTGTAAAATAATTAAGTAATGGCTTATATCATGCAGTTGTGGGGAGAATAGATTTAATTAGTGATACTGTTCATGATATTTTATGAAGGATATAATAATAAATTTTTTTTTTTTTTTCATTTGCAACAAAATTTTAATGGTGTGGGATATCTTTGCCATTGGCCCCAGGAGTTGATTTCACTGGAGCAAATGACATAAGCCCATTTACTTTACTTAGCTGGGCCCGAGGTAAGAAGAATTGAGTTGAGTAACCCTTCTGCCACTTACTAGATTTATGAGAACAAGAAATTAGCTTTATGCCAATATATTTGACAGCTTAGATGAAGTGAAAAAAAAAAAAGTTCCATGAAAATTACAAAGTTCCAAAGGAGACCAAAAGAAGAAAAGAAAAGAAAAAATGAATAGCCCTATATCTGGCAAGGAAGTTGAATAGTAGTGAAAATAGTAATAATAATAATAAACGAAAAACCTCCAAGTCAAGATAGTCTTGCCAATGGAAATACCACTGTTACACAAACACTTTCAGAAAATAGAGTAAGTAGGAATACTTCCTAACTCATTTTATGTGGCCAACATTGTCTTTACACCAAAATCTGAGTAAAATATCACCAGAAAACAAAATTAAATACCAATGGGATATACACAAAAATCCTTAAAAAAAAAAATCTTAGCAGATAAAACCCAGCAATATAATAAATAAATAAATAATGTAATTTTTTTTGCTCAAATGAGATTATTTCAGGAAAGCAAGGTTACTTTAACACTGAAAAATCAACAATATATTATGCAACATTAACAACCCAAAGGAAAAACAAATTATATACCTCCATCCCTAACAATGAACCATTCTACATCTTATGAAATGTCTCAAGCTGCTTGTTTGCCCCCTTGCAGCAAAGCAAACTCCAAAAAATCACTGCCACTGAGTCAATTACAACTCACAAAGACCCCTTTGCCCTTTCAGTTTCCGAGGTGGTAAATATTTACGGAAGCTGATTGCTCCATCTTCCTTCTGTGGAGCAGCTGGTGGGTTTGAACCTCCAAACTTCTGGTTAGCAGTCAAATACCTTAGGCACTTCACTGCCAAAGCTCCTTTGCAGCAAACCAAGGACTCCAGAATGAATCTTAATACCAAGGAAAAATCTCTTAGCTTCAAAAATTCCACCATAACCAAGCATTTTCCAATCAGAGATTGCGTCAGTGTTTTCTCTTTTTATCTCTGTAAAATGTGCTCTGCTTACAAGCACTTTTGAAACTGTGCTGAAATGAAAGTAGCCACAGATGGGTTTTCTGGATAAAAGTTTATAATAATCAGCCTTGGACTTTCATCTTTGGCTCATTGTATAGCAGACCAGTTTTCTCCGGACTCTGAAAATGGGGACGTCACACTGAGCACCATATAGAAGGAGATTTCCAGTACATTGTCCTTACCACTAAAGGAAGTTCTGAAGTAAAAAAAATTCCTAAGTCTGTTTGGCAATATTTGTGGGCCATACATTTTAAAGTATCACAGCAACCATTAGTATACTGAAGGTTTTTTGATGAAGAAATATTTTGTTTAACCCAGTATATTCCAAACTTCTTAAAATGTGGAATTCTTTTTATCCTCATAAATTGTTGTTGTTGTTAGGTGACATCGAGTCAGTTTTGAATCACAGCAACCCTTGTGCAACAGAACGAAATACTGCCCAGTCCTGTGCCATATTCACAATCATCACTATGCTGGAGCCTATTGATGCAGCCACTGTGTCAATCCATCTCATTGAGGGTCTTCCCATTTTTCATTGACCCTCTACTTTACTAAGCGTGATATTCTCTACCAGGGATTGGTCCCTCTTGATAATATGACCAAAGTATTAGAGACAAGTCTGATCATTCTCACTTCTAAGAAGCATTGTAGTTGTACTTCTTTCAAGATGGATTTGTTCATTCTGGGTGTCCTAATCTTTTCCAACACCATAGTTGAAATGCATTGATTCTTCTTCAGTCTTTCTTATTCATTGTCCAGCTTTCACATGTATATGAGGCTTTTAAAAAGACAGTGGCTTGGGTGAGGCTCATCTTAGTCTTCAAAGCAACATCTTTGTTATTTAACACCTTAAAGAGGTCTTTTGCAGCAGATTTACCCAATGCAATACATCATTTGATTTCTTCACTACTGCTTTCTTGGGTGTTGACTGTGGATCCAAGTAAAATGAAATCACTGACAACTTCAACCTTGTCTCCATTTATCAAGATGTTGCTTATTGGTGCAGTTGTAAGGATTTTGTTTGCTTTATGTTAAGATGTAACCCATACTGAAGGCTGTAGTCTTTGATCTTCATCAATATGTGCTTCAAGTCTTCTTCACTTTCAGCAAGCAATGTTGCGTCATCTGCATATTGCAAATTGTTAGTGAGATTTCCTCCAATCCTGATGTCACATTCTTCATATATTTCATCTTCTCAGATGATTTGCTTAGCATAAATAAGCATGGTGAAAGAATAAAACCCTTAAGACCACCTTTCTGGATTTTAAACCATGCAGTATTTCCTTGTTCTATTCGAATGACTGCCTCTTGGTCTATATAGAGGTTTCTCATGAGCACAATTAAATGTTTTAGAATTCTCATTCTTCTCAATGTTATCCATACTTCATTGTGATCTACACAGCCAAATGCCTTTGCATAGTAAACATCTTTCTGGTATTCTTTCCTCTCAGTCAAGATCCATCTGACTTCAGCAATAATATCCCTCATTCCATGTCCTCTTCTGAACCTGGTATGAATTTCTGGCAGTTCCCTGCATAGGTAGTGCTGTGACCATTTATCAATTATTTTCTGCAAAAATTTACTTATATGTGATATTAATAATATTGTTCAATAATCTACGCATACTGTTGGATCACCTTTCTTTGGAATGGGCACAAATATGTATCTCTTCCTGTCAGTTAGCCAGGTAGCTTTCTCCAAATTTCTTGGCATGAATAAATGAGGTTTTCCAAAGTTGCATCCATTTGTTTAAACATCTCAATGGATAGTTCATCAATTCTTGGGGCCTTGTTTTCCAATTCCTTCAGTGCAACTTAGACTTCTTCCTTCAATACCATCAATTCTTGATCATATGCTACTTCCTGAAATGGTTAAACATTGACCATTTGGCACAGTGACTCTCTGTATTACTTTCATTTTCTTTTAATGCTTCCTGCATCAGTCTATAATTTGCCCTTAGAATATTTCAATATTGCAACTCAAGGCTTGAATTTTTTTTTTCAGTTCTTTCAGCTTGAGAAATGAAGAGTATGTTCTCAGCTTTTCGTTTTCCAACGTCAGGTCTTTGCATATTTCATTATAATACTTTATCTCCTCAAATTGCCCTTTGAAATCTTCTGTTCAACTCTTTTATTTCATCATTTCTTGCACTTGCTTTAGCTACTCTCTGTTCAAGAGCAAGTTTCAGAGTCTCTTCTGACATCATTTTTGTATTTTCTTTCTTTCCTGTTTTTTGTATGACCTTTTGCTTTCTTCAGGTATGATGTGGTTGATGTAATCCCACAGCTCATCTGGCCTTCAGTCATTGGTGCTCAATGAATCTAATCTATTCTTCAGATGGTCTCTAAATTGGTGTGGATATACTTAATGCCATATTTTAACTCCCATGGACTCATTTTAATTTTTTTTTTAGCTTCAACTTAAACTTGCATATGAGCATTTGATGGTCTGCTCCATAGGCACCTGACTAATAATATTGATCTTCTCCATCATCTCTTTCTACAAATGTAGTTGATTGGATTCTTATACATTCCATCTGGCACAGTCCATGTGTAAGTCACTATTTATGTTGTTGAATGTATTTGCAATGAGTAAGTCATTGGTGTTGCAAAATTCTATCATGAGATCTCTGGTGTCATTTCTGTTACCAAGGCTATATTTTCCAACTACTGATGCTTCTTGTTTGTTTCCAAATTTAATATCCCAATCACCAGTGATTATGAATGCAAGAATGGCTAGACTTGTCCCATGTACTTAGGTCATGTTGTCAGAAGGGACCAATCCCTGGAGAAGGACATCATGCTTGGTAAAGTCAACAAAAAGGAGGAAGACCCACAATGAAATGGATTGATACAGAGGCTGCAACAATTGGCTCAAGTATAGCAAATATTGTGAGGAAGGTGCAGGACCCAGCAGTGTTACATTCTGTTTCATATACCACATTGTACTTCAGTATAGATACTGATTTTTTTCCCCCACAATGAATGCTATGCCTATCCTCTTCAATTTGTCATTCCTGGCTTAGTGGACATGTGATTATCTGATCCAAAATGACCAATACCAGTCCATTTCAGCTCCCTAATGCCTACAATATTGATATTGCATTCCACTTCATTTTTGGTAACTTCCAATTTTCCACTTTCCAATTATTAACTAATGCTTGCAGCTGTTTCTTCTCACTTTGAGTCATGCCACATCAGCAAATAAGGGTCCTAAAAGCTTTACTCTATCCATGTCATTAAGGTACACACTACTTTAAGGAGGCAGGTCTTCCCTAGTCATATTTTGAGCCTTCCACCCTGAGGGTCATGTCTTCTGCCACTATATCTGACAATGTTTCACTGCTACTCATAAGGTTTTCAGTGGCTAATTTTTTCATAAGTGGGCTGTCATGTCCTTCTTCTTAGTCTGTCTTAGTCTGTAAGCTCCTCTGAAACCTGTCCACCACGGGTGATGCTATTGGCATTTGAAATACCAATGGCATAGCTTCTCGTATCACAGAAACACACAAGCCACCACAGTTAACAAACCTAGAGATGACTTGTGGTTCCCCATATACTGCTATAATAAGGTGATCACCAAACTCTCGATTCTGGGGTCTCTCAGACATGACTAAGTAATACAGTCAGAGGCTACTAATCAGCCCAAAGAATAATGCAGGTGAAGATAAAGGAAAGGGTAATTTAATAGGGAAGGAGAGGATGAAGGAAAAAGAGACGAGATAGTGGGAGTAAAAAATCAAACATCTAGGGCATACATGAAAAGAAATAATGCATTGGAAGCAATTTCAATCAATCTATCAATGCAAAAAGAGAGACTGCATCGGAACCATTGAAAAGGCAATTATTTTAGTTAGCAGAAGTTGAAGCTCCTCCTCTAATCTCTCTTCTGAACTTGTTTTTCAGCTGCTAAACAAAAGAATCCACTAGGCCACTCCACAGGAGAAAGATATGGCAATCTGTTTCCTTAATGACTACAGTCTTGGAAACCCTGTAGGTAGTTCTACTCTGTCCTGTAGGGTCTCTGTGAGTCAGAATCTACTCAACAGCAATGAGTTTAAATTTGTCTTAGCCTTTAGGGTAAATTTCAAACCAGGGGTTTAAAACTGCCCAGCTTTGAAGAGCACTTAGACTTGCAAAAGAAATAAATTGGTACATTGCAGTGTCAAGCTAAATAGATGATTTATTGACACTTTTTGAGAATGACTCTAGGTTATTTTTTGTGGCATGTGTCCAAATGGAATAACACCAAGGTATTTATATAGGCTCCAATTTCTGCACTATCCCAATATCTGGCATGAAGTATTTTATGGCATATAACCTTTCTTATTACAATTACTTTGCATTGTTTTACTTTATGCAAATTCAGCAGGCCAGAGAGCTGCCATGTATTGAGGTGAGCTGTAATGAGAATTTTGCTAAGTTGTGTTGGTGTTCAAGGTCTGGCCCAACAAAAATGTCCATGCTACTGCATTTAAGGTCACCACATGCTATGCAGATTGTGTCCTGCACAAGGGTTCTAGACTTGGAGGTGAGAGGAATGCAGACCATGCTCTACCTACACAGGCAGTTGTTCGTGGGGCTGCCTATGCTCAGATTAGTCATTATTTCCAAATTTGCACCAGGTGCCACACAAATGAGATGCCCTGCTGGCACAGCGGTTAAAGTGCTCAGCTGCCAACTGAAAGGCCTAGGGTTCAAATCATCAGCTGCTCCATGAGAAAAAGGTGTGTTACTCTGTTTCTGGAAAGAATTACAGCTTTAGAACCATTATTGGGCAGTTCTATCCTGTCCTGCAAGGTCCCTATGAGATGGAATAACTAGACAGCAATAGGCCTTTGGTTTTGGTCATACAAATGAGAAGCAACCCATATTCTTTTCATTCACTCATCAGTTGTTTCACTCACTCAATCAATATTAATATTGATTGAGCACAAGGTGTTATTCTAAATATTGTTGTTGTTGTTGTTATGTGCCGTCGAGTCAGACCCAAATAATAATTGCCCTTCCTTGGGTTTCTGAGGTGGTATCACTGTGGAAGTAGATTGACCAACCTTCCTTCTGAGGAGTGGCTGGTGGGTTTGTACCGCCAGCCTTCTGATTAGCAGTCAAGTGCCTTAGGCACTATGCCACCAGAGCTCCCATTCTAAATATTGTAGGAAAGAAAAATATCAAACAGTAGAGTCCAACGGGGTTAAAATAAAACACAAAATAACACAAAGTATTAAGAGCAGTCTGTAAGTTCTGAGCCTCACCTCTGAATAGCTCCTGAAGGCCCCTGTTTTTCCATTCTTTCTTCATCTCTTTTCCTTTTCTAGTTTGGACATAATACAAGTCTCTTCTCCTAACTTGGATCATCTCCTTTTCTTCTCTGTCTTCCAACAACTGATATCAGTGTCAAGAGCCTGGCTTCAGCCTACTCTTTTTTGCCTCCTATTCTACCATATTTACAGCACACTTACAGCTTGTTTATCATAACTTATCATACCTTTGTCCCACAATACAGTTCCTTCACTGTCTTGTGAAACTTTTTTTGTAAAGGACCAAATAATAAATATGTTATGCTTTATGCATCATAAGCCTCTATTGCAACTACTCAAATTTGTGGTTGAAGGTAAAACCAGCCATAGATAATACATAAACATGTGTTCCAATAAAACTTTATCTATGGACACTAAAATTTGAATTTCATATAATTTTAACATGTCATAAAATATTATCCTTCTTTTGATTTTTTTCCAACCATTTAAAATATGCAAAGCATTCAAAAGAGGTAGCAGGCCATAGTTTTTCTACTTCCAGCTTAGAGCACATATAGGGTAAAGACCTCAAACCATAAGGATGCAGGCAAGGTGGGGAGAAAGGCTAAAAGGAAGGGTGATGGATAGGAAGGTATAACATCTTTTGGGAAGTTCAATGTTAAGGGTGCCCTAGCACAGGGCTTATGAACTTTTCAGTACAGAACTGGCATGGTAGTTCCTATGAGTACTAGTGACTTTCTTCATAAGATCAGAGTTACAGCAGAAAATCCTAGCTGTTGAATAAAACTCAGCTTCCATTTATGCTTGCTAAATAAGTAGTATACATTTCTCAGCCTCCTTTGCAATTACCAACGGTTGTGTAACTAGTTCTCACACTAGAATGTAAGTCAATATGAGAGATTTCACTTTTAAGAAGATAGGCATCCTCCATGCATCTCTCCCCTTCCAGAAGCTGAATATAATTGATCACAGGCCCCAGTGAATGATATAGCCACTTGATGGAAGGAGACTTGGACCTTCAAGGACCACATGCATAAGAGCAGCTTGCTGATCAGAACTATCCACCTTAGGCCATGGGAAGAGTGATGTATATAAACCATAAAAACTAAACCAGTTTTTATAAAGTCAAGTTCAACTCATGGTGACCCCATGTGCGTCAGATAGAACCGTGCTCCACAGAGTTTTCAGTCACTGATTTATGGGAAGTAGATTGCCAGGCCTTTTTTCTGAGATAACTCTGAGTAGACTTGAAGTGTCAACCAAGCACTTAACCATTTGTACTACCCAAAGACATATTACACACACAAACACACATTACAACAGCTACTGCTACTCCAATTAATACAGCTGTAAGGAATGGGGCCTTGCCTTAATAATCTTTGTGCTTTCAGCATCTGGCGCAGTGCTTGGCATATAAATGTCATTGAGTAAATGACTGGCAAACTAAAATAAAGCACCTTGAAATTTCATATCTCCTATTCTTCATTCAGTTCCTTTTATCTTCTCTCATACATGATGAATGATGCCACATAACCACCCAAATTTGTTGTGTTGTACTAACTCCCCAGTCTTACCCAAATAATATTCTTAAAATAATAGTTTTATTCCACTTTCTCTAAAACTATTCTTAAAACTGAATGGAGCAGTTAAACTAATTTATGCTAAAGTATATAGGACTGAAAATAGTTTATTATATGACCATTAATCACAGATTACAAAATATATATTCACATTTTTCAAAGAAAAATATGTACTTAATGTGAAAAAAAAAAGATCTAGAATATTTTTCATATCAATGAAAGTTTCAAAGAAATGTATTTAGAGGCATACAACATAGATGACAATTCCCCACCTAAATAGACTGGATGTGATTGCAGGAAGGAGGAAAGATGCCAAAAACAGTCCAGAACAAGAAAATTTCGTATCAAATTTTCACTGATCTTAAGTCCTCATAAGGAGCTCTGGTAGGGTAGTGGTTAAGGAATTTGGCTGCTAACCAGAAGGTTGGCAGTTCAACCCCATCATCTGCTCTGTGGGGGAAAGATGAGGCAATCTACTTCTGTAAAGATTTATAGCCTTAGGAACTATGAGTTGAAATTGACTGGATGGCAGTGGGTTGGGTTTGGTTTTTGGTAAGTCCTCATGGTTCTGAAATTTTTATTCTATTCCTAATGCCTTCAATCTTCATTTTCATAGACTGTGAAATTTTACATTGTGAAAGGACTTGGATGTCATCATGTCCAACCTCTCACCTTTAGAGAAAAACATGTTGCCATAATCAATAACATAATCCTTGACATACTTGAAGAATTATATCCCCCAGTCTTCTCTCGGCCAAGCTAAGTAGCCCCGATTCCTATAGGAATTTTCTGCAAATATATTTTAATCCATTAATCTTTTTCATTTTTCCTCCAGTTGTTCACTCTTTCTTAGGTTACAAGGTTCAAAAAGGGACATGAGAATCTAAATAAAGACATAACCAACAAGACCAGCCAGGCCTATGTATAGACAGGACTGAAAGCTGCCAGCCTGGTTTGATTTGAGATGCAGAAAGCTCCCACTTCTCCTCTTCTCCAACCCCACTCACCCAGCCAAAAATAGCTCCCCTATCTTGCCTGCCAAAGCTGCTTTTCCCATCAGTGGAGGGCCTCGAGAAAGGGGTCAGAGGAAAGGCAACTAGTATTTCTAAAGAAAATGTGTTTGTATTCCGGATACCATTGCTGATGTCAGATGGATCGTGGCTGAAAGCAAAGAATACCAGAAATATGTTTATTTGTGTTTTATTGATTATGCAAAAGCACTCAACTGCATGGATCATAACAAACTATGGATAACACTGAGAAGAATGGGAATTCCAGAACACTTTATTGTGCTCATGAGGAACCTATACATTCCTATACACTTAAATGTTACAGGTATCTTAAGAAGTAAAGATTGCATATAAAATGTAGGGGGTAATAACTATGCAGTAAGATGAGAACATAAGATTTCCCAATTCAGACCTAGTTATGAATTCCAGCTCAATATTTATAAGTTATGTGATTTTAGCTAACTTTTTTATCCTCAAAAAACCTCAGGTTCCTCATCTATCCAGTTACTATACCTCCATCAAGGATATGTTGGATAATCTATGAGATAATCTATGTGGGTAGCCCAGTGGAAGACAGCTACCTGGCCAACTAACTGGAAGAGATCCATATTTGTACCCATTCCAAAGAAAAGTGATCCAACAGAATGTGGAAATTATCAAACAATATTATTAATGTCACAGGCAAGTAAAATTTTGCTGAAGATAATTAAAAAATGGTTGCAGCAGTATATTGACAGGGAAATTCCAGAAATGCAAAGTGGATTCAGAAGAGGATGTGGAAGTAGGGATACTGTTGCTGATGTCAGATGGATTGTAGTTGAAAGCAAAGAATACCAGAAAGATGTTTATTTGTGTTTTATTGATTATGCAAAAGCATTCAACTGCATGGATCATAACAAATTATGGATAACATTGAGAATAATGGGAATTCCAGAGCACTTTATTGTGCTCATGAGGAACCTATACATAGACCTGGAAGCTGTCATTTGCACAGAGCAAGAGGATACTACGTGGTTTAAAGTCAAGAAGGGAGTGTGTCAGGGTTGTATCCTTTCACCATATTTATTCAATCTGCATGCTGAGCAAATAATCTGAGAAGCTGGACTATATGAAGAAGAGCATGGCATCAGGATTAGAGCAAGGCTCGTGAACAACTTGCCATATACAGATGACACAACCTTGTTGCTGAAAGTGAAGATGACTTGAAGCACTTCCTGATGAAGGTTAAAGACTACAGTCTGCAGAATGGATTTCACCTCAACATAAAGAAAATGAAAACCTCACAACTGGACCAATAAGCAGCATCATGATAAATGGAGAAGAGATTGAAATTATCAAAGACTTTTTATTCCTTGGTTTCCACAATCAACACCAATGGAAGCAGCAGTCAAGAAATCAGACAACATATTACACTGGGTAGATCAGCTGCAAAAAACCTCTTTAAAGTGGTGAAGAACAAAGATGTTTCTTTGAAGACTAAAGTGTGCCTAACCCAAGCCATGGTGTTTTCAATTGCCTCATATGCATGTGAAAGCTGGACAATGAATGAGGAAGACCAAAGAAGAGTTGATACTTTTGAGTGGGGGTGTTGAAAGTACCATGGACTGCCAGAAGAACTAACAAGTCTGTCCTGGAGGAAGTGCAGCCAGAATGCTCCTTGGAAGCAAGAATGGCCAGACTTTGTCTCACCTACTTTGCTCATGTTGTCAGAAGAGTCCATTACTTGGACAAGAATATCATGCTTGGTAAAATGGAGGGTCAGCAAAAAAGGGAAAAGCCCTCAATGAGATGGATTGACACAGTGGCTGTAATGATTGGCTCAGATATAGCAAGGATTGTGAGGCTGACACAGGACCAGGACTGGGCAGTGTTTCATTCTGTTGTACATAGCGTCACTATGAGTCGGAGCCAACTCAACAACACCTAACAACAACATCAACAGCACAGTGCTTTCTTCATGACAAATCCTCAGCATATGTGAGCCACTATTTTATCCCCATTTTACAGATAAGGGAATTGAGAGTCAGAGACAACAAATGATTTGCTTTCCTAAGGCACAGACTTAGGAAGTGGTGGAGAAATCATCTGACTTTGTCTCCCAAGATTGTGTTCTTTCAACTCCAGGCCAGTTGGTGTCCCCTGGATTCCATTCATGGAGACCCCATATCTGCCAGTGTAGAACTGTGCTCTAGTGTTTTTAATGGCTAATTTTTAGAAGTAGATCACCAGGCCTTACTTCTAAGGTAGACCTGGGTGGACTCAAACCTCCATTCTTTGGTTAGGAGACAAACAAGTTAACCGTTTCTTCCACTATTGCTTGCAAAAGCCTTCTTATAAGTGGATACAAGTTGCCCAGGAGAGGATATACATACAGGCCACCACAAGTCCACAAGGTCCACCACCACAAATTTAGACAGTCCAATTTAGGAACTAAGCATGTAGCAATGAGATGATTAGCTACAATGTCTGGAAAAGTCTTGATAGCTGGAAAGAATGAGTCAGAAGATAAATTTTTAAAAAAATGTAGCTCAAAAGGGAAGAGGCAGAAAAAGGGCCTTCAGTGAGCTAGGCTGCCGAGGGCTCTAGTTAACAGCAGTGGGAATATGCTGAGAAATAACACACGCACACACATACACAAAGAGGCAGAGATAGCCTGTTGAAAATAGACTTCACTTAATTCATGGTTGCTCTGATGCAAATTAGAAGTTAGACAGCAGTTCACACTGACCTAAACCTATCTTTGAAAGCTTCTAACTTTTCAAATTGATACAGGAAAAAAATCTTAAAGAAAGTCAGGTAGTGGTCAAGGAAAATTAAAGAAAGTCAGGTAGTAGTCAAGGAAAAACAAGAGTATAGGGAAAGCTGAAGGCAGATTTACTTTATTGTCTTTCTAAGATGTGTATTAGCTGTCAAGCTAGAGGCCATAATTGAGTTTCCTGATATTTAATGCCTTGTAGGATAAGATACATATTCATTTAAAATATAATGATGACATTCTTGATGTCAAAGCTGGACAAGCAGAATTTAAATCTTGGGTCCTCCCCTTGTAGCTGTCTCTATGGTCCCTTGGACCATCAGAAAAGTCATACTCAGTGTAATTTTTAATGCCTTCCTTAAGTACTGGTGAGCACTGATGGCATAGTGCCTAAGGCATGTGACTGCTAACCAGAAGGCTGGCAGTTCAAACCCACCGGCCACTCCTCAGAAGGAAGGTTGAAAGGTTGGGTAATCTACTTCTGTAGTGATACTCCCTTGTAAATCCAAGTAGGGGTCGCTGTGAGTCAGATCCAACTCGACAGCAATGAACTTGGTTTTTTTGTTTTGTTTTAAGTATTGAAATTCCCTTTGTTTTCTCCAAACAACAATTCTAGCCACTACACAGCTCAAAATGTATACCTTTTTGAGTTAATATGGAAGAATGTGCCTAATTCTCATTGTAATAGCTCAGAGAAAGCCCAGTTTTATTTTGGTATTGCTTTTCTCTGAAACACAAAAAAAGTTTAACCTATCTCATAGGTCCGCACATCAGTAAGCGTTAAACCCATTTCCTAGAGGATCATCAATAAGAAGTTATTCCTTAGAGTTAGAGCCAGTGCAGGGAGAACAAGGATGCCAGGTACAGGGGGAAATGGCCACTGTAACTGAACAGTGGAGAGAGAAATGAGAAGCATTACTTGGTAATGAAGGAAAGTAACCATTTCCAGCTACCTTAATGGCCTCTATAATACAGATCATCACCTGTGTGATCATATAAAACCCTAAGAATATACCCAACCAAGTTAGGGGTTGTCTAAGAGCCACAGACCCAGAATCCTAACCAGTGTCAACATCAGGCTGGTAACTGTGATTGCCACAGGCATAAGCAGCAATAAGGACATCCACTGTCTTACAAACACCCAATACCACAGATCTAATATCCAGATCCCAAATCTGTTTTACTTCAGCTGAGCCCTGAAATTATGGATTTAAAAGACCATAAATCATCTTCTTCAGACTGGAAGTAGCATAGGAAAACTCCTAGATAAATACTCCAGGGTCTTTTAAGAGAGTATGTGGCCAGAAACATGTTCCCATGGCAACTTGTAGCTCTCGTTTTTTGGCACATCGCACAGTATTGTATTTATACTTGCCTATCTTTCCCATCTGTCAAAGAGATTCTTAAGAATAGAACATTATCTCGAATATCTTTACATCTCCATGTCTGTGATCAAGCCCAGCACATATGAGAAACCCTGTACACAGCTATTAGATGGATAAATGGATGAATGTTTGACTTTACAGCACTGCTGAAAACATGTCCTAACACGGTATTAAATACTACACATTATTTTTCTTTCCTTTCAGAGAAATGAGAGGTATCATCCTAAACAGAGACAAGACATGTACTTAGTACATTCCAGCCTAGTCCACATTTGGTACCAAGTACATTAAGAGTGAAGAAAGATGAAAAAAAAAACAAAAAACAAAAAACCTCCTTACCAAGACTGACCATCCATGAATAAAGAATATCATCTCATCTTGTGGTAATAAACATTTCCGCTATTCTTATATATGCTCCTATATGGCTTTAAAAAGAGTATTTTAAATGATACAAGGTTAAATAGGCTCCCAGAAGAATCAAACACCTCTCTTAGTAGCAACACTTCAATTGGGTCTTGTGGAGTTTAATAAAAGAGAAACAATAGATTTCTCCTAATTTGCACAAAACCGAACCCATTTTTGGAGTGAGTACTGTCTGAATACAATGAACACTGATGATAAAGAAAAGAGAAGGCATTCGGGATTAAAAAAAAATCATCAGAAGTTCAGGTCTGCCTTTTTTTGGTAAGATGGCAGACTAGGCAGAAAGACTGCAAAGACCCTCTTCGACAAAGAAAAGGGAAACCAATTAACACAGACACAGAAGATAATCCTGGACCCCTGAGCCTTGAAGGGAAGGATATA
>NW_006921689.1:277012-282902 GCF_000298275.1 Orycteropus afer afer | reverse complement strand
TATATGTGAACTGCTGTACGGAAAGTGAATTTACTCTGTAAATCTTCACCCAAATCACAATTAAAAAAAAAAAAAAAAAGTTCAGGTCTGTAACGTATAAAATGTGACAAGGATATTACAGAAAAAGGCATAAGCAGTGATAAAAATATGACCCCAAAGAAAATTATATGATAGGAAGAATGTATTGCTTTCAGTTCAGAGCAGGTAAAAGAGGTTCAGGATAAAAATTAAAAATAAAACAAAACAAAACAAACACTAAAAACAAGGAATCTAGAAGAATGAATCAGCAGCACTTTGGAGATTTAGATTTGCAGTTTGAAAAAGTCAGGAAGGCTAGCCAAATAAAATAAGAGATAAGAGACTGCCAAGGAAAGTAAGGGAAAAAAAATGTGTGTATATATTTGATTTTGCCTCCTCAGATTGAGGGTTTTGTAGAACTTTAAGGAACATATCTGGAGGTATTATATTAGAAAGGTCCAGAGTGGAAATTTTGAAAAATCTTTTAAATTGATGATGGATTTGAACTATGGATATAGGGAAGAAAAAAAAAAAAAACATTTCAGCAAAAGTTGAAGTATCTATCAAAATATAATGACATTAACTCTAAATGACAGATAATATGAGCTAAATATGTGACATGTCCACATTCCTATGCTTATTTACCTTTTGTAAGTATTTTGAAAAAAAGTATTCTAAGGGTAATTCTGGATTACTCCAAGTCTGCTCTTAGTATTTAGCAGATTAAACCAAATCCCTGTTCTCTGCCTCCTCAAGCATTAAATAATCTATTTGTATGTGGACATGCAGTATTAGCAATTGATTAATTTATGGTTCATATCAACATTGTTGTAGGAGCTCTGGTAGCATAGTGCCTAAGGCACTTGACTGCTAACCAGGAGGCTGGCGGTTCAAACCCACCAGCCCCTTCTCGGAAGGAAGGTTGGGCATTCCTGCTTCCGTAGTGATACTGCCTCGGAAACCCAAGGAGGGGTCGCTATGAGTCGGGGCCAACTCGATGGCAAATAATAACAACAACATCAACATTGTTAAGTAAACATGTCTCAAATGACAGTCCTAAACACTCACTTCAACATATCCACACTAATCCAGTCTGCCTATATGAATCGTGCAACATATAAAACATGTTTTTTTATACAAAATAACTGACATTCACACTCAGATTATTATCAGTAGTATAGCAGAATAATCAGAGCAATAATCAGAGATATTTGTCTTGGTTAAAATTTTGAGAGAAAAAAAATTGTAATACATTTATCATCAAATAAATGGCAATAATGTATAGGAAGCATGTGATTAAGAACCATCCTGTAATCTTTGGGAGCAACTATTAACCTGGGTCTGGAAGCTATGCCACAAGTGTTCAAATAGCAGCAGTTTCAGTCATGCTTCCAGAATGAGACAGACTAGGAAGAAAGGTCTCATGATCAACTACCAAAAATTAGCCAATTAAAACTCTCTGGATCACAACAGAATACTATCCAATTTAGTGCTGGAAGATGAACCCCCTAAGTTGGACTGTATTTTGAGTATCTCAAAATACACAGTGTCCATAATAGTGGACTCATATTAGCAATGATCCTTAGGAAGGCACAGGATCAGCCAATGCTTTGTTCTGTTGTACATGGCATCAGCATGAGTCAGATCTGACTAATAAATAATAATAGATCTTTCAGGCTAGTAGTGGTAAGACCTCTGGTAGTGTAGTGCCTAAGGCACTTGACTGCTGACCAGGAGACTGGGGGTTCAAACCCATCAGCCCCTTCTCGGAAGGAAGGTTGGGCAGTCTACTTCTATAGTGATGTTGTTGTTGTTATGTGCCATGGAGTCAGACCCGACTCATAGCAACCCTTCCTTGGGTTTCTGAGGCAGTATCACTATGGAAGTAGATTGCCCCATCTTCCTTCTGTGATAGTGCCTCGGAAATCCAAGGAAGGGTCACTATGAGTTGGGTCCAATTCCATGGCACATAACAACAACAACAACAGTGGTAAGACATGGTGAAAACAATAACGCAGAAAATAAGAGGAATAGAAAACCAGAAAGATGAAAATAAGAGTAACTCAAAAAAATCCCTGTAGAGAATGTGATTTAGAAAACTAAGACTTTCTCAGTAGCAAAATTGGTTATAATATTGACTAATTGTTTTATGTGCTTTTCAGCATCTTTTCTTAGAATGTCAAAAGTAATTTATTTATATTTTATTCTAAGAAAATTATGAATTGAATATTATTATTATTATTCCATAATAGAAAAAATTTACATATGGAGACTCTGAATATTATCTGGGTCTAAAATAAATAAATAAAAGAGATTCCAGTCTACTCTCACTAAGCCAAGTTTCTCTTTATTATTATTTTTAAATGATGATATAAACATGTTTGGTTTACCTTTTTTATTGATAGCACCAGGCAAATGCCTTGTGCATCTTTTCGTTCAAAATATTTATTTATCTAAGAACAATCCTAGATCATATTTGAAGTTAGTATTGTTAGAGAGAAGGAGCATTGTGGCACAGTGGTTAAGCACTTGGCTGCTACCAGAAAGAACACAAGTTCAAACCAACCAGCTGCTCAGTGGCAGAAAGATGTGGCAGTCCACTTCTGTGAAGATTTCAGCCTTGAAAATGCTATGGGGCAGTTCTATTCTGTTCCATTGCATCACTATGAGTCAGAATCTACTAGAGGGCAATGGGTATTATCAGAGAGAGCAGACATGCATTATTGGATTCTGGGATTCCTCTCAGTATTACTGAAAGAATAGTTCTGTCTATGTCTTGAGAAGGCTGAATTTGAATGGAAAATTACTAGTTTTATTATCATCACTTTCAGACTTTTAAATTAATCTGTCAATATTTTCAAAAATGTATCTCACAGTTATTTTAAACTTTTAGCTAGATAAGCACTTCCATTCTCCTCTTGCTCCAGCTATCTTAATTAAATATAGTCATTGAATAGGGTATCATGCTTCCTCAAATAATCCAGAATTAAAGACACAATCCATAGGCAAAATCTCCTTATTTCTGGATTGCTAAATCCTTGGAAATGACCACATTTAAAGCAGCAATTTAACCTGGTAACCCTTAACAACTTAATAACCTTGGTCATTCTTTCTAAAACTATTCCTACTCTCATACCCCCTGCAGCTTTCCCAAGTACTTCCAGAACTCTGATGCTATGACCCAGGTTCTGTCTTTGGGCTTTTATCTACTGATATTTCCGTGCAAAGGAACATCCAAAGAACTTTTACCATTACATTGGTACTAGGAGGATTCCAGGAGAAAAACTTCCCACAATGCAGCTGCAGCAGAATACCATATCTGATATAGATCAATACTGATATTTTCAAGGAAAGTGAACATACTTTGCAAGTATTGCTACAAGCTAGAGTTTTCCACTTTGATTTCTCCATTTACACCTTTAAAGATGACGATCACTGAAGTGTCCACCGAACTATACGTTTCAGGTGTTGTGTATTGATACTATTAAGAGAAGAATGATTAATATCAGAATTCTTAAGAACTCAACTTATTTTGCCTAAGAAAAACATGGGACTTAAGTTTGAGCTTTTGCAAGTAGCAGGCTCATTCATTGCCTCAATTCTACATTTTTTAATTGAATAGGTTGAACTAGATGTCTCTGAAGTTCCTTCCAATATTTTGAAATCATTTAAGATTTATGATAAAATGGAATGATTTTTTAGACCCAGGTCATAAAACAAATTATCATATAGCTTTATTCAAGCTCTTTATAAACTGTTTTTTCTCTCTCTGGGGAATACAAACTATTGATGACAGTCTGAGATCTAGGTAAGTGCTTTGGCACATGAAAAGAAATAGAGGGTGTGGACTGATCACACTATTTAATCAAAATCCAGGGTTCACTTTACCTAACTGACCCTCTTCACAAATACATTTTAGTGAAATCAATGATAGATTAACTCAATTTCCCAAAGCCAGTAATAAATAATTAGTAAGCCTTGGGAATAATTAAGAAGGCAAGAAGAGGGAAGGGGAAGGGGGAGAGGGCAAAAGAGGAAGGAAGGAGGAACAGAGAGAAGGAGGGGGAGAGAGGGGGAAGGGAGGGTGAAAGAGGAGAAAAAGAAAGAAAATAATTAAAATTATTCATGGCAGTATCAATGTTTTCTTATTATTTAGTTTTATCTCTTCATCTGGGAAAGATGAACACATGCAGAATTGCAATGTTGCCCCATGTCAGGAATTGCCAGGAAATAAATTTGATGCTCCAAGTATTCCCTATGGTTTTAGAAAGAAATGAAGGAAAAGAAACAGCTGTTTTAAAAGTGGTCATAGAATCCTCTTCATGAGATCCTATGAACTGACTCTGATAGCCAAGCAAAACTTAGGATATAGGCAGTCCCCAGGTTACAAACCATCCCCCATAAAACCTTTGTATTAAAAATTTAAGGTACATACTGTAGTTCATAGTAACAAACAGTATTATTTGGCAACAAGCATCAAAACATTATTCTTATTACTGTATTATTATGGTAAAGATATTTTACTGCATCTAGAAGTGTTTAATGTTTTTTATGCATAGAATGATACACTATAGCCTATATACTACAACAAACATTTGACTACTGACAGTAGATATGAAACTAAGGGTTCCAACTTATGTACAAATTTTACTTAAGAACAAATTTAGGAATGGAACTCATTTGTAGTCCTGGATTGCCTATAAAATAAAACAAGCACCATGACCTGTTTTTAACCTGTTTTTGTTGAATGGGTGCATTCACTTTGACAGTTGTTGCCAATTCCATATTAGTTGTTAGATTCAAAGAGAAAGAGTGCCTTAGACCAAGATAAGCAGTCAAAGGGCTGGAATGGCAATAAGACAATGTAGAAATTGAAACTTGAAATTCTGATACGAAATGGTCCTGGAAAGAATTCAAGCAATTATCCAGCTTTATGGATTTTTTAATCTAAAGGGGAAAAAAAAATCCACCATGATATTCAGATTAAAAGCCATGTTGAGGTAAATTATCCAAAATGCCTTTCATAATGATTAAATTGCCTTACTGAGAATGAAACTCTGAACCATTTATCCACAGCCAAAGACTATTAAAATCATAGAATGTCAGACCAGAAGGAACCATACAGATCATTATATTGCATCATACCATTTTGGAGATGAGAGCTGACAGTCAGAGGTTTTAAATGATTTGCTTAAAGATATAGAGCAGATCCCAACCAGAGCAAAGTTTTGAATCTTCTAGCTAGTTCATGCCACATGATCCATTATTTATGTAATGGTTCAGAAAGAAGAAATACTAATATTGGGATAATTAAAATCAAGTAGAAAAGTGAAAGAAGAAAGTTAAATATTATTATGTTAGATATACTTAATGCAGAGTAGTTAGCTTTTTTATTATTATAATGTCACAGAGAAGAAATGCCATAATGTTGAATGTGTTCTATAAATGATGTTCCCTAAACATGGACTGCTTTCTTTCATAAAAATTTTAATTCATGAATGACTCACATAAACTAAAATGCACCAATTTTAAGGGAGCACTATGATGATTTTTCACTATTTCCTCCTCCTCCTTTCCCAGATAATCATTAATTTTCTTTTTTCTCAATGGATTTATCTATTCTCGATAACTGATATAAGTGGGATCATACAATATTTGTCCTTGTGTGTCTTTGTTATTTCATTTAACGTAATATGTTTGATTGCTCCATGTTGTAGCATGTATAAGAATTTAATTTTTCTTTGTTACTCAATAATACATATATAAGTATATATGTATATATAAATAATATATAGATATATACATATATAAATGTAATTGCATTGCTGTGTCTGGCACTTCATTGTATAGACTTTTGTAATAAAAGAACTTA
>NW_006921689.1:275007-276862 GCF_000298275.1 Orycteropus afer afer | reverse complement strand
ATATATCAAAACTGTTAATGAACATTTGGGTTGTATCTATATTTTAGCTATTGTGAATAACATTACACTAAACATTGATATACATGAGTCTTTCTGAGTTGTTGCTTTCTATTTTGGGGGGCATATACTAAAACCAAATAATCATAGAAACTGAACTATATGAAGAAGAACCCAGCATCAGCACTGGAGGAAGACTCATTAGTAATCTGCAATACGTAGATTACACAATCTTGCTTGCTGAAAGTGAAGGGGACTTGAAGCACTTCTGATGAAGGTAAAAGACTACAGTCTTCAGTACTGATCACATAGTAACATATAGAAAACAAAAATCTTCCCAAATGGACCAATAAGCAACATCATGTTAATGGAGAAAAGATTAAAGCTATTGAAGACTTCAATTTGCTTGGATCCACTATCAGCAACTGTGGAAGCAGCAGTCAAGAAATCAAATGACGTATTGCATTGGACAAATCTGTTGCAAAAGGAATCTATAAAGTGTTAAAGAGCAAAGATGTCACTTTGAGAACTAAGATGCACCTAACCAAAGCCATGATATTTTCAATTGCCTCATAAAACTGGACAATGGATAAAGAGACCAAAGAAGAATTGATGCCTCTGAATTACGGAGTTGGCAAAGAATACTGACTATACCTGGGACTACCAGAAGAATGAGCAAATCTTACATGTAAGTACGTTGAAAGCTCTTTAGAAGCATGGACTTCATCTCACATACTTGGGTCCTGTTATCAGGAGAGACCAGTCTCTGGAGAAAAACATCAAGTTTGGTAAAGTAGAAGGTCAGATGAAAAGAGGAAGACCCTCAATGAGATGGACTGAGACATTAGCTGCAATAATGGGTTCAAATATAGCAATGTTGTGAAAATGGTACAGGATGGCGCAGTGTTTTGTTTTGTTGTGCACAAGGCTACTATGAGTCAGAGCTGACTCCATGGCACATAACAACAACAACATACCTACAAGTAGAATTGCGAATCATACTTCCTGAAAGATTTACAACCTTGGAAACTCAAAGGGGATTGCTAAGGGTCAGAATCAACTTGGTGGCAGTGAGTTTTTCTTTTGGGTTTTAGTATTTATATGTTTACTTATTTTAGAAACTGTCAAATTGTATTCCACAGAAGCTGCATCATATGTGCACTTCCACCAGTAACGTGCAATTTGTTGCTATGTTGTGTACCATCAAATCGATTATGGCCCATTGTGGCCCCATATGACAGAGAAACATGGATGTCTTTAGGATTCATTCATTTTCTATGTTTATTGATACTTTATATTGTTTGTTTAAAAATCATTTGGATAAATAATAACATAAAATATGTAGGATTCTGGTTTTAAATTTTAGCAATACTTTTATTGTAGATACATGACCAAAGCACCTACTTTTTAAAATGCATCTTTAGAACAGCTCTAAATTGATAGAGAAACCAAGATACCTATTTCTAACTTATTGAATTAAATCTCCCAACTTTCCTGAGGCATTTCAACAGACTAGAAAAAGGGTATGAATGAGTATATAAGTATGTGAATGTGTGTGTATGTATTACCTTTAAATTCTGGACAATGTTGATATTGCCTATGATAGTGTAAATTCACTTGAAAGATAAATAAGGCACTAGAAAGAAAATAATTGTTTTATCTCCAATATTCTTAAAAAATAGTAAGTCTGGATATGATGAAAGATGAGAATATATCCATTCAAGAAGTCCAACAAATCCCAAACAGGATAGACCCTAAAAGAAAATCACCAAGACATGTTGTTGTTGTTGTTATGTGCTGTCAAGTCAAACCCGACTCATAGCGACCCCTCCTTGGGTTTCTGAGGCAGTATCACTAT
>NW_006921689.1:272973-274544 GCF_000298275.1 Orycteropus afer afer | reverse complement strand
AGGGTAACCTCAAAGAAAAATGATAAACTTTCACATCACAATAAAACAGAGAACAAGCACAAACATTTAGCAAATACTAAAACAATAGCAAACAAAGGAAATATAACACAATTCATAAACATATTGAGTTCAGCACAGAAAATTATATGGAACAAAGAAACCAGAAACACCATGAAAAGACATATAAAAAAATGACAGCAACCAATTCATACTTGAAGATAATTACACTGAATGTTAATGGATTAAATGCACCACTCAAGAGATGGAGACATACCTTAGAGACAAAGACAAAAATAGACTAAAACTCAAAGTTTGGGAAAAAATATATCACGTGACTAGCAACCAAAAAAGAGTAGGTGTGGCGATATTAATTTCTTATCAAATTGACTTTAAGACAAAAACCTCCATACGAGACAAGGAAAGACATTAAATAATGATTCAAGGATGAATTGAACAAGAAGACATTGTTGTTGTTGTTGTTGTTATGTGTCGTTGAGTCAGACCTGACTCATAGCGACCCCTCCTTGGGTTTCTGAGGCAGTATCACTACGGAAGTAGTATTGCCCAACCTTCCTTCCGAGGAGTGGCTAGTGGGTTTGAACCGCCAGCCGTCTGGTTAGTAGTCAAGTGCCTTAGCCACTATGCTACCAGAGCTCCCAAGAAGACATAACCATAATAAATATCTATGGACCCAATGAAAGAGTCCCAAAATATATAAATCAGACTTTATAAGAGTTGAAAAGGCAAATACTCGACTCCTCAGTCATAGTGGGAGACTTTAATGCACCACTTTCAATGAAAGATAGAATAACTGGAAAGAAACTCAACAAAGATGCAGAAGAGCTAAACAATACAATCCACCAACTTGGCCTTATAGACATCTACAGAGCACTTCACCCAACAATAACACAATATATATTCTTTTCCAGTGCACATGGAACATTTTCCATGAAAGACCATATGTTAGGCCATAAAGCAAGCCTTAATAAATTTAAAACTATTGAAATACTCCAAAGCATCTTCTCAGATCAAAATGCTATCAAATTAGAAATCAACAATAGGAAGATCAATGGAAAAAGGGCAAACACATGGAAACTGAACAACACCCTCCTTAAGAAAGAGTGGGTAAGAGAAGAAATAAAAAATCAAATTCAAAAATTCCTTGAATCAAATGAGAATGAAAACACAACATACAAAATCTTAGTGACACAGCAAAAACACTGATTAGATGCCAATTTATAGGAATAAATACACACATCATAAAAGAAGAAAGAGCCGAAATCAACACTTTAAATCAACATCTCCAATAATTAGAAAAAGAACAGCAAGAAAACCCTAAAATCACCAGAAGAAGGGAAATAATAAAGATTTGAGCAGAAATCAATGAAACCGAAAATGTAAAGACAATAGGCAAAATCAACAAGACTAGAAGTTGGTTTTTTGAAAAGATTAAAAAAATTGACAAACCACTGGCATATTTAACAAAGGAAAAGAGGGAGAGAATACAAATAACATGGATAAGAAATGAAATGGGTGACATCACAACAGAACCAACTGAAATCAAAAGGATA
>NW_006921689.1:270964-271808 GCF_000298275.1 Orycteropus afer afer | reverse complement strand
ACAAAAGACCTGTACAAAGAAAACTATAAAAGACTACTTTAAGAAACCATAAGAGATCTACAGAAATGGAAGAACATACCATGCTCATGGATGGGAAGATTGAACATTGTGAAAATGTCAATTCTACCCAAAGCAATCTATACATTCAATGTAATCCCAATCCAGACCCCACCAACAGTCTTTAAGGATATGGAAAAACCAATCACTAACTTTATAGAGACCTATAAAGAGAACTATATAGAGGAAAGAGACCTCAGATAAGCAAAGCACTACTGAAGAAGAACAAAGTAGAAGGTCTCACACTGCTGGATCAAAACCTACTATACAGCCACAGTAGTCAAAACTGCCTGTTATTGGTATAATGGCAGACACATAGACCAATGGGATAGCATTAAGAACCCAGAAATAGATCCATCGACCTATGGTCAGCTGATCTTTGACAAAAGGTCAAAATCCATTAAATGGGGGAGAGAATGTCTGTTCAACAAATGTTGTTGTTGTTGTTGTTATATGCCGTCGAGTTGGGCCTGACTTATAGTGACCCCTCCGTGGGTTTCTGAGGCAGTATCACTATGGAAGTAGATTGCCCTATCTTCCTTCCGAGGTGTGGCTGATGCATTTGAACCGCCATCCTTCTGGTTAGCAGTCAAGTGTCTTAGGCACAATGCTACCAAATAGTTTAACAAATTGTTGTTGTTGTTGTTAAGTGCTGTCGAGTCGTTTCTCACTCATAGCGACCCCATGCACACCAGAACAAAACACTGCCCTATCCCGCGCCAGCCCCACAATCCCTGCTATACTTGAGCTCATCATTGCAGCCACCGTATCAATCCATCTCGTTGAA
>NW_006921689.1:244636-268038 GCF_000298275.1 Orycteropus afer afer | reverse complement strand
TAACACTATAGAGTTTCTCAAGGAAAAACTAGAGGCAAATTTCGGAGGCGTCACTATGAGTCGGGTCCAACTCAACGGCACATAACAACAACAAAATATGGCATAATATATGGCATAGGAGCTCTGGTGGCATAGTGCCTAAGGCATTTGACTGCTAATCAGAAGGCTGGTGGTTCAAATGTACCAGCCACTCCTTAGAAAGAAGGTTGGGCAATCTAGTTATGTAGTGCTACCTCCTCAGAAACCCAAGGAGGGGTCACTATGAATTGGATTCAACTCCATGGCAGTGGTTGCGTTTGTTGCATTACAATATATGGCATAAATAGACTATCAAGCATAACCCAAAATGCACCAACAGTAGTAAGAGAAACTAGATGAATGGGATCTTCTCAAAATTAAGTTTTTATGTGCTTCTAAAGACTTCACCAAAAGAGTCAAAAGAGAACCTACTGATTGGGAAAAAAAATCTTCAGCAATGACATATCTGACAAGAGATTTATGTCTAGAATTTATGGAAAACTCCAACACCTCAACAACAAAAAGACAAATAATCCAATTAAAAATGGGTAGGAGACATGGATAGACATTTCACCAAAGAGGATATTCAGGTAGCCAACAAACATATGAAGAAATGCTCACAATCATTAGCCATTTGAGAGATCAAAATCAAAACAACAATGAGATACCATCTTCCCCAGCACTAGTAGCAGAGTTTAACAAGACAGAAAATAACAAATGCTGGCAAGGATGCAGAAAGATTGGGACTCTCATGCACTGCTGTTGGGATTGTAAAAGGGTACAACAACTGTGGAAAGCCACATGGCAATTCCTTAAAAAGTTGGACTTAGAAATACCATTTGACCCAGCCATTCCATTATTAGGTATATATCCTAAAGAAGCATGAGCCAGGACAAGAACAGACATATGCACACCCATGTTCATCGCAGCACTATTTACAATAGCCAAAAGATGGAAACAACCTAGGTGTCCATCAACTGAAGAATGGATACCCACACTATGGGACACACACACAATGGAATACTATGCAACCCTAAAGAATAATGTAGAATCTGCAAAACACAGCATAACATGGATGAACTTGGCGGATATTTTGCTGAGTGAAATAAGTCAATCACAGGAGGACAAATATTTTATTAGTCCGTTATTGTAAAAAGTCAAGGAAAGGTTTATATATGGAAAGGAAATTTTCTTTCTTGGTTACAAGGGGTGGCATGGGAGGGGAAAGAACACTGTTAGCTAGGAAGAGACAAGTATTGATTTGGATGAGGTGAAGGGCAATGTAGCAAATGTGAGTTATCAACATGGTGGCATGGAGAAAGGGGAAGACATAGAGAGGTGCATGGGGGTACAGACAACAAAGATGAACCCTTTTGCACATACAGTACTGCGTTGTCAGTGAAGGCAACATGGTTATACAGTGTATGGATGGGTGGACAGGCTGAACTATTAGGTATGTCTTTGCAGGGGGGTAGTGTGCCAAAGACCATGTATCAGGTTGGCAGACAATATTTCTACAAGTGTTTGGCTTCTAGCCAAACAAAAAACAGGCATATGTGCTGAACATTTACACTAGGTAGATACACTCCTTGGAGAAAACAAACATGGGAGAATAGAAGGGCTGTGGATGCACAGGGACATAGCTCAGGGGGCAGGAGTGCATTGAGTGAAGGACACAGAGATGAGGTAACTATGGGGAGGAAGTGGGAGGAGAGCTGTTGCTTTGTGGTAAATTGTAGTCAATGTCGTGAGGCAAAGTGTATGTGAACTGCTGTATGGAAAGTGAATTTTCTCTGTAAACTTTCACCCAAATTGCAATTAAAAAAAAAAGAAAAAGAAAGTCTGGGATCCCCAGGTGATAACCAAGGCAACAGAAAACTCAAGCTTGTTCACTCCCAGTATGATTATCATATTTGTCTATGGGTCCTCATTGAAGTAGAACAAAGATTACTCTACTACTAAACCCAAAAAGGGCTTCAAAATTGTAATTATCATCTGTATTTCACAGAGGAGAGAATATTCCCAATTTCTCAACTACTTTATAAAACTCAAGGACTAAAATATAGACTTTTCAGCAACCAAGACTGATTCAGCTCTTTTCCCAATGTACTTCACTCTTTTTCTCTTTTTTTTTTTTTTTTTTTTTCAGTGTATCTTAAAATTTTAAGTTGGGAAATACATTTTCATTATAGGAAAATACTTTTTTTCATTTCAATTTCAGAGAAAATCTGACAAAATTAGATATAAATACATTCTTTGCAGAATACATTCCCATGTCATAGAGAAGGTTAACATAAAACTCCAATCTGACACTTGATTGCAGTCTCCATTTGATATGCTGTGACTGAAGCCTTGGACTCTATATAAAAAGGTTGTGAATGTGATTTTTTTTTAATACATCTTCCCTAAATACCTGCTTTTAAGTGGAATTCAACCAAGGACTAGCTTCAGCAGTTAAATTAAATATCTTTATTTCTAGCATTAAGGCTGTCTTCTCAGAGAGGATTCCATATCTTTATTTCTCTTCTTTGGTTCTGTTCTTAAGGATATTGATTCCAATCATTCCCTCACACTGTTTTAAGAAGTTCTCTTTATCACACAACTCCCTTCATTTCTACCTCCATTCCTCCCCATGTTTTGGTTACAAACAAGCTCACAAAGAACCTTTTAATCTTCCAAGGACATTTTTAACAACTGAATCTCTCCCCTTTGTGGAGCTGCTGCCAGACCACTCTCTTGCAAGCTGCTCATTCGAGTTCCAGCCTAATGTCACTGTTGTTCGTTCACAATTTTTCACTAAAGCCATGGCTTCCCATGCAAACCACCTTCAGTCTGGGCAAGCAACAACTGGACTGGCAAACAATCCCAAACATGTGTCCATTTGTAGAGCTAAAATATCAACCTATCAGGAAATGCAATGAGTAAGAAAAACAGTCTAGGCTATTGACTTATAGTCCATGGTCGAGAGAAAATTTTTTGGGTGTCTAGTAGGTACCAGGCATATAGTCCTGACAAAAACTCTGTTGTTATGTGACATTGAGTCCATTGCAATTCACAGTGACCTTACGTACAACAGAACAAAACAATGCCTAGTCCGGCAGTATCTTCACAATAATTGTTGTTTGAGCCCATTGTTGCAGCCATTGTGCCAACCTATCTAGTTGAGGATCTTCCTCTTTTTACTGTGACCCTCTACTTTACCAAGCATGATGCCTTTCTCCAGGGACTGATCCCTAATGATAACATGTCCAAAGTATATAAGATGAACTCTCACCATATTCACTTCTAAGGAACATTCTGCCTATACTTCCAAGACAGACTTGTGTGTTCTTCTCACAGTCTCTGACATATTCCATATTCTTAACTAACCTCATAACTCAAATGCATCAATTCTTCTTCACTCTTCCTTATTCATTGTCCAGCTTTCACATATGTATGAGGAGATTGAACACATCACGGCTTGAGTGAGATGCATCTTAGTTTTCAGAGTGACATCTTTGCTTTTTAACACTTTAAAGAGGTCTTTTTATGGTAGATTTGTCCAAAGGAATATGCTTTTTGATTTATTGATACCTGCTTCCATGGACATTGATTGTGGATCCAAGCAAAATTAAATTCTTGAGTACTTCCATCTTATCTCTGTTTATTGTGATGTTGCTTATTGGTCCAGTTGTGAGGACTTTTGTTTTCTTCATGTTGAAGTGTAATCTATATTGTATGATGTAGTCTCTGATCTTCATCAGTAAGTGCTTCAAATGCTCTTTGCTTCCAGCAAACAAGGTTGTATAATCTGCATATTGCAGGCTGTTAATGGGTCTTCCTTCAACCCTGATGCCAAGTTCTTCTTCATATATCCCAGCTTCTCAGACAGTTGCTCATAATACAGATTGAATAAGCATAGTGAAAGGATAAACCTTGACACACACCTTTCCTAATTTTAAACCATGCAGTTTCCTGTGTTCTATTTAAAGGACTGCCTCTTATTCTATATCTGGTTCCAAATGAGCACAATTATGTGTTCTAGAATTCCCATTCGTCACAATATTATCCATCATTTGGTATGATCCACGAACCTTTGAATGCCTTTGCATGGTCAGCAAAAGACGGTAAACATCTTTCTGGCATTCTTTGTTTCCAGTCAAGATCCATCAGACATCAACAATGACATCCCTTGTTCCACATCTCACCTAAATGCAGCTTGAATTTCTGGCAGTTCTCTTTTGATGTTCTATTATGACTATATTTGAGTTATCTTCAACAGAATTTTATTTGACGCTGATATTAATGATACTGTTCAATTTCCACACTCTGTTGGCTCACCTTTCTTTGGAATGGGCAGTAAATTGGGCAGCTGTCCTCTGAATTTCTTGGCACAGATGAATGAGCTTCCAGCTATTTTCTTCATCTTACATTTGAGGAAACTGAGGCTAAGATGTGCTAAATTGTCTAATTTTGGACAGCATCTTTAAATGGACTGGCTCACTATGGCAAATTATAAAAGAGTTGCACAGCATTTCAAGGGATGGGTAGGGTTAGTCACCTCCTGCCATGCACAGAGACACTGCTCCTTCTCCTCTCCCCTCTTCTGACTCTCTGGCCCTTCTTTTACTTCATTCTTCCACTTATGATATTCACCTAAGGCTCCCTTGCCTGTAAACTTGTTTAGGGCTTACTTTCCATTTTACACTTTGTTTTGTGAGAAAGCCGTATCTTATTCGTGTTGCAACTTTCAAAAGTGAGTTAGGAAATCATGAAACTCACCTACCTGTTAGCTAGTAAGTTTAGTAACTAAAATTAAAACCTTTTGGGACCAATGGAAACCTTTCAGTCTAACACTGTTCTTGTTACTTCATGCTGCTTTAGTAGAAATATATCACAAATGGAATGAATGGCTTTAATAAACAGGAGTTTATTCTCTTATGGTTTAGGAGGCTAGAAGCCTGAGTCCAAAGTGCCAGTCTCCAGGGGCTGGGTGAAAGCCCCTTGATCTTGGGCTTCAGCTCTCCCTCTTGCTCCCAGCCCACTCAGGCAGCTGCTTGCTGCTGAGGTTGACAAGCTAAAGGTCAACAAATAAAATGGCACAGTCCCAATATTATAACACAACATGGCAAGCCATTAGTTCAAGTCCAGAGACAGTCCCAAGGTCACCAGGAAACATGGCAGGCTGCTAAATGAAGACTCATACATACAAGGTTCAAGAGTGCTATAAAGCTCAGAGACCATTCTCAATTTTTCTCCTTATATACTGGAAGCAGACCACATCCTTAAGGCAGCTATGTAGCTGTTCCAATAGATTCCACCATGGAGTTGATTACCAATGTCATCATGGGGAATACTACATCCAGCTCCCAGCCACTCAAAACCAGGCCCATCCAAGCTGGCACATAATAGTAACTATCACCAATACCAAACTCTATATTCTTTCAACTACTCCACTCAACAGTTATTAGCATCGATTTTCTTTTATATAACTACAGAAGTTAGCTTTTTAGGTCTTATAAGAAGAAATTGAGAACTGAGACACTTGTTATATTAATAAAGTAACAACAATCAATGGCTAACATTTTTTTCACGTGTTTACTGAGTGTCAAGCTATCTACTATGTCCTTTATACATAACTCATTTAATTTTCATAAAAATTATGAAAGGTACAATTATTATCTTCATTGTTCTTATAATTTCAGATGAGTATTTTCTCCTTGAGCTTTGTCTTATTACTTTAAATACGTAAAACTATCAAAGAGTTGAAACTCTGAAATGATATCTTAAAAGACCACATGTAGTATTTCAAAAGGCTACAAGCAAAATGTGTAAAAAATGTTTTCTATACTTTTAAATTTTAAATAACTTAGAATGTAGGCACAAGAACAAAAAATAAATGGACTTTTAAGCAGGTTCACACAATTTGAGGGATGATCATTCTCAAAAGTTACATATGTTATTTTATTTTTTGCACTGCAATAAAAAAATGAAAATTATGTACCATAAACGTACAAGTAAATTGGATATAGGAGAAGTTTATATTCTGCATTAATTACCAGATGAATTTAAATTACTCCTACCCTACCTGAAAATCTTGGCTTTTGACATTAAGCTTTAAAAACAGAACAGAGCTTTATGAAAGCAAAATATTTTGATGAACAGTGAAAACATTGTTCGTATTTATACATCCACCACTCACACTGTCCTCAGTGTACACTAGGTTAAACTGAGGGCTCATCTTGCAGTTGTTCCTGCATAGGCTGAGTGAAATGTCTTATGTGAGTAAGGGAGATGAGGAGAGAATTCTACTAAGATAAATTATTGGCTGACTATAGTCCCAGGTAAGAGAGAAAAATGTCATAATTTTAGTGTATCAATGAAGAATATATATATATATATATATATATAAAGAATTGTTGCAAATATATCTGGAAGATACATGCATTGTATGTATCTAAGTACATAGGAAAATAGGAGATTGACCCACATAAATTTACCATTTTTGAAGATCAGAAATTATTGAATACCATGCTTATATAAGTTAACTAATGATGAAAAAATACTTGCAGGATAAAGAAAATCTCTTCCTTATTGTACAATCCCAGTCATTAAAAGGATAAGGAATGATAGAGTTAGAAAATCATCAGTGGTTGCTAAAATTAATGGATGAAAGTTTAATGAGGTACAAGGTATTTACATGGTTTTCAAGTATCCCTTCACAAATTATTTATTCATTATAAAAGGGAATGTGGTAATTTTAGGGTGGAGAAAACTGGTAGGTAATACCTTCAAACTTTGCATCACCAATACTGGGACAAACTGGCATCATGTACCTCTGATATGATGCACTGAGAAGGACATATCACTGCTTCTGTACTATTTGTTATGAAAAGCTAAATCTGAATCTAATCATAAGGAAATATCAAACAAACCCAAACTAAAGGTAATTCTATAAAATAACTGGCCTGAATTCTTTAAAAATGACAAGGTCAAGATTAAAGGAAACTAGAGAGACATATAAAGAGCTCTGATGGCTCAGTCCTTAAGATACTCAGCTGTTAACCAAAGGGTTAGCCATTTGAATCTACCAGCTACTCTGTGAAAGAAAGATGAGGAATTCTGACTTTGCAAAGATCCACAGCCTTGGAAATCCTGTGGGGCAGTTCTATTCTGTCCTATAAGGGCACTGTGAGTTGGAATCAACTCAACAACAGTGGGTTTAGTTTTGGTTTTGGTTTTGGTTTAGAGAGATATATTGTATGATCCTCTACTGGATTCTGAATGAGGAAAAGAAATTGCTGTAAAAGATATTACTGGAACGATTGACAACATATTACTTTGGATTGTACATTAAATAATAACATTGTCTCCATGTTAAATTTTATTTCAATAATTTTACTGTGGTTATGTAAGAGAATGTTCTTGCTCTAATGAAATACACACCATAGTATTCAGAGGTAAAGGGGCACAATGTCCCCAACTTACTCACAAATCATTCAGAAAAATAGTCAAACTTATATAAATATGTATGGAAAATAACAAAGCAAATGAGGTAAAATGTAAATAATTCATGAGTATATATTCAGATAAGTAATATGAAAGTTTTTAGAATTTTTACTATGCAGAATATCATATGGTTCAATCTAATATCTTCATGTTCAATGAAATACAAAACAAGTTAGGAACTAGAAACATCTGAGTAAAATAAAACAATTGAAAGTATAAAATTCTAAATATTTAAAGCTGAATGAAATTGAACTCAATATATAAGCATGTTGATGATATGGTCAATAGTTGACATTCTCACAACAGACATTGCATTTTTGAAATCATATCCTTTCAATAGCTCTTTGACCCAAGATACAACACAGGAAATTATCTGAACTGGTCAAGAGGACATCCCCAAATGAGCAGTCACATCGGTGTTGATATTGCGTCCCACTTTTTACTTGAGTTCATAGCATGGAAAAGTAATTTGTCTCCCTCAATATGTCTCGTAAGAAAAACAGAACACTTGTAATTCTTTGCCAAGTAATCTTAGAGCAATCTTAAACTGCTGTATCCAATATTTGAAAGGACCTTTTTATAGCTTAAAATCCCACTGTCAACTATGTACCCTGTGAATTATTTTTATAAAACTAGAGGTAGAACAAAACATGTACAAGCCCCCTGATTGATTATAGCTACACTCCTGCACTAGTCAAGCAACATCAGATTACTCACACTGTTTCTACAGGTCATCCTAATAAACTGGATTCCTACACTCTGGACCAGGTGACACTTAAGAAGTAGAGGGAGATTATAACATCACAAAATACTTTCTGAAAAAGTAACTCATCTTGAGGATGAATGTAATGCTAAATCCATCCATTTTAAAAGTGGGATTTTAATTGAATCACGGTAATAACATGATCTATTTTGTAAGTTTCAAAAGTTTAAAATTAAATAAAGGCAAAAATGAAAAATCATCCATAATCTCACTATGCAAAAGATAATGTCACTCTTAAAATTTTGGCATATTTCATACCAGCATAAATTCATAGATCTCTCTATATATCTATTTTTTATACAGAATAAATATGATTGTATATGCAATTTGTAAATTGCTGTTTTTCCAATTATAAGCATTTTAATATGCTTATAAATCTTCCTGTCATTGGGGTTTTAAAGGCTTTCAAGTGGCCATCTAAGATGCAGCTAGCTAGTGGTCTCCTATCGTTGGAAGTGAATAAGAGTGCAAAAAAACAAGGACATTTGGAAGCAATCAGCCCTAGGCCATGATAGACTCTGAGACCAGAAGAACAAGATGGTGCCCGGCTACCAATGCCAACCACTCAGGAAAGAGTCAGAACTGGAGATCTTGGATAGAGTGGAAGGAAAAATGTGGAACAAAATCCAAGAACACAATAATGACCAGAATTACTGGTCGGATGGAATCTGGTGAGACCCCAATACTATGGCCCTGGTATACATTTTGGGCCTGGAATAAAACTCACTCCCAGGAGCTGGCTCTCAGCCCAATAGTAAACAAGATGTACATGCAGACCACTCAACCCAGGGTGATGCACCCACATAACCTATGGAGATGCATCCTTTGGAGCAATCGACCATGGGGCTCCAGAGGGGCAACATTTGCACGGAGGAAATGCAGGACACACAGGAGTGCATAACTATGAGGGGTATGGGGTTGGGGGACATTTACTGGCCAGGGAGGGGAGGAGACTCGGTTAGCACAATAAAATAAATTTTAAAGATGTTCCTGTCATGATTCAAATGAAGGTACAACATATTTCCAAGACTGAAATAAACTGCCGACTAATGCTGAAGATGCATGGGTTTTCTCACCTGCAGGAAAGTTCTAAATTGAGTATCAGTGTTGGGACTGCGTGAAAAGGCTGTGGCTCTTCTTCCCTCTTCTTACTCTCCTGGTAAGACTGTACTGAGGGCCACTTCCGCTGTTAGGGAATGCAACACCATTTGTATTAAGACATTAGGACATTCACATTTTCTACGTGCTGTCTCCTGGGTCATAATTTCAATGGCTTGGCAATTCCAGAGTTAACAAGTTTCCTCTGTACATTGTTTTCTCTACATAAAGCTACCAGTTGCCATCAAGTTGATCCCGACTCCTGGCGATCCCATGTGTGCCAGAGTAGTACTCTACCCCACAGCGTTTTCAATGACTGTGTTTTCTGAAGCAGATGGCCATACCTTTTTTCCTCTGGTGGACTCTAACCTTTTGGGTACTAGTTAAGGACATTAATCATTCACTCCACCTAGGGACTCCCCTGTATAAAGTTAGCAGATCTATGTGAGCATTCCTCCCATTTCATTAGTACTGGTTCCATTAGCACATGCCACTGAATAAACTACTCACCCTACAATCTAGCCTCAGCCTATCTTTCCAACTTCATCTCCAACCGATTGCATTTCACACACCAGTCACTCTTCTGCCCCTTATTGTCTAGGGCTAGACATTTGTTCTCCCATCTCCATATATTGATTTAAGTCATTCCTTGCTCCCACAATATGCTTTGATATCTTCTCTCTATATTTCAGTTACATATATACTTTTAAAACTTTTCTTTTGCTTTCTCTCATTCTCCCAAGTAGAACTTGTTTTCCTTCCTCTGCTCTCCTAGAAACACTGTTGTATCTCTATTAATGCATTTCTTTCTTTCAAGTTGTTGTTATGTGTTGTTTTTCTCATTTTTGTTTCTTTAATGTTTCATTTCCTAAAGAACAAAACCTTTTTGAGGACTTAGGCTGTATTACGTTGTTATTGTTGTTGTTGTTGTTGATTGTTGTCAGTTGGCATCAACTCAATTTCAATTCATGGTGACCCCGTGTTGCTATTTCTGTAGAATTTTAAAATAATCTAATGATCATGTTAGGTCTTTGCAAATTTCTGTGTCCTGAATGAGCTAAAATAGACTTTAGACCTGGTGAACAAAGCAGAATATGGATAATCTGGCACACTATGGGCTAATTATTCAGACACTAAAACTGACTGAGATAACTGTGCAAGTTTTAGGTTTTAATGGGAAGACAGTGTCTCAGTATATATTCATTTTATTCAAAATTATAGTTATTTGCAGACATGATACTGGCCCAGGAGATGTCAACCTCTACAAAGGTGTGTATCGGCTCCACCTACCATTGACATTCTTTACCATCTAATGCCAGTACACAGGAATGACTATGTAATGTGCAAAATGATAATGTGGGCCCTTTGGTCAAAATTATTAAAAGTTTCAGGATGGTGATAGCCCACACTACAAATATTAAACCAAGCACTATCTGTAAAAACTTCTGATTAAAGTTCACTATTTTTTCCAATGAGCTGAAAACCAAAGGGCATTTTAAGGACAGGGAAACTACTCTGAATGATCCTGTCATGGAGGACAAATGACATTATGCATTTGTCAAAATCCATAGAAACGTACAACACAGAGACTAAACCCTATTGAAAACTATAGATTTTAGTTAATAGTAATGTATCAATATTGGTTCATCACTTATAACAAATGTATCACATCAGTGCAAGAGGTTAATAATAAGAGTACAGAGGGAAGAGGGGACATATGGGAACTTGGCACAATTTTTCTGTAAACCTAAATCTGCTCTAAAAAATAGTCCATTAAAATGTACACACACACACACACACACACAAAGAGAAAGAGGGAGAGATTCTCACACATACTCAATTCTTCTTTCCCAATAAACTCTCACAAGTGGAACAGAAAGGGAGGGAGCAAAATTTTGAAATTGTTTTCAAAACTATTACCCAAGTCCCTTTCCTGTCCTGTGCACAAAATTCTCAGGGTGATATTTATTTTTCAGGTCAATTTCTAAATTATTTTTTCCAGGTTCCACGTCATGCAAGAAAATACTTGGAAACTTTGTCAAAAAGAGTGTTGACTAATGCTTTATTTTGTGTTTTATGTTAAGATTTGGCTTAATTTAAAAATAATAAAAATAAATAATACCTTCTCCGGCCATCTCGGTTCTCCCCACAAGAAAATCTCTTTTGTAAAAAATCCAAATGCATAGAATTGACTCTGGTCTTATAAGACCCATTATTTCTAAAAGCATTTCATCTCTGAGTGCAGCCTGAAACACGAGCCTTTCAGTGGGGTGGGGACTGAGGAGGGAAGTAGTGTGGTGGGAGGAAGAGGGGGACCAAGGCCAATGGAGAATCCGCCAGAGGTATGCTGGGTTATAATTAATGGCATGAGGTTACAACTTGCAGCTGACATCGGTTACAGTAAAAGGTCAGCCTCCTCCTGCAATTTGCATTTACTGATTTGGAAGAGAGTTGGCTTCAGGCTTCCCTTCCCCCCACTCCCTCTGGACTGGCTATCTAACTGATCCCTGTTGCATTCCTTTCTTTATTCTAGCAAAGAATCTTTTTCACTCTTTACGCAAACACCCACCCACATACATTCACTCACTCACACTCCCACAGAGGCACATGGACTCAAAGACAGGCAACACTCCTGTGGCTTTTATAGTCAGAGTATTGGAGGCTTCCTGACACCTCAGCCCAAACCATATATACTCAGCTGCCAAATACCCTCCCTGTTCTCTTGCCATTTAGAAGGACAGAGCGGACACATTAAAATGGGCCTTATTTCTAGTGGATAGGATAGTCATTGCTGAGCACAGAGCAATTTGGGGGTCAAAATCATTTTATTGAAGGTACTCATGGCTTTAAGGAATCTCTGCCTCTGCTGGAAACAAAGGGGAAATGGTGGTGGAGTAGATAAGAGAGTAAGGAGAGACCCAGCTGGAAAAGTCCTGGGCCCTATGCTGTTAAACCAAAAAACATCTAGGGGTGTAGGTGTCTAAGATAGTGGGGATTTCTCTAATCACACCAGGCTCAGTTACACTGAAACCAATGCTTATCCACCATGAGTGGGAAGCAACTTGCAGACAGTACTCTCTTGAAGACCCTTATGCTGGGACATACTCTCTTCCGAAGTCTCCTGTCAAGTCTCTCCAGCATCACATGGCTGTCCTTTTCCCTCTGACTCTCTCTGTGTGTCTGTTCTCTTATATAGGATACCACTCATATTGGCTTAGGCTGCTTTGTACTTCCATATGACCTCCTGCTAAATAATAATATTGTCAACAAGATCATATTCACAGGTAGCAGTGGTTAGACTTCAACATAAATTTGGGAGGGGGGTGGGTCACAACCTAACCTAAAACACTTGCAAACATTAGAAGAAAATATATAAAATAAATATTTCATTAAAATTATAAAAAAGCATTCACTTGAGGGCCTCCAAAAGGCAATTTGCTTAACATCTATGGTACCTGTTCCCCTCTGGATTGCACTTATCTTGTCCTACCTGAGTCAACTAGCTAATATAATTAAGATAAGGTATATCCATCAACTGTGACTTTATCTAGTATCCTTCTCAGGCAACAGTTACATATTCCTAGATGTCTTCACAAGCAATCCAGAGGAGGAAAAACATAAAATAAAATAAAAATGCTGAGAATTAAGCCATTTATCCTCTTTTGCTGAAAACCCTTCACCATCTTTCTCTAAGCTTTACTCTTAAAGATTGGGGAATGAATGAGTAATGAATGAATGAGGAAATTTCAGATGCTAGGTTGGGCCAGTAGGAAATGTATTTTGGATCTTGTAGGTTTCTGCCCAATCCACATGCAAGTGAGAATCTTGACTGTGCTTAAGAACCTTGACTCTGCAGCCTGCCCCTAAGCATTGGGCTTTTCATTTATTCTGCAAACAGGTACTGAATTTAAAGGAGGTCTCAAGCCTGGTTCTAACACTAGATATTTCACTTCAGAGCTCACAGCTCAGCCAAGAAAGGATAGGATTTAGAGAATCTCAAACTCTAATGACCTTTATAGGTAGAAAAAGAAAGATAGTTTCAAAGTTCTGTTTGAGCTCATTCTTGAGATTTGAAATTCAAGTCTCAAGCCCAGCATCATGCTTCCTGGTACAATGGCAATCATCACACTGATAGCAAGACTAGCCTGTCCTCACTCTGAGCATCCCAAGCCTGTCAGGGGCAGGGATAACCAACTGATGAATTGCTCACGGTCGAGAAAGGTGGCTACACACATGGATGGAATACACAAGGCAGCTCGTAAAACTTATGAGCCATGTTCTGTGGTGTGACCTGGGTGAGGGATGGTTCAGCTTCAGTGGAGGGATAATTAAAAACAATTAAGTGTTGCTGGAGACACAGCAGAATTCAACTCAGACTTCAAGGGAGTGGAAACCTGGTCTGGGAGAGAACCAGAATCCCAAGCTCTCACTTTGTTTATTTAAGAGAAAAAAAGAAAAACAAAAAGTGTGTGTGTGTGAGAGAGAGAGAGAAAGAGATTATTGAACCAGAGGCAATGCTGCATATTGACTAGTTCGTGTCACCAGCAGGAGGTCTGAACATCTTTGTCTCCTCCTGTACTTCTCACGTTGGTGAACCATCTGCCTATGATAGGCATACCTGGTTGTTCCTTCATTGTGTCCCCAGACAAGCCCTATGCAAAAGAAAAGAATGTCATTCACACCCATGAAGTATTCCTTTCTCTGATATTCAGGCCATCACCCTAACAAGCCACCATTCTTCTGTCAGTTTGTTCTACTGTGGTAGCTCACATGTTGCTATGATGCTGGAAGCTATGCTACCAGTATTTCCAATACCAGAAGGGTAACCCATGGTGAACAGGTTTCAGAAGGCCTTCCAGACAAAAAGAGAACTAGAAAGAAAGGCCTGGCTCCTACTTTCAAATATGAGCCAATGAAAACCCTATGGATCACAACAGAACATAATCCAAAATAGCACTGAATGTGAGACCCCTAGGATGGAAGGCACTACAAAATAGCTACTACAATGGACTCAAACATACTAATGATTGTAAAGGTGACACAGAACCTGACAATGTTTTGTTCTGTTTTCTATAGGTTGACTTGAGTTGTAATGGCAACTAACAGCAACAACTTTAAGAAGGATGGGAATAAGATAAGGATAAAGGGCAGAAGAAGATAATGTGGAGAAGAAAGAACAGGAAATGAACAATATTAAGAGCTTGTTGTTGTTGTTATGTGCCGTTGAGTCATCCCTGACTCATAGCGACCCCTCCTTGGGTTTCCGAGGCAGTATCACTACGGAAGTAGGATTGCCCAACCTTCCTTCCGAGGGGCGGCTGGTGGGTTTGAACCGCCAGCCTTCTGGTTAGCAGTCAAGTGCCCTAGCCACTATGCTACCAGAGCTCCCATATTAAGAGCAGATAGTTCTAAGTAGGACCAACCCCAAGAGACATGAAGTTATAGGGTATAGGATGGGACAGAGAGCCAGGAGGATGCTGCACAAAGGCAAGAGATGGGTGACGCTTTAGGCCCACTTCAAACACAAACCTCATGGATAGCCTTGGTTTCCTAGGAGAACTGGGAGTAATAATAACTCAAAAGGTGATTGCAGGCACCTAGTAAGTTGTCAATTAATATTAGCTGTTCTAATAGTCATCTACAATTATTTTATTATTGTAGGTTCAAACCCACGAGCCACTTCTCAGAGACAAGATTGGGCAATCTACTTCCATAATGATATCGCTTTGGAAACCCAAGGAGGGATAGTTATGGTCGGATCCCACTGGATGGCAGTGAGTTTGGTTTTGGTTTTTTATTAATATTATAACAACCTGCTTGACAACTTTGTGTTGGGTTGCTCTTATGATTGTAACTATAGTCTTTTTCTTTTTGAGGAAATAGTAATTTTTACCATCCCCTGCCTCTTCAGAACAAGATAAGAAAGGAGGAGGCCTGGATTACGTTAAAACACATGAAAATATTTGTAGAAAGCAGCAAACTAGGAACTCTGGATATGTGGATCTTCACGACTTGCATCGCCAAAGACAAACAAGAGCAGAGGTTTTACACACATGGTGCTAGTTACTCTCCATCACTACTTGCTTAGTGTTTAAGGGAAAAAAAAAAAACAAACAGGAAGTTTGTATATCATTGTATATCATAGCCATCAGAATATATTACTTATTGTATTCCTTCTGACCAAGGAAAGCTAAAGTAAGAATTTATCCAGCCCCACCCCAGACACCTCAAAGAACTTAAAAAGATTTTAAAAGTGTCAGTGGAGAAGAATAGAGTCCTTTGTCTTATAAGCATAAGTAAATTTCCTTCTGAGGACAAAAAAAAAAAAAGTAGGGCTCACAAAGAAAAGAGATACATTATGAATTGTACACAGATCTATGGGAGTGCCTGTAGGGTCATGTATGAGGCTAAGGAAAGCATGGAAGAGAAGACTGCCTTGTCTCTACAGATTCAAGGAAAAAGATTCACTTATCTCAAAGGGAACGAAAGAGAAATGTATAATATGATTAACAGAATTACCAGGAATACATTAAGTGGACTTCTGAGTAACACAACCTATTAATCCACTAGAGTCCCTGTGTACAAATGGTTAACACCTTGGCTCTCAACTGAGAGGTTGGAGATTTGAGTCCTCAGAGGTACCTCGAAAGAAAGACCTGGCAATCTACTTCCGAGTCATCAGCCATTAAAAACCCTATGGAGACCAGTTCTACTCTGATATACATGGATTTGCCATGAATCAGAATCAACTCTATGACAACTGATGGTTATTAATCCAGTTATATGAAGCACATGATGTTCAACTTATTTCTAGCTTCTGAAAAATAAAATCTCTGAAGAATATTGGATACCACAAAATGACTTTGGAAAAGAAACACTGACTAATACATAACTAGAGGCTTTGCCCCTGTTAACCTCAAAATTACAAGATAAATTGGGATTCTTCCAAAGCCAGACCTGACAAAGTATTTTAATGGCACAGTGTGAATATGGGCATGGGTTTTTCCAGTCACATTAAAAGTGTTCCCTTCCGAGGTCGATGCTTGATGCACAATATACCATACATTGCCAGAAGAACAAATACATCAGTCTTAGAAGAAATGCAATCATAATGTTCCTTATGAACAGGCAATACTTGAACTCACTTACTTAGGATACATCATCAGGTATCATATTTATAGACACAAGGTTTAGGATGGCAACACATATTTTGTGGGGACTCAGTTCAATCCATAATGGCCATAAATTTGCAATTGAGTTCTCTGGTGGATACCAGCAGTCAAATTCTCAGTAGGATTAATTGAAAATAATTTATTTTCTTTAGATGGTAGGTTGACTAGAAATATCAAAAACCATGACTTGATTTCTTGCACTGTTACAGGCCTTGGCACTTCTGCACAGAGGCGGATGTGAAGAGAACCTGCACACATTGCCAATATGGTCCACAAAAAGTATTTGCACTGGCTCAAATACTTGAGGATTCAGTAGAGACTCCAGAATTTTCTGCCCAAAGATAGAGTATTCCAAAGTATTCTTTGACAGTTAAAACCATCCTTTATAATGAACCTTTCATGGCCACCAAATCATAAAATAAATTGAGAATAAAATCGCTTTAGTTATGGATGGGGGATGTGGAGAAGAAATGCTAGAGCCCTAACTTTCTGGAAAGGCAACCCAAACAATATTGGTCCTCCCCGGGTGCTTTCTCAAAATCATCATGAGAACTTTTTGAAAAAACAGTGCCATGGAGTAAATTATTTTACTCTGTATTACTAGCAAGTCAAAGGACCCATGGTGGCACAATAGTTTAAGCATTTGGTTGCTAACCAAAATGTTGGTGGTTTGAACTCACCTGGCAGGTCTAACTAACAAATCTGTCCTGGAAGAAGTGCAGCCAGAATGCTCATTGGAAGCGAGAATGAGCATGCTTTGTCTCACCTACTATGGTCATGTTGTCAGAAGGGACCATTCTCTGGAGAAATATATCATGCTTGGTAAAATGCAGGGTCAAAGAAAAAGGGGAGGGACCTCAATGAGATGGATTGACGCAGTGACTGCAACGATGGGCTCAGGTGTAGCAAGGGTTGTGAGGCTGGCACAAGACCAGGCAGTGTTTCATTCTCTTGTACATAGGATTGCTATGAGTAGGAGCCGACTCAATGGCACCTACCAACAACAACAACAGTAGGTCTGCAGGAGAAAAGACCTGGCAATCTGCTCCCTGAGAAATTATAACACAGGGAACCCTCTGATGCAGTTCTACTCTGTCACCTGGAGTCACTCCGAGTCAAAAACCAAATCAATGGCACCCAACAATAACAGCAATCCTAGCAAGTCACCTCCCCAGTAAAAGTAGCATTGGGTTTCTCACATTTTTGTTTGGAGTGTCAGTGCATTTACATCAGGGATTTAAAAGTTAAGGAACACTGGCCTTGAAACCTCCTTCAGACTCCAGGATTTACATCTGCTACTCTAAAAGTCTGTGAGTCTATTCTTTTCTAACTTAATTAGTAATGGAGTTTAAATACAGTGTCAAACATTTTGATATTTGTCTATCCCCTGCATCTCCAAGGGTAAAGAGGCTGTTTTGTGAGGGGACTCTCCTGTGCCAGAAGTCACTGGTAATGAATCTGATAATTATACTCCTGCTGCTGAGAACCTAGACCTGCTCATTTTTTTCCCCTCTCAATTCCAGTGGTTTTTGTTTTGTTTTGCTTTTTGGAGACATTATTAACTTTTCACTTAAATACTAGAAGTTGTAGGCAACGGACAACTGCAGTTCAAAGTGGGAAAATAAAGAAAAGGAGGGGAAAGAGGAGGGCAAAGCTTCACTGCTGAGATTCTCTTTCGAGGGAGGAAAACATTCTGTATTTCATAACAGGGGAGCATTCAAACGATGTAGCCCCATACAATGAAAACCTTGTGTTTTAGTAAAATGAAAAGCTTGCTCAAGGTCTCCATTACTCATTTCCGGATGGAATGGCAAAACCTCAAGTTTGAAAAGACTCAAGTAGCTACAATCAAACTTTCCCTGGTAGCAGCTGATAACACAGCACTTTCCAGAAATCCATTTTGTAAATTGTGCAGATCAGCTATTTCCAGGGCTCTCGGAGGCTGAACTCTGCACAAAAGGGGTGGTAGTACAGAATGTAGGAGGAGGCTTGGTGCTCGAAGAGTTCTTTCCACAATTTTAGGTGGGAACTGATGGGAATTCAATGGGTGGGACCATATGTGAAGGTCAATGCCTCCATGCCCCATTCCAAAGGACCAGAGCAAAACCACTGAAAAGCCATTCATGCCACTCAGCTTCCTCCTTAATGAGAAGGATAGTGTTCAGATACTCAGAGGTAGACGTCAGGTAGCAAACAGCAAACCTCATGCCAATTCCTCATTTAGGTTGAAGAACAGGCACCTGGTCTACATTAACATTGCTGCTGTAGTTAATGCGTTGCAGGTGTGAAAGTGTGTGGCTGAAATCTGACAAAACACCTGTCTTTTGTGGCACCATTAGATCTGCCTAGTGTGGGACATGACCCCCTCGGGTGTGCTTTCTCCTGCCTTGAAAGCCACAGCAAGCATTGTCCTGTAATTACCAAAGCAGAGTCATCATTGCTGGGAAGAATTCCTTAACAAATTATACCTAATTAGTCTGAAATTACCTTTAATTCATGGTGAAACCATAGGCTTAACTGTGTTCTATAACACCTTCCTTTTTATCTTTATGCAAATATGATTATACACTATCAAACTGGCACAACCAGGCATAAAAAACAGCTGCAGCTAGTTCTTTGGTTACTAAATGGGAACTGGACGGGTGCCATTGATTATATGTTCTGGAATGCTGCATCAAAAAATAATAATAATATCAGCTAGTCCCTTCCCTGCAAATTCCAGTTTTCTTCCCCGCCCACAGAATCCTAATTGAAAGCTGTGAGATTTTTCTCCCTGGCCCAACCCCCCACCTCCTCACTACATTTTCTGCAGACACAAAAGTGCATCTTGCCACTGCCCAGTATCTTAAAATGTCACTACGTGTCAAAACATGTCTCATTTTATTTCTTATCACAGCATCTTATGATATGGTTTCTTTAGGCCCCAGTCCCATCTCAGATCTTCATCCACCTTTGGTCACAGTTCATTTTGTTCATACATCTTGAGTTCAAAGGTTATTTATACAGCAAGTATTAATCTAAGAGCCTCATGTACATTCCCTCGTTTAATCCTGACCACAAACCTAGGAACCAGGAACAATTATTATCATCCCTATTTTGCAGGTGAGGAAACTGAGGTATAGAGAGGTTGTGTGTCTTGCAAAAGATCACACAGCTAATAAGAGACAGAGCCAGTACTCTCACCCAGGCCATATATTCTAACACACTCTTTGTTGGTGGTGGTGTTAGGTGCCATCAAGTTGTTCTGACTCATAGTGACCCTATATACAACAGAAAGAAACGCCACCCAATTCAGCATGCTCTTACCCACTACAATTATCACTCCCCAAAACACTCCTGGTCTCTCTAGCTGGCACTGACAATTTCTAATTCTCCTGACTATCATACTTCTGAACATGTTGGTTAGTTGCATGTAAAGCTGAAAAATGTCATTTCATCAGAAGAGAAATCATGACTAACTTCTCCCTTGGTTCTACACAATTTGACAATAATTATACTTCTCCCTGAATCCCTTATGAGCCAAACTTTTTAGAACTGGGGTCACATTTTCTGTTTCTATGAAAACCAACACAGTGTTGGGTGTATCACTGGTACTCAACAACAGATAGATGTTCCAACTGGTTCATACTTTGATAATTTTTGCTGTAATATGAGGAATTTTTGAGGTGCTTTCTCAAATTAAACACAAGTTTAATTCTTCAGAAAGTAATTAAAATATTAAATGCTTCTTTAGATTTTAAGGCTCTTTATTTTTTTTCTCTCCACTGTCTGGATAAAGACCTTGAAAAGACAGCATTGGCTTGGTAATAGTCATTCCCATCCTACAAACAATGATAACCCATATTATTCCTAAATACAACCCAACCTCAAATTTGCTTAAGATTGTCAACTTAACACCAACAACAAAACAAGAATCCCAGACCCCATCTAGATTATTTTCCAACAAGCTATGCTTCGGCACACACAAAGAAGATTAACTTGTTGAACAATTTCGGGCTTGGTATGCAAAGCCAAACACGTATCAGGTGCAGACCTTGTACCAGGCACCTCTGTAGGAGGTCTTGACACTCCCCTGGAATGTAGTAGTGAACTGGTTAAAAAAATAATTACCACAGGACTAGCAATCAGGTTTTGGCTGAATACTACTTTTGTTTCAGCATCCATCAATTAAAATAAAAGCATTTTCTTGATGATTGTTCATAACAAATATCCAGATCCATCTGTGGCTATTTTATTTATGGCATTGCTTGTCTTCGCCAACAACAAGTTGGCGAAAAATCAGATTTTAGCATCTTAATCAGAATGAAAACATTGTCTTCTCATTTAACGCCTCCATTCACGCTCAGATCACTGCTCTGTAGAAAGCAGAGCCTGTTATCTGGAGGTGGCTCAGACTCCTGCACCCTGGTCATTGCACAGCCAGCCCTCAGCTGAGGGATGAGCGGTTATTATTTTTTTTCCCCCTGGTATTTTTATAGGCTGATTCACACATGTTTAAGAACACCGGAATGAGAGACACTGCAGGGTTATATTCAATTGAGCCCAATAAAATAGGAGGAGGAAACTGAACTCTCCTCAACCCTTTCCTATGTGGTTTAGAATTTTCACCCATTTCAGAGCAGAAGATGCCCTCTCTACATCTTTCAAGTGTTGTAAACACCGCTAGTACTACTGGCTTCTTTTTAATCAGTAAGGGCCACCAGCATATGTTTATTACTCCCAATTATTAGGCCATCTGCATGAGAACATTACTACCAGAAATGTGTTACTATGACCCAACCTGATTGGTCAGCAGTGAAAGCCCCTCCTTGTTTCTGCACTATTAATGTTTATGATCATCTATAACCTTCACACTTCAGTGAAGTGCCATGTTTTCCTCCCCAAATATTTTCTGGACACTAGTTAAAGATTTGTAATTATTATAACCATGGTTGTGCCTACTTGATGCTAAAACATCCAGTTGAGAAAGGGGAAAATTTGGTCAAACATCTGGATGTTTGAGCTACAGAATGCCAAACATCTGGATGTCCTGAAATATTTTCCAAATATTTGGAAACATCCACAAATTCTTCCTCAGGCAGACAAAACATCCAGATGATTAACTGAATGCTTCTCTTTTCATCTGGCTATTTGGCCACTGAATTTTTTTTGAGTTGTCTAGGTAAGAATATCCACCTAGCTGTTGTACATAGCCATTACTACACCAAAATAAGAAACACAGAATGTAAAACCCATATTATACCTCCAACGCAACTCTTTCTAGTGTTTTCAGTAATTTCACCAAACACCACATTGAAACAAAATTTACCTGCAGAAGGAAAATCTCATTTCATAAAAAGCTCTTCACATCTCAATATATCCTAAAAGCTAGGAAGAGTTCAATGTTGGATCTCAGAGAAGGAGGTTACTTATCCATCCCTGACACCATACATCAGTCTTTTTGTTACCATTAAATATCACCTTTTGAGGCTCCAGTCTCTATGTCCTTTCTAAGGAATGCACTGAGGGCATTTCCAATTGTCTTCCTTCTAGAGATTGACACAGCTAGTTAAGGAAAAGGGTATATAAACACATTCAAGACTCTAGTTAGATGAAGTGAACCCAAAACTGCACCAATGTAAATTAAGGGAAAATGGAATTTTAAAAAAAACAATAAACATTAGTCCAGAAGTTTGCTGTCACCCTAAAGTACATGAACTCTCAGAAATTGTTTATAAATATTTACATAAGTATTCCTCTCACAAGGGATATTGTTCAAAAAAATCTTCTCCATAACGGTTTTTTTTTTTTTCCCCCCTAGCTTGTAGAGTTTCTAAGGGCCTTAGTATCAGGGGTTCCACCAGTCTTCATCAGACCAGTAAGCATGGTCTTTTTTATGATTTTCAGTTCTTCCACATTTTCCCTCATTCTCTCCAGGACCTCTTATTTTGAAGCCTTCAGAGCAGTCAGCAGGGGTAGCCACGCACCATCTAGTTATTCTGGTTTTGGGGTCATGGAGGCTGGAGTTTATGTGCTCCATTAGTCCTTTGGACTAATTGTTTCCTTGGTATTCATAACCAAACACCTTGAGGGAATAAGGTAGGCTAGGCTAGGCTGGGTAGGGAGGCTCAAGACCATTGTCTCAGGGGACACTAAGGTCAATTGACATAACACAGTCTGCAGAGACAAAGTTCTACATTCTACTTTGGCGAATAGTGACTGGGGTGGTAAAAGCTTGTGAGTGACCATCTAAGGTGAATGATGGGTCTCTCCCCATCCAGAGCAAAGAAGAGTGAAGAAAATCAAAGACATAGTGGGCATTTTTATAATTTACTTTCTAAAATTATTTGTGGGCTGTGACTTTTTTGATTTGTGTGTGTGCCACTTATTGTACAAAGTTGTATGTGATGAGTTCCGGAAATATTTTATTCCCTCATGTGGACTATATTAAAAAATAACATGAAAACAACTCAAAGACATCAAAGACACTTTTTAAATGATAATCCACAACACATACCACCTCTTACCCATGGGTATGAACCCCTGACCTCAGCAGCTTTTTCCCAGACTAAGGATCCATGGTGCCCACCACTTACTCATGAGCTGCTTGGGCAAACTCCTAGGGAGAGGAGAGTACAGCAGTGAGAAAATAGAGGTCATGCCTAATGCAAGTATCAAAGTTCTAAACTTTTTCAATAGATGTCTTTATAGTCTAAAATTAGAAAATCTAGCTGAGTGTAAAGAAAAAATAACTATTTCTAATCTCTCTATTCAAGGAAAATACTTTTTAACATTTCTGGTGTTTTCCATATAATTTACACATTTTTTACAAATGTAAAATGATTCTGTACATATTGTTGAAATGTTTTCCCCACTTAATATAT
>NW_006921689.1:236688-244146 GCF_000298275.1 Orycteropus afer afer | reverse complement strand
GAGATTGCAAAACAATTCTGCAAGCTATGGTATCTATCTGCTAATACGAGGCAAAGTTCAATATGTGACCAATAGATGGATATTGCCAGTTCTATTACTTGGACCACTGTTTTCTTGTTTATTACCCACTCCATATCTAAAGAAGAGGGGAAGGCCCTAATAGAGATTCTTACAACTATCAAACCTGTTCATTTCTCCTCTTCTTTCTGATATTTCTGAATTATCATTTCAATGATGTATTCAGAATCTATTAAAAAATCATTGTGGACTGAAACTTCAGGTACTTAAATTGATCTTCTTTGTCCCATTTTTTATTACTTGACATAAATTCTACTTGGATACTAATGTTGCCTGTGCTGTATTTTGCCATTGAATTTGCCTAAGATATTTTATCCAGACTTTTGAAGCCTTTTTTATTTTCTTTAATATAGCAAAAATAGTACACTGTTTTAATTCTGTTTGATATCTTTTTTTTAAAAAAATACTCAGAGTTTAACCCATTTATGTGACTAATCAGTACTGATCAGTTTTGTACAAAGAGTAATTTCCAAAAAGTTCAATCATGTCTTTCATACAAATATGAAAATGAACATGTGTTAAAAATTTTATTTAACTCATAAAGGAACCAGACAAATGTTATAACCAGTTCAAAAGAGAATCTGCACACCCACTAGGATGGCTCAAAGAAACAGAAAATAACAAATGTTGGCAAGCTGTGGAGGTACTGGAAATTTAGTGTATTAATGGTAGGAATGTAAAATTTGACACTGTGGAAAACAGTTTGGTGGCTCCTCAAAACATTAAATATAGAATTATCATATGACTCAGAACTTTTACTCCTAGGTATGGAGTCAAGAGAATTTAAAACAAGGGCTCAAACAGACACTGTACACTAATATTCGTAGTATAATTATTCAAAATAGCCAAAAGATAGACACAATCCAAGTGCTCATAAGCAGATGAACACAGAAATTATATATATATATATACATATATATATATATATATAAAATTCAGCCATAATAAAATGATAAAATGAATGAAGTTCTGATGCATCTGATGCGTGCTACAACATGGATGAACCCAGAAAACAGAATGCTAATTGAGTAAGACTGACACAAAAAGATAAATATTGGATAATTCTATTTATATGAAATATCTAGAATACACAAAAGTCACAGATAATTAGAGGTTACTAGTTTTGGACGGCAGAGATATGGGGAGTCATTATTTAATGGTTCAGAGTTTCTATTTGGAGTGATGGAAAGTGTTGGAAATACTTAAAGTATTAAAGTTAAATAGGTAGAACAGTGTTGGAAACAGACTGTGCATTGTTATCAGTTACCTACAATTTGATAGTTGTAAAATGACTCAAAGACCATGAGAAGCTAGAATAAGATCACTGGGAGGGTCATGACGTGTATTCAGGGGGTATAATGACCCTGGAGCACAGGGTAGAACTGCCCCATAGGGATTCCAAGGCTGTATTCTTTACAGAACCAGACTGCCACATCTTTCTCCAACAGAACTCCTTGTGGCTCCAGCTGCTGACCTTTCAGTTAGCAGCCAAGAACATAACCACTGCACCACCAGGGCTCCTTGTAGGAGGTATAGTTTCCATTAAAGCATAATCTTCCCTACAGGTTTCTTTTTCTGTTGTGTTATTATGTCTTTGTTTCTTTTCAACCTTTCTTCATATTTTGTTTACCTTATTTTATTCAGGGAGCTCTGGTAGCATAGTGCCTAAGGCACTTGACTACTAACCAGAAGGCTGGCAGTTCAAACCCACCAGCCACTCCTTGAAAGGAAGGTTGGGCAATCTACTTCTGTAGTGATACCGCCTCAGAAACCCAAGGAGGGGTCGCTGTGAGTCGGGTCTGACTTGATGGCACGTAACAACAACAACATAGTTAAATTTCTCTTTTCCTCCTATACTTATTGGTAAGAAACCATTCTCTCATTTATTTTTATGTTGTTCACTGATGTACAGAAATTTATTTTCTTCTAATTATCAACTTTGGGAGCTCTGGTAGCATAGTGGATAAGACACTTGCCTGCTAACCAGATGGCTGGCGGTTCAAACCCACCAACCACTCCTCGGAAGGAAGGTTGGGCAATCCTACTTCCATAGTGATACTGCCTCGGAAACCCAAGGAGGGGTCGCTATGAGTCGGGGCCGACTCGACGGCACATAACAACAACAACAACAACAATTATCAACTTTAGATAGAGACAGATTTTAGATGAGGAATTTGTAATTTTTGCTTCTTTCTACAAGTTTTTGTTAATATAGTCCAGGATTTTAGGTCTAGTTTTTTATATTCCCTCTTACATTGAAATAGAATTAGTAATAATATTTTGTTTCCTTACTTTATCGTAAATAAGGTTTATGTTTTTATGAAGGTAGCCCTCATCTTTTTATATTTCATATTCTCATAGTGTTGAGTTTGTGCATGGGTGTGTGTGTATCTGTGTTCATTTCTTCTTGTTGTTAATTGCAGTCAAGTCAGTTTCAACTCATAAGACACTATGTACAACAGAACAAAACAATGCCTGCTCCTGCACCATTCTCACAGTCATTGCTATGCTGGAACCCATCACTGCAACCCCTGTTTCAATCCATCCTGTTGAAGGTCTTCCACTTTTTTCACTGATCTTCTACTTTACCAGGTATGATATCCTTCTCCAGGGACTTGTCCCTCATGATAACATAACCCAAATATGAGAAATGGTGATGTCTGGTCATTCATGCTTCTAAAGAGCATTCTGCTGTACTTCCTCCAAGATAAATTTGTTTGTTCTTCAAACAGTCTATTCAATATTCTTCATCAACACCACAATTCAGATACATTAATTCTTCTTCATTCTTCCTTATTCACTATCCAACTCTGACATGTAAATGAGGCTATTGCAAATGCCATGGCTTGGGTCAGGCACACTTTAATCCTCAAAGTGACATCCTTGCTTTTTAACACTTTAAAGATGTCTTTTGCAGTACGTTTGCCCAATACACTACATCATTTATTTTCTTGACTACTGCTTCCATGGATGTTGGTTGTGGATCCAAGTGAAATGAAATCCTTGACATTTCAGTCTTTTCTCCATTTATCATGATGTTGCTTATTGGTCCAGTTGTGAGGACTTTTGTTTTTTTTTTTTACATTGAGATACAATCCATATTTAAGGCTATAGTCTTTGATCTTTTTCACTAAGTGCTTCAAGTCTTCTTCACTTTCAGCAAGCAAGGTTGTGTCATCTGCCTATTGCAGGTTGTTAATGAGTCTCCCTCCAATCCTGATGCTGCATTCTTCTTCATATAGTTCATCTCTTAGTTGGCAGGAAATCTTTTTTTTTTTTTTTTCAGGAAAGTTTATGGGTGAAATATGTTTTGTGCATCCTTATATTGCCCATAAAGTATTTCTGTTAACTTATATGTGAAGTAAGCATAGGTGTAATATAGAAGAAGGAGCCCTAGTGGTACAATGCTTAGGTGCTTAGCTGCTAACCATAAAGTCAGCGGTTTGAACCGACCCAGTGGCTCCATGGAAGGAAGACCTAGTGATCTGCTCTCATAAAGGTTGTTTTTGTTGTTTGTTGCTCACCAAAGCCATTATGACTCATAACAACCCCATAGGAGAGAAGAGAACTATCCCATAGGGTTTCTAAGGCTATAATTTTTAACCAGCGATCACCAGGTCTTTTTCCCCACAGAGGCAGTAATAGATTCAAACCTTTGACTTTTCAATTAGCAGCCACATGCTTAACCATGGTGCCACCAGGGCTCTTTCCTGTGAAGATTACAGCATAGGAAACACTACAGAACATTTCTATTCTGTCATACAAAGTTGCTATAAGTCCGAATCTACTGTACTGCTCTCAACAACAACACAGTATAGAAATCCTAAGTCACCATCTTTTTTTTTGCCCTATAAATTCTGAGGAAATCACTCCATAGTCTTCTGATGTCTCATGTTGCAGAAGAAAAATCTGAGTTAGATTTTTCTTTGTTTGCCTGGTTTTTGTTGTTGTTGTTGACAACTAGTCTTTTCTGCTGAGATGCATGTTAGACTGTTGTTTTCCTCTTGAAGTTTAAGGCTTCCATCAGGATGCATGTATTTGTTGAATTATCTACATTCATATTTTCTGTTGCTGTCCTCATTCAGCCTGCAAAGCTAGAACTTCACTCTCTAGTCTGGCCAAATGTTATTTAATTTGGTGCATATTGCCTCCCTTCTATGTTTCCACATCCCGTTCAGGAACATCCCCTCTCAGTATGCAAGATTTCTGTAATACGTTCTCCAAGTTACTTCTCTAAGTTCTGATTGTCCTTATTTTTGGTCATTTGCCTCTGTACTCTGGGAGATTTTTATCAAGAATATATTCTATACCCCTGATTTGATTTACTATGGTATCATTTCTACTCCTGTGGCATTTTAAAATTCTGTTCTTTGGTGTTTACTTTACAAACAGGTTTTTTTCCTTAAGATTCATTTTAAATCTCTGCCTGCTTTTCAAACCAGTTCCAATTTCAAATATGTTTACTGTATTATCAGCTCATCTTTCAAGTTTTATTTTATAGACGCCATGTTTTTTCAATACTCACAAGACCACAAAATAATTTATGAAATATATTTCTGTTCCCTTCAATATTTTTTTAAGTATACTTTTCTCTGTGAGTGGTATGATCCTACTTTTGTGTGCATGTGGGTATTGTAAAAAGCTGAAACCTAAGACTATAGGAAAAGAATAAAATGAGCCAGTAAGATAATTTGTGCCACAAAACCCCAGAAAGTCTCAGAAATGGGTTATTCCAGACACTTCTAAAAGCAGAGTTGCCAGGTATGGCTAAAAACAAGCAAGTAATTGAAAATCTTTACACGGATTCCCCCTGAAATCCTATTTATTCACCAAGAACCCCTCTCCTAGCCTAGAATTCCCTCCCTGGAGAGATTTGCTGCCTGAAGAGATAAAACAAGCAAGAATCCAGAGACAGGGGCATTGGGCATTGTTGAAGATAAAGGTGAACTTTTATCCTGAAAATAGAATTGAGGGTCCAGGCAAAGTTTATATATTGAGCTATGAGACTCCCATTATTCATATAGGAGATTGGAGGGTTCCTCCCTAGGAAAGTGGCTCCTCGAGAAAAAAAAAAAAAAAAGACCCTCAGATAATGATACTTGGAGGACACCAGCTAGCAGACCCTGCCTCTACACACAGGCATTTTGATCTTCACTTTTAAATATGAACATACAGTTAAGATCCACCACACAGCTGAGAATAGGAGCTCTGGTAGCATAGTGCCTAAGGCACTTGACTGCTAACCAGAAGGCTGGTGGTTCAAACCCACCAACCACTCTTTGGTTGGAAGGTTGGGCAATCTACTTCTTTAGTGATACTGCCCCAGAAACCCAAGGAGGGGTCGCCATGAGTCAAGTCTGACTCCATGGCACATAACAACAGCAACAACAACAATAGTCTCATAACAATCAGAGAAGATTTTTGCATCATAAAATAATAACATGCTGCTATGCTGTTGGTGCAGTGCCTAATGCATTTGACTGCTAACCAGAAGGCTGGTAGTTCAAACCCACCAGCTGCTCCTTAGAAGAGAGGTTGGGCAATCTACTTCTGTAGTGATACCACCTCAGAAACCCAGTGAGGAGTTACTATGAGTCAGAACTGACTGGACAGCAGTGAGTTTGGAGTTTTGGTTTATGATGGTTCTTTATGTGTAAAATAATAAATAATACCTATTTCCCCATCTTTGGCTTAGCTGAGGAGCTCTGGTGGCATAGTGGGTAAGGCATTTGGTTGCAAACCAGAAGGTTGGTGATTCAAACCCACCAGCTGCTCTGTGGGGCAAGATGAAGCAATCTACTTCTGTAAAGATTTACAGCCTTGGAAACCCAGTGGGGATCACTATGAGTTGGAATCAACTCTATAACACTGGGTTAGTGGAATTTTTTAAAGGAGTGCTAAGAGCACAATTAAATAAAAAACGTTATAAAGAAGGGAACAGTTGAGAAAAAGCTCTGGAAAATAATGCAACCAGAGAAGATAAAAAAAAGAAAAAAACTTTAATAAAATCAGGGAAGGGGTACAAGTGGTCTAACATCTAAGTGATAGGAATTCCAGTAGGAGAAAAACTAAAAAACAAAAACCAAAAATAAGAAGTGGAAGAAATTATCAAAAAATAATAAAACTTGTGACACCTTAAGTAAATGAGGTTTCAGATTAAAATGACCCAAGCGCTCAGCATGATGAATAAATCCAAAACAGAGATACGTTCATGAAGTTTCAAAGTGTCAGAGATAAACAGAAGAGTCTAAGGTGTCTAGAGAGATATAAGGGTCATTTAAGGAAGACTAAGCAAGCTACTTTCTTAGTAATACCACATTGGAAACCCAAGGACGGGTCACCATGAGTCAGATCTGACTGGACAGCAGTGAGTTTTGTTTTGTTTTGTTTGTGGTAGGAAGGATAAAGTATGAGAATGGAGAATATTATAATTGCAACCCAAATGATAATGGAGCAAGACCTTTTAAATTTTGTTGGCAATTATTTCTGAATCGGAATCTTAACTCCAGCCAAACGATAAATCAAATGTCAAAGTAGGATAAAGACAGTTTCAGACAAAGTCTCAAAATATTTCCCTCCCTTGCTTGTATTTTCAGGAAGATACTTGTGGATGTGATCCCCCCAAAACAAAGGAATAAATCACAAAAGAGGAAGACATGGAAATCAGGAAACTGCAAGTCTTATGCGGTTAGTGACTAAGAGAATTCTACAATCATGTTGTTGTTGTTGTTGTTATGTGCCGTAGAGTCGGACCCAACTCATAGCGACCCCTCCTTGGGTTGCCGAGGCAGTATCACTACGGAAGTAGATTGCCTCATCTTCCTTCCGAGGAGTAGCTCGTGGGTTTGAACTGCCAGCCTTCCGGTTAGCAGTCAAGTGCCTTAGGCACTACGCTACCAGAGCTCCCTCTAGAATCATAGTGAAGGGAAATTTCATGTGGGTAACTGTGCTGCAGACATAAAAGAAAACCAGTCCAGATGAGAAAAGAATAGAGGACTGCGGGCACTATATGCCAGATATTTTTTAATGTAATGATTGCTTTTCATTTGTAGAGTTTAGCAACAAATTTATTATTGTTGTCAGGTGCCATCTAGTCGTCTCTGACTCACAGCAACCCTATGTACAATAGAACAAAACACTTCCCGGTCCTGTGCCAACCTCACAATCATTGCTATACCTGAGCCCATTGTTGCAGCCACTGTATCAATCATCTCATTGAGGCCTTCCCCTTTTTTGTTAACCTTCCACTTTACCTAGCATGATATCTGTGATAGTTGAAGATGTGTCAACTTGGCTGGACTCCAGTTGTGAGTGGTGGTTCCCATGATGGATCACATGACTGGGTTCTGAGCGGCCGGTCTGCCCGGGGGGAGTTTCCCC
>NW_006921689.1:230060-231448 GCF_000298275.1 Orycteropus afer afer | reverse complement strand
AGGCAGCTCCGGGCCCCATCCCCCTCCAGAGACGAACTTTTCAGCTTGAACTTGTCGGCTTCTACACGCCTGTGAGCCATTTACCTAAGATAAATCTCTCTCTCTCTCTCTCTCTCTCTCTCTCTTTCTCTCTCTATAAATATATATATACACTTTGCTGGTTTTTGTGTTTCTCTAGAGAACCCAATCCAACACAATATCCCTCTCCAGGAGTAGTCCCTTCTGACAATATGATCACAGTAGGTGAGACAAAGGCTGGCCATTCTCGCTTCCAAGGAGCATTCCGACTCCACTTCTTCCAGGACAGATTTGGTAGTTCTTTTGGCAGTCCATGGTATTTTCAGTATTCTTCACCAACACCCCCACTCAAAAGCATCAACTCTTCTTTGGTCTTCCTTATTCATTGTCCAGCTCTCATATGCATATGAGGTGATTGAAAACACCATGGCTTGTGTTAGGCACACATTAGTCTTCAAACAGACATCTTTGCTCTTCCCACTTTAAAGAGGTCTTTTGCAGTCAATTTGGCCAGTGCACTATTTCATCTGATGTCTTAACTGCTGCTTCCATTGGTGTTGATTGTGGAACCAAGTAAAATGAAATCTTTAAGCAAGTCAATATTTTCTCCACTTACTATGATGCTGCTTATTGGTCCAGTTGTGAAGATTTTTGTTTTCTTTATGTTGAGGTATAATCCATACTGCAGACTGTAATCTTCATCCATAAGTGCTTCATGTCATCCTCACGTTCAGCAAGCAAAGTTGTGTCACCTGCATATCACAGGTTATTAATGAGTCTTTCTCCAAATTGATGTCATGGTCTTCTTCATATAGTCCAGCTTCTCAGATTATTTGCTCAGCATACAGATTGAATTGTTGTTGTTAGGTGCCATCGAGTCATTTCCGACTCATAGCGACCCCATGCACAGCAAAACGAAACACTGCCCAATCCCGCACCAGCTCCATGATCCCTGATATACTTGAGCCCACCATCGCAGCCCCCAAATCAATCCATCTCGTTGAAGGCCTCCCCCTCTTTCATCGACCCTCCATCCTACCAAGCATGACATTCTTCTCCAGGGAATGGTCCCTTCTGATAACTTGACCAAAATAGGTGAGATGAAGGCTAGCCATTCTCTCTTCCAAGGAGCATTTCGGGTGAACTTTCTCCAAGACAGATCTGTTAGTTCTTTTAGCAGTTCATGGTACTTTCAGCATTCTTTGCCAGCAGCACAACTCAAAAGCATCAACTCTTCTTCTGTCTTCCTCATTCATTGTCCAGTTCTCACATGCATTCGAGGTGACTGGAAATATCATGGCTTGTGTCAGGTGCACCTTAGTCCTCAAGGAGACATCCTTGCTCCTCAGCACTTGAAACAGTTCCTTCGC
>NW_006921689.1:216708-227585 GCF_000298275.1 Orycteropus afer afer | reverse complement strand
GTGACTCTGTGTATTCCTGCCATCTTCTCTTGATGTTTCCTGCATCATTCAATATTTTGCCCATAGAATCTCTCAATATTGCAACTCGAGGCTTAATTTTTTCTTCAGTTCTTTCAGCTTCAAAAATGCTGAGCATGTTCTTCCCTTTTGCTTTTCAGACTCCAGGTCTTTGCACATTTGGTTATAGTAATTGGTTTTGTCTGCTCGAGCTGCTTTTTGAAATCTTCTGTTCAGCTCCTTTATCTTGTCATTTCTTCCATTTGCTTTAGCAGATTGAGTAAGTATGGTGAAAGGATACAATCCTGACACACTCCCTTCCTGATTTTAAACCATGCAGTACCTGTTCAAATGACAGCCTCCTGGCCTCTGAACAGGTTCCTCATGAGCACAAAGGAATTCCTGGAATTCCATTCTTCTCAATGTTATTCATACTTTGTTACAATCCACACAATCAAATGGTTTTGCACAGTCAATAAAACACAAGTAAACATCTTTTTGGTATTCTTTGCTTTCAGCCAAGATTCATCGGACATCAGCTATGATATCCCTCATTCCACATCCTCTTCTGAATCCAGCTTGCATTTCTGGAAGCTCTGTCAATATACTACTCCAACCATTTTTGAATTATCTGCAATAAGATTTTACTTGCATGTGATATTAATGATATTGTTTGATAATTTCCATGTTCTGTGGGATCACCTTTCTTTGGAATGGGTACAAATATGGGTCTCTTACAGTCAGTTGGCCAGGTAGCTGTCTTCCAAATTTGTTGGCATAGACAGGTGAGCCTCCAGTGTAGGATGCATTTGTTGAAACATCTCAATGGATATTCTGATAATTCCTGAAGCCTTGTTCTTTGCCATTCCTTCAGGGTACCTCTGACTTCTTACTTCAATACCATTGGTTCTTGATCATATGCCACCTCCTGAAATGGATAAACATCGACCAATTCTTTTTGGTACAGTGACTCTGTGTATTCCTTCCATCTTTTTTTGATGCCTCCTGTATCATTCAATATTTTGCTCACAGACTCTTTCAATATTACAACTTGAGGCTTGAATTTTTTCTTTAGTTCTTGCAGCTTGAGAAATGTCAAGCATGTTCTTCCCTTTTGATGTTCTAACCCCAGGTCTTTGCACATTTCATTATAACAATTGACTTTGTCTTCTGGAGCTGCTCTTTGAAATCTTCTGTTCAGCTCTTTTATCTTGTCATTTCTTCAATTTGTTTTAGCTACTCACTGTTTAAGAGAGCGTTTCAGAGTCTCTTCTGACATGCATTTTGGTCTTTTCTTCCTTTCCTGTCTTTTTAATGAAATTTTGCTTTCTTCATGGATGATATTTTTAATGTCATCCCATAATTCCTCTGGTTTTCAGTCATTGGTGTTCACTGCATAAAATCTATTCTTTAGATGATCTCTAAATTCAGGAGGGATATTATCAAGGTCATATTTTGGCTCTCTTGGATTTGTTTTGTCTTCAGATTCAACTTGAATTTGCATATGAGCAGTTGATTGTCTTTTCTACAGTCAGCTCCTGGCCTTGTTTTGGCTGAGGATATCGAGTTTCTCCATTGCTTTTTTCAACAAATGTAGTTGATCTGATTTCTGTGTACTCCATTTGGTGAAGTCCATGTGTATACCTTCTGTTTGTATTGTTGAAAAATGTATTTGCGATGAATAGGTCATTTGTCTTGCAAAAATCTATCATGTGATCTCCAGCTTCATTTCTATCACCAAGGCCATATTTTCCAACTACTGGTGATCCTTCTTTGTTTCCAACTTTTGCATTCTAATCACCAGTGATAATCAACACATTTTGATTGCATGTCTGGTTAATTTCAGACTGCAGAAGGTGGTAAAAATCTTCAACTTCCTCATCTTTGGCTTTGGTGGTTGGTGCATAAATTTGAATAATAGTAGTATTAATTGGTCTTCCTTGTAAGCATATGGATATTATCCTATCACTGACAGCACTGTATTTCAGGATAGATCTTGAAACATTCTTTGTCATGGTGAATGCCACTCCACTCCTCTTCAATTTGTCATTCCCGGCTAAGTAGATCATATGGCTGGCTGATTCAAAATGGCCAAAACCAATCCATTTCAGCTCATTAATGCCTAGGATATTGATGTTTATGTGCTCTATTTCGTTTTTGACAACTGCCAATTTTCCTAGATTCATACTTCATGCATCCAATGTTCTGATTATTAATGGATATTTGCAGCTGTTTCTTCTCATTTTGAGTCATGCCACATCAGCAAATGGAGGTCCTGAAAGCTTTACTCCATCCACATCATTAAGGTTGATTCTACTGTGAGGAGGCAGCTCTTCCCCAGTCATATTTTGAGTGCCTTCCGACCTGAAAGCCTCGTCTTTCAGCACTATATCAGACAATGTTTCAGGACTATTCATAAAGATTTCCAGTAATATATCAGACAGGGGTTCACTGTTATTCATAAAGTTTTCACTGGCCAATTCTTTGAGAAGTAGATGGCCCCTTCCTTCTTCCAAGTCTGTCTTAGTCTAGAAGCTCCACTGAAACCTGTACACCATGGGTAACCCTGCTGGTACCTGAAACACTGATGGCATAACCTCCAACCTCCACCCTCACAGCAACACACAAGCTACCACAGTAGAACAAACTGACAGACAAGTGGTGGCAAATTTATTATAAGTGTGCAGAAACTGAGCAAATAAAACAGAAGGCAAATATTAACTGCAACTATAACAAAAAATGTGCAGAACACTCAACTGTGAGTAATACAGTCATATAAACATTAATTATTGATGAATAAAATGTTGATATGATTATACTGAGAGATGTGAAGGAAGGAACATATCTTCTATAATAGGAAACAGTATCTAAAATATAGCAGCACAATGTATTAGTTAAATATGAAAATAGCTACTAAAAGTTATAAGGATACCCATTCCTTACTTATTGACATGATTAGGTTCCAAAGACCAGATCATTATGTGAAAATTTATATTATGTGGAAATAGAGGAAGACTATATCATATCACAAAATGAAGGATGAATACATCATTATATAACTGCCAAATTACATCACATGATTGTCAAATTACATTATTATGTAACTGAAAAACCACAGAGAATCATGACTCAATAAATTTGACACATAACCTAAAGTATCACAGCCAGAGTTACTGACCTCAGCATTTGGTACTGCCAGGCAGACATAATTAATGCACAAAATAGTCAGACAACAGATTTTTTGCTATTCTTGTAAATTTAAAATGTTGGATAACAAGATAGACAATAAGTGAGTAGTAGGAGTAAGTGCTTTAGAGGGATGAAAATTGTGATGAGGAAAAGGAGAGTGGACTTTTTAAGTACTCCAGTGGACTTTTTAAACTAGTACTAAGTATGTATTTTGATAAAAACACAAATTAAATTTAAATTTATAATAAAGAATGAGAAAAGGAACACAATGAAAATACAGTCATGTGCCCCATAGTGTCCTTTTAGGCAACATCAATCATTTATATGACCATGTTCCATAAGGTTGTAAAAGAGTTTAGAAATCCTGATCAGAAGATGAGACAGCAAATGCCACAGCTTACCACACACAATGCACGTATCTCATGTTTCTCATATACAAAGCAACTGAACTGCCAGGCATATATTGGTACAGTGTATATATAACCTATAATACATATATCTTGATAACCATAATAAACGTCTATGGTACTGGCTTATGTATGTACTGTACTGTACTTTCTATCTAAAAAGTTTACTGTATAACACTGTATACTTCAATTTGTAGGTAGCAGCATCCAATTTTGTGTATTACATGTTTCTTGAGTGTTATAGCATTATCTCTCTGTTTAATTTTCTTTTGAAAATATTACCGTGAAGTGTATCATGGCTCCCAAACTCAGCAAAACCAGTGCTAGCAATAGCAGCAGTAAGAGACAAAGGAGAAGTATTGATTTGGAAGTGAAATAAAAGTTTACTAAACAATGTAAAAGTGAGAAATCAATGAACGCTATTGCTCACAATTTAGGATATTGCACTAGACAATCACAACAATCCTCAATGCCAAAGAAAAATTTCTCCAACCTGTTAAAGGATCAGCTCCACTCAAAGCTACAAGGCTAACAAAAATGTGAGAAAGCTCTATGTCAGATATTGGGAAAGTACTAATGATATGGATGTAGGACCAAACACAAAAGTGAATCCTTCTTAGCACATGGAGGACCATTGTTAAGGCACAAAGCTTGTTCAAGATGCTTAAAGAAAAAGCAGGGCCACACAATGATGCGGTGTTTGCACAACATCCAAATCACATATCGTCCAGTTTCACAGAAGGTATCATGGGTGTTAAGCAAGACATAACTGTATGTACTTCCTTAACATTATTTAAACCATGGGCAAATTCTTTATGTCTCAGAGTTATTCACAGGATACATTTTTTTTTTTTTCTTTTCTGGTTTCTCTTAACGAAATAGTAAAAAGTCTATTCAGAACTGTATTTCTCTCAGAAACAGGGCAGGAGATCTTTTTTTCTGGCTTACTTTTAGAGCTTACCCTTCAGATTTCAAGGTCAAGAACTTAGGGAAAGATCAATGATGCTGTAGTTTCAAGAACATAGAAACAAGAATGGAATCTGGAAATTCCAGGGAGGAAGTATTTCCACTTGACAGGATTTCTTCTACATGTTGGTCAAGCTGCTTTTCTAAGGGTGGACCAGTTGTGGTGCAATTGCCTTCCAGTACCAGGAATGGTGACTCTGTTCAAGGAGGATTCCTCACTGCTGCCAGTGTCCTGAAGAGTTCTTTTGGGCAGCTTCCAAACATATCATTAGGTATGTATTAACCAAAAACTGCTCCTCTAAAAACTGCCACTGCAGAGGCCTGCCTTTTGGCACAACTGCCCACATTCATGGATCTGCAGGTCAGGTTTCTCCAGGCAGCTCCCTGCTGCATCAATTAAGATTGTTTCTGATTCAGGAAATGACTTTCCCAGAGCCGCTGCCACCAGTGCCACTGGAGCACTGGAGGCATCTGCTCAATTCGTGCAGCCACCCAAAACTAACCTCCAGTTCTGCTGACAATCACAGCAAAAGCAGTCCCAAGGCTGCTTTCTGTTACTTTATGCCCTTCTTTGCCAAGTTCAAAAGTTGTCCATAAGGTCCAACATTACTTCCACTTGCTTCTCACAAAATCACAGAACTCCTTTGCAAATATTGGAAATTTCAGCCTTGGTGAGAAGGGGGTCCTTTGTTTTAATCTTCATTAAATCCTACAGAAGTTCCTCAGTGTTTCTGGCATCAGAATTTAAATCCTGGATAGTATGGCCCATGTATTTGCTTATCTTTTATCATTACCCTTTATTTTATTCTGTATAGACAAGAAGCTTTATAAACACTTGATAGATATTACATTGCAATATGTTTTATTAAAAGTTGTAATGTCTATTAACTGAAGTGTTCTATTTCCCAGCTGGAGTTCCTGGATGATATAAAAGGTTAACACTCCACTGCTAGCCAAAAGATTGGAAGGTATGGAACATGTGTTGCTTCTATAAGAAAACTAAGACTCAAGTGTGTCAGAAAATCTCTGTGTCTCTTCATACTTGATTTGGGGATATTCATGCAAGGAGAAAATGTTAACCCCTAATGAATGTAACCCCTAAATAAACAATCATAATTTAGTTAATACATACCTAAATTACTATATCCCATAATTTCTGTCAAACTCAATTCCTAATAGTGGAACAATTTCTTAGAATTTAATACTAACCAGGCCTGAATAAAAATCCTGACACAAGGTAGAAGCACAGTAAGTTTATATTAAATGAATAGTTGGGCAAATAGGATAACTTATTACTTTATAATTTTTATATAAAAAGTGTGTCTGTTGCATTACAACTTTTAATAAAACATATTGCAATGCACTAGCTATCAAGTGTTTATGAAGTTTCTAGTGTATAAGGAACTCTGGTGTTGTAGTGGTTAAGGCATCTGGCTGGTTATGCTAACCAGAACGTCGGCAGTTTAAATCTACCAGCTGCTCTGCAGGAGGAAGATGAGGTACAGATTTACGGCCTTGGAAACCCAATGGGGGTCACTATGAATTGGAATTGACTCCATGGCAGTGGGTTTAGTTTTTTCATGGTTAGTGTACACAGAATAAAATAAAGGGTGGTAAGAAAATAGAATACATGGGTCATGCTATCTAGGAATTAAAATCTGATCAACTGTGGAGTACTTTGAGACCAATATCAGGAAGCAAATGTTATCATCAATCTTACTTTCTAACATCAAATATTAGAAAAGCTAACAGCCAGCCATGAATCCAAACTACAGTTTAATGGAAATTGAGAAGATTTGAAGAAATGTTTCTTAGCCTCTGGTCATTTTTGTCCAAAGTCATAGATTCTGATAAACTTTAACCTCGTTGAATAACATATTTGCAATGGTCTTTGTGCTGCCCCCAGTTCTAGGGAATAGTCTGACTGTGATGATTCACCTAGCATCATATGATGTTTACAATGGCTTCCAAATAATAGGAAATGATTTCACAACATGATTTAATGTTAACTTTAAATCAGTTAGTCTCTGTCCCTTGATTTGTGATTTCTATTGCCTTGTATTCTTGTCACATTATCTAGTTCTTCACTGATCCCAGCAATATCACAGAGGACTCATGGCTTGAGGTAAAAATGTGGACACCACCAAGTTAACCCCATGATGGACACTGCAGATTCATAATCACCTTCCTGCAAACTTAAAGGAGCTAGAGGCCAAAGTTAGGAACTGAGATGTCAGGATAAACTGGAAGGAAGCCACAGTCATCAACATTTTCACACGTGGCCCCAATGAGCAGCACCCTCATCTGACCCATATGACAACCCAAGTGCAACATATGGGTCAACCACACTCTAGAAATGGTTTCTGCAACTACTGCTGCCTGATACTTTGATTGCATTGTGGTTGCTCTAAAAGCCGTAATGCAAAGCTCTGTGGATTCTTCTCTTTACTATGTGGTTTGAAGCTGGGCAGAGGGGAGGAGACATTGGAAAGAAAAATTGCCCAGTGCACCCTGACAGATATATAATTAGGCAAGGCAGGCCAGTGCTTATGGCATTTGTCATTCAGCAGTCGCTCACTCTGTAGTCTCCATAGCCAGGTGCTTTCAACAATGAGGTGATGATAATGTCTTCATAGGATCTGAGCCCAGAGAACATTCACTATCAAATAGGCCAGGCAGAAGCCTTGATAGAGTACAATAGGACTCTGTTATTTCTTAGCATTCCAAGTCTAATTGCTATAAAGATTAAGTGAATTTTGTTAGGAACTTTTTAAAATTACTAAAAAGCCCATTCAACACTCTAGTTGTAAAGGAAAAAAAAAAAAAAAACACTGCCATCGGGTTGATTCTAACTCATACAGGTCCTATAGGACAGAGCAAATCTGTCCCATAGAGTTTCTAAGGCTATAAATCTTTACAGAAGCAGACTACTATATTTTTGTTCCATGGAGCAACTGGTGGGTTTGAACTGCTGACCTTTAGGTTAGCAGCCAAAGTCTTTAACCACTGCACCACCAGAGTGCCTCTACTTGTCAAAGGAGGGATTTAACGCCAACTAATGAAATACAGGACCTGGCAGTGTTTTGTTCTGTTGTACATAGGGTCTCTATGAGTCGGAACCAACTCCACTCCTAACAATAACAACAGCAATAAAAGTCAGGAGTAGGAGAGGATGGTGTGGGGACAGTGGTGGTTCAGGGGTAGAACTCTGGACTTCCATGCAGGAGACAAACTTCTACTCTACCTAAACTATATTGCCATTTGAATTTATTTCAAGTTGTTTCTTTGACTCTCCACCTTTGCATGATCTGCTAGTAGGAATCCAGGTTACTTCTCACATTCCGCCTTCTTTTACTTTGAGGTTCCCCTATTATGCAGAAGGGAGCTCTGGTGGCGTAGTGCCTAAGGCATTTGACTGCTAACCAGAAGGCTGGTGGTTCAAAACCACCAGCCACTCCTCAGAAGGAAGATTGGGCAATCTATTTCTGCAGAGATACTGCCTCAGACACCCAAGGAGGGGCCGCTGTGAGTCAAATTGACTCGACGAAAGTGAGGTTTGAGTTATCATGCAGAAAGAATAGGTCTAGACAACATTCCATTCTGTTATAGGTAAAGTCACAATGAGTAGGACTTGACTTGATGGCAATTAAGGCAATTAACAACAACAACATCATGAAGTTATACTCTGCAGTCCCCTGGATACCTTATAGGAATGTCCTACCATAATAATAATAGGAGCTCTGGTAGCATAGTGCCTAAGGCACTTGACTGCTAACCAGAAGGCTGGCGGTTCAAACCCACCAGCCACTCCTCGGAAGGAAGATGGGGCAATCTACTTCCGTAGTGATACTGCCTCGGAAACCCAAGGAGGGGTCACTATGAGTCGGGTCTGACTCGATGGTACATAACAACACAACAACAACAACCATAATAATACCTGAAGACCAAATATATTATAATTAGTTAGGATTTTAACCTGCAGTTCACATACCTCTCCTCTAAGAATTGTCCCTCCTCCACCTCCAGTGACAAGCCCCCAGCAGTGTTTGCTTTTACCATATAAACCACCTTCAACCCTCCACCCCCACAATAGCTGATGGATGTTGGATCCAAAGGGGACCAATCAGATTTCCTTTCTTGGGAATTTGGAAGGGAACTGAGGATGATCAAAAATGTAAGATGGTGTCTGGAATGGACTCATCTGAATTTGAAGCTATAGGGCATCTATGTGCATAGAGAAGTAGAAATTCTTGTCTACTGAAAGAAATAAAAGAAGAGTAAATACAGAATATGATACAAGAGATGTGTGGCTTCAGAGAAAGAAAGAGAAGACTGAAAGGACTGCTAACATGGCTCCTGACGGCATTATAGTTCCTTGTTCAACCCTTTAGGGGCCAGCCACTCATTTTATCCTTAGATCTGGTTGATTCCACACTGATCTAACAATAATTTATCAATTCTACTCAAGTTTTTTGAGTTGGATACTATTGCTTATTAGGACATGGAAGTGAACATTTTATTATTTGAAAATATCCCGAGGAAATGTTTGTGGTTTTAGTAAATACCTTGATAAACTCCGTGGCTTAGAAGGTAAGATCTGAGGACATGCAGGTGTTAAGACAAAAGAGGCTTCATTCCTCTGCATGAAAAGGATTTTTCTGCCTTCTAAAAGAGAGGGGATAAAGTGAGGAAATGGGCAATAGAAGGAATTAAAAGCAGACTGAAAGATAGCTTGAGGCTGAACAACTCAACTTCATAGAGTACATTGGAAATTCCCTGGTGGTAGAGTAATATCAGGTCATTTAAAGCATAGGGATGTCTTAATGTTCAGTTTGAAATTATTTATCTTTGTAATGTAAACCATCTCTTTGTAATGTAAGTCCATCCTCCAATCTTCGGCACCAGTGGATGCTTCATTTGCATGTGGATTTTTGTAGAAATTAAGAAATGGCCTGAGTTTCACATCTATTTGTCATGGCACAGAATTAAGTAGCAGTTCAGATGTAGAGGGAAGCATGATCACTTGGTCTGACCTACTCATTTCTACAGTTTGAAATTGGGATGAAAGGCCATTTTATTAGAACTCAAAGTACCGCAAGTCCCCAGAGCCCCGGATAGTATGTGCAACTCCAAGAACCTTACTTGACTCAGATATAGCTTCTCATCTGCCTATAAATTCACTGGATTTACAAACTTATGGAGTATTTCTATATTTGATTCAAGTCATGGTGGATATGTAAATCTAAGCTGAATGCAAAAACATCACTCCAAATCCATTATTTGCAAAGGCTTTTGAGGTCTTCAGGCATAATGTGCTAGAGAAATAAACAAGAGGAGTGGCACAATTTAAACAAATTTACTCAGTGGCTCCAAGAACTTGGAACAAAGAGAAATTTGCATTGAAATTTCATTTTCCAAAAAGATTTTTTGGCTTTCCAAAAAGATTCACGCCAGCATTCCTTTAAATAGAAACCTCATCTAATGCATTTACAATACGATTTCATTTTGCAAAATTGATTTACCAGTAACTTTTCAGGAATCCATCTATTGACAAAAAAGAGGCATGTCTGTTATGCAAAGTACTATACTTAAGTGCCTAAGGCATTGGACTGCTAACCAGAAGCCTGCTGGTTCAAACCCACCAGCCACTCCTCAAAAGGAAGGTTGGGCAATCTACTTCCGTAGTGATACTGCCTTGGAAACACAAGGAGGGGTTGCTATGAGTTGGATCCAACTCAATGGCAGTAAGTTTGGGTTTTTTTGGTTTATTCTTAAGTAACTCAAGAAATAAATGTTGCTGTTGTTGTTATGTGCCCTCTGCGCTACCAGAGCTACCTCAAGAAATAATACTACCCCATTATTTCATAGCATAGCTAGCCTGTATTTGTGTTTGTTTTATAGCTTTTCCCCTCCTTGATTTACATTTATGAGACAATCAAAGGGAGATGATGTGAGATGGTTTTTATTTTTATGAGCAAAAGGAACCACACCAACCACAAGTAGCAGAGGCCTGCCATGTCTGAATTATGTAGGTCACCCCAGGAAAACGAAAATTAAAAGGCTACTCTGTCCCTACTTTCACTGTTTATGGTGAAGTCAAGCCCCAAAGATGCCTACCAGACAATGCAATTATAAATACAAAGTTGTGGTTGTGCCTACAGATGCTCTTGTTACCAGCAGATGGAAGTCAATTTAAATATATTCAACTTCAGTTATCAGGAATTATATGCTGGCAACCAATATAACACTAATTGTTGTTGTTATTTGCCGCCGAGTCGGCCCCGACTCATAGCGACCCCTCCTTGGGTTTCCGAGGCA
>NW_006921689.1:178362-216133 GCF_000298275.1 Orycteropus afer afer | reverse complement strand
GATACCACCTCCTCTGTAACCCAAGGAGGGGTCACTCCAACTCTCTGACACATAACAACAACAACAATTGACAACATGAGACCTAAACCCAGCCCATGGATGAGTTGTACTTGGCTTGCGTATTAGAGATCCCATTGTTAAAAAAGCCTTTGAATCAACATTTGAAAATTAGGAAATTTCACTTAGAAATGTATATTTCTAGCTCTTTTTGAAAAATTAACTGGCAGCCAGGGCTGGAATTCCATGTGAAAATTGTAGCTGGAGCTGAGATGCGAAGTCCCCATTGATTTGAGTCTGAGCTCTCAATTTTAACACATTCCCCACCATGTTACATTGTGTTACATACACCCAGACCACATCACACATTTACCTTCCTACCACCAAACAGTATTTGTGTTGCAACGTCTGTCCTCCAATATTTCCCTCCCCTACATCTTCTGAAAGTATTTTCTCTGGCAGTGGCATCACAAGGGTTGGTGTCAGCACCCCCACCATGGATCCCCTCCTGCACCAGACCATACAGAATCCTTAGTAATGTTTATTATCAATTTTAATTATAGAATATGTGATAAATATAGTTGCAAATTGCTTTAATGTAATATGTGTTAGATTATATGAATACTAGCAACAAAATTGTTTTGTAAAATCTTTCTACATTGAATTACAATATTCTTAGCTACAACTATTATTGCAGTTATTATCAGTAACAGGGTGGAAGCCTTTTTCTTCCTTTTTTCTGTCTTTTCCTTCAATTACTTCTTCATTCTCAAAAAAAGTTATCAATACAGATTCATAAATATTAACACAATATTGTAGCTAAAGCACCAGAAAATTTGACAAAATCAGCTACTATTAGAAGTTCTCTTTAAAGTACTGAAGAGAAAAAATGACTCTTTGAAGACTAAGATGCACCTAACCTGAGCCATAGTGTTTTCAATAGATTCATATACACATGAAAGCTAGACAATGAATAAGGAAGACCAAAGAAGAGTTGATGCTTTTGAGTTGCGGTGTAGGTGAAGAATACTGAAAGTAACATGGACTTCCAGAAGAACTAACAGATCTGTTCTGGAATAAGTGCGGCCGGAATGCACCTTGGAAGCGAGAATAGCCAGACTTTGCCTCATCTACTTTGGTCATGTTGTTAGAAGGACCCATTCCCTGGAAAAGGATGTCATGTTTGGTAGAGGTCAGAGAAAAAGGGGAAGACCCTCAACAAGATGGATTGACACAGTGGCTGCAACAATACGTTCAAGCATAGCAATGATTAGGAGGATGTCTCAAGACCTGACAGTGTTTCGTTGTTGTACAAAGGGTCACTGAATCAGAGTCAACTAGACAGACACCTAACCAACAACAACAGGTATATTGATACATGTAAGCCAGGCTTACAAAAACAATGTTTTTGTTTTTTGTTTGTGTTATAACTAACTACAGAGATATTTTTATGAAAAATAAATACATTTCTCCTGAAATAGTGCACAACAATTTTATGAAGCCATTTTGATGTCACCTCTGATATTGTCACCCATCTTTTGGTTACTTCTCATGCCACTCTAACAGAAATACCACAAATGGGATGGCTGTAACAAACAGAAGTTTATTCTCTTATAATTTTAGAGGCTAGAAATCCAAGTTCAAAGTGCCAAGCCCTAGGGCTGAGTGAAAGCCCCTCAACCTTGGGCTTCAGTTGTACCTCTTGCTCTCAGCCCACCGGAGCTAGAGGTATCTCTTCACTCAGGCAGCTGCTGGCTTCTGCAGTTAACAAGCCCAAGGTCAACAAATAAAATAGCACAGTCCCAATATTACCAAACAACATGGCAGGCCATTGATTCAAATCCAGAGATAATCCCAAGATCAGCAGGAAACATGGCACGCTGCTAAATGAAGGAAGACTCAGCCACATACAGGGTTCAAGCATGCCAAAAAGCTACAGAGACTGTTCTCAAAGCTTCTTCTTATATACTGGAAGCAGACCACATCCCTAAGGCAGCTACTCAGCTACTCCAGCAGATTCCACCATGGAGGTGATTACCAATCTCATCATGGGAAATAACTACATCCAGCTGCCTAGCCACTCAAAACGAGGCCCATCCAAGTTGACACACAACCTTAACTACCACACCTGGTGTGGTCCATCACTGTTCTCTGGAGTACACTAAAAAGCCAAAGTGTTTTAATCAGAGAACCTGAGGAAATCTGAGCTTCCACTTTTACTCTTTATACTTCTAAAAACTCAGAAACGTAGACTAATGTATAACTGAAAATCTTAAAAACATAGCTGTTTCACACATTAATAACACAAAGAGATTCGAATCCTAAACTTATCTAGACATTCTTTTTTTCTGTACATATTTTTACCTTCCTAATTGATTTTAATGCAATTGATTAAAAAAGATGTTATTGTTTAAAAGGATTTGTTTTGGGGCTCAAACACTAGAGTATGAAGAAAACATAAATTGTTTAACATTTAGTTTGAAAAGTGTGTTTTTTATAACAAAAGTAAAATCACTGATTAAAATATGTAACGGGAATTATGTAAAATATATTAACAATAGTTCTCATAATGTGAGGAAAATAAAAGCTACTACTATTTTAAGGAAAAAACTCAGTGCAGTGTAATCAAATGTTGAATATAGTCAGTGATGTTAAGGTTTTATGGCTATACACTTACACACTTACCGCTGTAAAGCACCATTACTATTGAAATTCCTGGACCAAAAAGAAAAAGCTTTATTATTATACATCTGAAATTTGTAATCCCCAATCCCTTCTTTTCCTATTGAAACAATTTTTCTATGATGCATACTTTCCAGAGTTCTACTGCTTCCTGGCAAAACATACTGTATTGGAGATTATTTGCATCACAAAAAGGTTACTTCTACTCCAATTAAGTACTATAGTGTTTTATGCTGAAATTCCCCTGCCTTATTTCAAGAACGATTAATTTTAAAATTTTTATTTTTGCCTAACTCTTCAGGTTGTTATATAGCTAACAAAGTACAACTGAAGGACAACCTGAGGAGTATCAGGCTCCCTGCATCTTGCTCCTTTGTTCTCACCAGATGTAGGATAGACCTATCATTATTCTCCTATTTCAAATGAGAGAATTAAGAATCTATTGCTGTGTTTATATGGCAAATCAATGAACAAAATAGATTTTCTGGACTGCAGGCTAATAGTATATATAGTTCTTGATTTTGATTACCTCCAGCTCTGAAACTAAAAACCATTTTTAAGTAAATTTGTCCATAGAGGTGCTACCTACAATTTTTGGTCCTACAGTAAAACCTATTCCTGTCATGTTGATTTTAACTCATGCCTCATAGGGTTTCCAAGGTGGTAACCTCTAAGGAAGAAGACTGCCACAACTTTCTCCTGGGGAGTGGCTGGTGGGTTCGAACCAGCAATATTTTGGTTAGCATTTCAGGGCTTAATCACTGCACCACCAGGCTCCTGTTATTCCTATACTCACTCTCACTGCTGTGGAGTCGAATCTTAGCGACGCCTCCTTGGGCTTCTGAGATGGTATCACTATGGAAGTAGCTTGCCCAATCTTTTGGCTGGTGAGTATAACCGCCAGTCCTCTGATTAGCAGTCAAATGCCTTAGACACTACACCACCAGAGTTATTCCTATTGGGTAGGTGAAAAAAAGAAATAGGCTTTGAAGGCAGATTGAATGGGAATCTCAGCTGTGTGAATGTAATGTCTTTGAGTCTCAATGTTCTCATCTGTAACATGTGTGCAATAATTGTATTCTCATTGGTCATTGCAAGACTTAACTCAGATAATATAATTCTTAAAACTCTGCTATAGCAGACTGAACTTACCCTAATCCAACACTGCTTAAACTTGAGCATTCATCAAAAACACATGGAGTGCTTATTAAAATGCAGATTACTAGATCCCATCCCCAGATTTTCTGACTCAGTAGATCTGGAATGAAGCCTGAGAATTTGAATTTCTAATAAGTTTCCAGTTTATTTTGATGCATCCCATGAATACACTTTGAAAACTACTGCTCTAAATAATATTGTAGATAAATCATCAAGCATAGTGCCTGGCACAGTAGGCCCTGAAAAAGTCATACTCATTTCATTATTTATTATAATCCTATGGGCAAATTATATCCCTCTTGAATTTAGAGACCATATGAAGAATAGATTTGAATAGAATGACTGAAAACCAGAAGAATTATGGAATGACATCAAGAACATCATCCATGAAGAAAGTAAAAGGTTAGTAAAAAGACAGGAAAGGAAGAAAAGACCAAAGTCGATGTCATAGGAGACTCTGAAACTTGCCCTAGAACGGAGAGTGGCTAAAGCAAATGGAAGAATCGACAGGATAAAAGAGCTGATCAGAAGATTTCAAAGAGCAGCTTGAAAAGGCAGTCAATTATTATAATGAAATGTGCCAAGAGTTGGAGTTAGAAAATCAAAAGGGAAGAACACACTCGGCATTTCTCAAGCTGAAAGAACTGAGGAAAAGTTTAAGCCTCGAATTGGAATATTGAAAGATTCCACGGGCAATATGTTGCATGAGTCAGGAAACATCAAAAGAAGATGAATGGATTATAGAGAGTCACTATACCAAAAAGAATTGGTAGATGATCATCCATTTCAGGAGGTGGCACATGATCAACAACCAATGGTAATGAAGGAAGAAGTCAAAGCTGCACTGAAGGAATTGGCAAAAAACAAGGTTCCAGGAATTGATGGACTACCCATTGAGATGTTTCAACAGAAGGATGCCCCGCTGGAGGCACTCACTCATCTATGCCAAGAGATTTGGAAGATAGCTACCTGGCCAACTGACTGGAAGAAATCCATATTTGTACCCATTCCAAAGAAAGGTGATCCTACAGAATGTGGAAATTATTGAACATATCATTGATATCACACACAAGTAAAATCTTACTGCAGATAACTCAAAAATGGTTACAGCAGTATATTGACAGAGTACTTCCAGAAATGCAAGCTGGATTCAGAAGGGGACGTGGAGCAAAGGATATCATAGCTAATGTCAGATGGATCTTGGCTGAAAGCAAAGAACACTAGAAAGATGTTAACTTGTGTTTTATTGACTATGCAAAGGCATCGTCGATTGTGTGGATCATAACAAAGTATGGATAACTTTGAGAAGAATGGGAATTCCAGAGCACTTAACTGTACTGATGAGGAACCTGTACATAAACCAGGAAGCTGTTGTTCAAACATAACAAGGAGATACTGCATGGTTTAAAATCAGGAAGAGAGTGTGGCAGGGTTGTATCCTTTCACAATACTTACTCAACTTATATGCTGAGCAAATAATCTGAGAAGCTGTACTATATGAAGAAGAACATGGCATCACATTGGAGGAAGGCTTATTAACAACCTGTGATACACAGATGGCACAGCTTTGTTTGCTGAAAATGAGGAGGGCTTGAAGCACTTGCTGATGAAAATTAAAGACTATAGTCTACAGTGTGAACACTGTAGAAACAAAAATCCTCACAACTGGACCAATAAACAGCATCATGATAGATGGAGAAAAGATTGAAGTTGTCAAAGACTTCATTTATATTACTTGGTTCTACAATCAATGCCAATGGAAGCAACAGTTAACACATCAAAAGACATATTGCATTCGGCAAATCTGCTGCAAAAGACCTCTTTCAAGCACTGAAGACTAGGATGCACCTAACCTAAGCCATGGTACTTTCAATTGCCTCATATGCATGTGAGAGCTGAGCAATGAGTATGGAAAATTGAAGAAGAGTTGATGCTTTTGAGTTGTGGTATTGGCAAAGAATGCTGAAAGTACCGTGGACTATGAAAAGGACTAACAAATCTGTCCTGGAGGAAGGGAAGCCAGAATGTTGGAAGCAAGAATGGCCAGACTTCGTCTCACATACTTTGGTCATATCATCAGAAGAGACCATTCTCTGGAGAAGGATGTCATGCTTGGTAAAGTGGAGGGTCAATGAAAGAGGTGAAGGCCCACAAAGAGATGGATAGACCCAGTGGCTACAGCAATGGGTTCAGGTATAGTAGGGATAGTGAGGCTGGCACAGGACAGGGTAGTGTTTCATTCTGTCGTACATAAAGTCTCTATGAGTGGGAGACAACTCGATGGCACCTAACAATAACAACAAATGAGCAAATGCAAAATTACTCAAAGATCTTCAATAGAATTCTAATAAAAGCAAAGATAAAATGGCAATATCAGATGTACTTTAGTTTCTATTTTATTCAACAAAACATAGATTTGTGAAAATTATAAGTTTTCCTGTCTAAACCTGTATACTGACTTCACCACTGTTTTTATTTTCTTTTTCTACAAGCAGCCAGTTAACCAGGTGCCATCAAGTTGATTTCAACTCATAGCAACCACATGTGTGGTCCATAAAATTTTCAATGGCTAATGTTTTGGAAGGCGATTGCCGGGCCTTTCTTCCAAAGTGTCTCTGGGTAGACTCAAACTGCCAATCTTTCAGTTAGTAGCTGATTGTGTTAACTGTTTACACCACCTAGGGACTCCTTTTTACAAGCAATTTTGTGATTTCTCCATTCCAGTGATTCAATGGAACTCACGAGAGAGAGCCACCTATTTACTAAATATACCCACTGGAGATAGGTGATCATTTGCTTGCCTTTAGGTTATATAAGTGTGGATAATTCTAGCATTCAGAGATGATATATTTTTCCTTTCCAACATCAACCCAGAGAGCCAAATCCACTAAAATACTTTAAAAAGAAAGAAAACCTGCATGTCTAATGTTAAAGTAAAGGATAACTAATGCATTGGAGAAATCATTCAACAACAGTTCATCTTGGTAAAAGTATTACATTTGTAGTTAAGCCAAGGTGAATGTCAGGTTAGGTTACCTGCAATGCAAATGCCAGGAGTGTGCATGCATGTGTGTGTGTGCACACGCTAAGGTTAGAGACACTCGCACACATGACCATAAGGAAAGTTTTCCTTATAGAGAGCCAAATTCAGGACTCCTTGGGTAATTTTGTGCCAATTTCATTCTTTTTCTATCTTGTCTTGACACTCTGTTGAGCTAGCTACTGTTCTTTCTCCAACCCACTAGGTTTTCAGTAAGTTTCCTGTTACGCACTGGGACAGCAATGTTCATGGAAAATTGTTTTGCCTAGATGACTTGAGCCAGCTCCCCTCCTTTACGTATACACGTGTATGTGTGTGTGTGTGTGTGTGTGTGTGTGCATAATTTAGAGACAAGTAACAAAGTGCTTACAGTGCAAGAATCTATTCCAGAAGACTCCAAACCATTCACGGACATTTTATAGTTTAATCCCAGCTTCATAACCCATGCTCAAAACAGAAGAGCGCGTGCACTTGAAAAGACATTTAGAGCCTTTCATTTTAAGATTTCAAAAACATTAGCTGACATACTCAAATTCCCTTCAAATTCATATGGAGAATTAATACTCTGTGCTCTAAAAAATAACTTGGGGAACCAGAGCCGAGAGCAATTCCATAACTAGTTGGGAAGGTAGCAAAGACTAAAATCAGAATTTTCACAGAGTTCAACATGTTTTTTCTGCAGCCTCAAGACAGGATTCTATTGAAAAGAATAAATTTTGGCAGACACTTATGTGGCCCCTGTGTCAAATTGTCTGATTGGTGATGTTAAAATAAAAATGGCAATAGTAATAGCGAGCAGGTATGCACTGCTCTAAGAGTTTTGCATGTATTAATTCATTAAGACCTCACCCAAACCTGTAACTTAAGTACTATTATTATTCCCATTCTCCAGCAAGGAAGCTGAAGCTCACAAAGTTTAAATAACTTGCTCAAGGTCACACAATACATAAGAGACAGAACCAGGATTTAAACACAAGTATTGCAGGTCAAGGAGCTCTGGTGGTGCAGTGGTTAAAGCACTTGGCTGCTAACCAAAAGTCAAAGGTTCAAACCCACCAGCTGCTCTATGGGAGAAAGATGCGGCAGTCTGCTGCCATAAAAAAAAAAAACAATCCTCTGGGGCAATTCACTATGAGTGGGAATCAACAGAACGGCAGGGAGTTTATTATTATTATTATTGTAGGTCAAGAAATAGCACAGCAGAAGCCACTTGGGCAGTGGGAAAAGGGTCCTCACTCACACTTCAAAATATCCTTCCCAAGTTGCATCATGTTGTTGTTGTGTGCTGTCTAGTCGGCCTCAAGTCATAGTGACCCCTCCTTGGGTTTCTGAGGCGGTATCACTACAGAAGTAGATTGCCCAACCTTCCTTCTGAGGAGTGGCTGGTGGGTTTGAACCACTAGCCTTCTGGTTAGCAGTCAAGTGTCTTAGGCACTATGCTACCAGAGCTCCTCAAGTTGCATCATAGGGAAAAATAATGAAATACATTTAACATAAACCTAAAGCTCTAGTCACTTCTCATTTTCCTTGGTTGGTGAACAAATTCTTCTCTATGAACTTCTGATGAGGTTCCTGAGAAGTTACAACACAATCACCAACGACCCAGAAATCCCTGCATCTCTTCCAGGTGACTACTCAGCCCTTTTACCTATTCATCTTAAAGCCTAAATTAGAACATGAACTAGAAGCTGCCCTCAGTGCCCTACCCTCTGGATCTCAGCTCTGCTGGTCCAGGAGGAACAATAGAAAACCACAAAGAAGGAAAAAACTTTGAGCTTTATCTTCCTCCAAATAATACTTCATCTCCCTAGTGTGACAACTCCATTGTGTGTTGTGAAAACTCAATTTAGAACTTTTCAAATACCAGAAAATTCCTGCCTGAGTTTGGAATAGTGAGGAACATAATCAACACTACCAAGGAAAGCTGGCCCTGAGTTCCATCACCCATGCCCCTTGTAATCAATTGCAGAGCTCAGGGATTTCAAAGACTTAACGTTGAATTCAGGTCCTGCCTTTACTACGCATGCTCATTACTGTAATTACTTTTACCCACTCAGTGATTCTGCAGGCCTTTACTAAAGGCCTAGGCCAAGCTGGAGGAGGCTTTGGGGCACAGTAGTTAAGCACTCAGCTGCTAACCATAAGATCAGAGTTTAAACCCACTAGGTGCTAAGCGAGAAACATATGTGGCAGTCCACTTCTATAAAGATTACAGCCTTGGAAATCTTATGGGACCATTCTGCTCTGACCTATACGGTCATCATCAGTCGAAATCGACGCAACAGTAATGGATAGACTAGGGTTGGGTAATAAGATGGTGAAAATACAATATTTATTTTCGAAGATTTTGGAGTTTAGACATCTCTGTGCCTTGCTTACTTCCAATCAGAAACAAGAACTATCTCCCAATCCTTGCCAAGAGTGCCACCCGGATTTCTGAAATATGGAAAGTATAAGGAAAGTTTCTACAAAGACATGATCCTTAGAGAAGCAAACTTCCCCGCCACAGTCCACAACACCCGCTCCAGCAGCTCCCTCGCCAAGCGGCAGGCCAAGACACAGACGCAGCAGGAGTGCTGGTGTCTCCAACTAATGGCCCGGTTTAATGCCTCTCTTCCCTGAACACTGTTAAACTTTGTTTCTGGAGTCAACCCAAGCTCGGCACAATTTCCAGATCTGTGGAAGTGCAGCGTGCAAGCAGCCCGTTTCCTGACAATGCTGCAAAGCTTCAGGGAACACATTTTGTTATTTCCACATTTATGAGTCGAGCTGACTTCTGACCAGGCCATCCCCCACCTGGGACCGCAGCAGGGCTGAGGAGGGAAGGAGAACAACGCTAAACAAAGGAAGGAACATTCCACGAAAAGTTAATAAAAATAAATGTTCCAAAGGCTGCCTAGACAGAAACATTGGCATCCAAAAGGTCTCTAAAAGGGAGTGAGGTGTGAAGATCATTTTCAGAGCCCTGTTCAAGACTCTTCCCATGGTAGCTTCTGGCATTGTTGCAAAGAAAGCAAGTTTTGAGAAATATGGTTCATTCTCTAAATGAACTCTTTCTTTCTTGAAGCAACCTGGGGAATGTAGCAAAGGGACTTTACAGGCTTTCATTGGTAATAAAAATGTTTGAGCACTTAACATATACATGGCACTATGGTAGGCACAACAGTACAAAGAGAAATGTAACCATTGAACAAATTATTTCTGAACAAATACTATGTGTCAGACATTGTATTAGTTGTCAGAAAAAGACACAAGGTTAGCTCCAGCCCCTTGAGGAATTTGTAATCTAGTTTTGGAGAAAGAAAAGGAAAAAGAAAACTGGCTATGCTGACTGATGGTATTTGGAAATAAGGAGACATTGTTTTTTCTACTAACATTTTTCCTATTGAGAAATTTTGTTGATGGATTAAGATGACTTTTCAGGAAAAGAAAATGTCTTTTAATTAATAAGATATTTTGGACAGAAAGCATATTCCATTTCCAAATTGTAGCTAAAATCATTAAATGGAGGGAAGCTAAAGGGGCAAAGAGGCAGCATCTTCCAATGTCCTCTAACTCTACAAGAGGAAGATAAAATCACCACCAGCAGCCCAAGCCCTGCTCCTATGAGGCCAGACATGCCGCCACCCTCCAGCCCTCTTACCAGCCTTGACACTAACCATTCCTCCCACAGCACCCACCACCTCTCTGCTGGGTTCGATAATTTGCTGCAGTGGCCACACAGAACTCACAGATTATGGGGTTTATTAGGGAAGCAACAGGCTACAATTCAAATTCAGGAGCACACTCAGTCTCTCAGCCAGCAGTCTCTCTCCGCTGCTGGCTGTCTCTCTCAGCAGCCTCCCATCTGTCTCAGTCTCTCTCAGTAGCATGTCTCTCTCAAAGTAGTGTGTGTCTCTCACATCTCTCTCTCAGCAGCACATCTCTCTCAGCCGACAGTCAGAAAGACATTCCTCTCTCTGCCTCTAGGAGGGCTCACTTTAAGCCCGGTAGAGTGGCAAAATCAACCAATCTCAACTCCAGAATTCCACACACCTGAGAGAGGGCAAACTTAATTGCTTCATGCTGCCCTCAACAGAAATACCCCAAGTGAATAACTTTAACAATCAGTAGCTACTTAGTTGCTCGTGGCAAATTCTACCACAGAGTTCACAAAGACTATGGCTAGAGAAACACCATGCTATGTAATTTACTACACTGCAAGGAGGAAAAAAGTTTTAAGGTAAAAGGAAAAAACAGCAAGATATAATGCCAGGATCTTTTGAACTCCTTCACATGTGGCACTTCCATAAGCTTGGAAGCTGGTATTCACTGTCATAGGAGACTTTTTTGTTGCCCTGGAGTTGCTGCAAAGGCCCAGTCTCAGGGCCTGACAATAAATTCTCCCACATTCTAATCTCAAGGCATCTTGAGGTAGCCACCTACCTAGGACAGACTGGGCACCAGAGTAGAGGCAGCCTTACCAACCACTACCTCTCTCTCATCTTACTCCAATCCCTATGTAAAGAAGACTGGGAGTGAAGGTGTACAGCATTAATGAACACAGGCTATTTCCTCCCTTCTTCATTACAAAAGGGTTATACAATGCTTCTCCCTAGCAGGACAGGGAACCTTTGCAGACATTCTGTGCAGTGGATTGCTAGGCACAAAAGCTGATATGATGTAAAGTAGGATAAGCTGAAATCAGAGTTCCCAAGTCAAGTTAGGGAACTAAACCATGGGAAGCACCATGCAGGGTCAACTGAAAAGGTGCATACAACCCAAAAGAGAACACTGGAATATTAGCAGCACAGAGAGACCATCAATGGCTGCCATGATCAACCAACCCCACTGAAGAGAGTTCTGCTTTCCCATCCCACTTCCACACACCCACAATGGAATGGGAAGCACACAGAAGAGGAAGAGGTAAGATGACCTTATTATTTGTTTTCCAAACTAGGACAAATTTGAGAATTAAGACAGTTGCTATAATAACTACACCAGGGCAACAAACATAAACCCAAATTATCCCTAGAAAACTATGGCATTCGATCACCTTGAGTGAGAGGAAGTGCATAAAGAACAACTCTGCCCAACCTGCATTCCTTAGCCTCTTCACTACAACTTCATTCACTCAATCATATATGGGCCTCACCTATCCTGGGGAAAGAAAACAGGCAGAGTTTCAAATCAAGTTTGAACTTTATAAGTGAATAGAACTGAATTGCAAGTGTTAAAATAACACTGCTCTAATGGCAAAACAGCTGAAGTTGATAGGATCTGTCTAAGATAGCATTAAGGGAACTGCCAATCCCTAGGGAAAAGGTGATTTTCAACACAACACAGTTGGAAAATGGGAAAAAATAAACACTTTTGGTTTATACCAAGAAGCCAGAGCTTCCATAAGTCAGTTACTGATGCATAACAAAGCACAAAAACTGCTATTGGTCGAATAGGCCACTAAATGGAGTCTTACAGAAAATGAAATATGGTGTAGTGCCTAGTGCCTAAGGCACTTGACTGCTAATCAGAAGGCTGGCAGTTCAAATCCACCAGCCACTCCTCGGAAGGAAGGTTAGGCAGGCAATCCACTTCCATAGTGATACCACCTCAGAAACCCAAGGAGGGGTTGCTATGAGTCAAATCTGACTCAACGACAGTGAATTTTATTGAATAGAATATAAAAAGTACACTAAGAAATATAAAGATACATACCATGTAATGAGAAATAAACAGCAGCACATGAGAATGCATTTCCTCTAAAACAAACAAGACATAAACATGTAAAACATATAAGTGCACAAGCCAGAAAACAGGGTTCAAAATCAGTCCTTCTCTGCTTCTCACTGGGGGGCTCCTGAGTGAGTGGCTTAATCCCTCTGAGCTTCCATTTCCATATCTGTCAAATGAGAATCATATTTGAGTGAGTTATGAAGTTTTACAAAAAAGGATCTAGAAAAATGCTTGACTACAAGGACTCCTTGTGTTGTGTTCAACAAAGGCTAGTGTTTGGCTTCCCTCCCCTCAACTTTGCCATGATACCCCAGAATTCATTTGGAGAGAGAATGAGATAATGTGTGTAAAATATCTAGCACAGGCCCTAGCACAATAAATACCAATTCCCTTCTTACTAACCCAGATTGATGAACTACTATGCAGCTGAGTTCTTGACAATGTTCAAACTCAGAGCAATTTCGTGGCCTTTCTGTGTTTCTACATGGTCTAAGAATGTTGATCTAAAGTCATTGTGAGTGTGGGTTATGTGTGTGTGTGTGTGTGTGTGTGTTTGAGGCTAAGGGAGAAGAAAAGTACAGGTCCCCAGACATCTCTCTGAAGCGTATACCTTTCCCCTCAACCCAGAAAAGAAAACAGATACAAAGGATATGGGCTCAGGAATGGTTAGGATCAGCTTTTACAGGGTTCAAACCAAAGGAAATGAATGTATTCTCCCTTCTTCTAACAAAATTTCAGGCATAAGCAAAGCAAGCTTAAAATAAGAATCAAGTTGAATATATAAAAGGATCAATAAACTAAAACAAAACAAAACAAAAGCACAACATTCAACCAGAAACTATATGGAGATGAATTAAGAGACAAATCTTTCTTTTGAGCTGTGGAAATAGAATTATGGACTAATAGTATATGAATGAGTCTGAAGTCTTCTTTTGAATCCACATGAGCCTCCCTGAGACATCCCCCAATAGAATATGTTTCATAGTGAACAGTGACCATTCAAGACCATGTAATGAGCAACTGCTGTGTGCCATTCACTGTACCAGGCATTCCACTTACTTCTGGCACATTTCAGCACATATATGACATAAGAGAGGAGATGGTGGACTCTATCTGGATGGCACCTAAGTAAAAGACTATCCACTCATTAGAACAGTAAAAAGTAACAAAGCTTGTATTAATTTTATGAGAAAATTATATTCCCCAGTTCACATATCCATTCCTACTTTAAGGGAGTTATAGGTATTGCATACTGAGTGTGTAGTATTGTTGCTAACATTCAGTGACCAAAATTGGACAATATTATCTGTCCCTATGTGTGTTTGTCTATCTACAGTGGGGCTGGGAATAGTAAATTATTATTATAAAAAGCTGTAAGGGATACCATTTGGGTCTTCCTTAATTCTCAGTCAGGTGTGGTACCACCCCACCAGGAACTGAAAAAGTGTGTGGTGCTTGGGTGATATTAGGTGTTACCACAGGCATTTAGGAGGCAAATCGAAATGCATAGAGCTATCTCATGTATCTCATGAAAGAAGAGAGAGTAAAAGGAAAAGACAACCTAGGAATATGCCAGATAATGCCCTGGGGACTCTGCATATACAATCTAATTTAATCTTCAAAACAACCTAAGAACTCTCCCATCAATAATATCAGTAGCTCCCCCATTGAGATATTTTTCAGAGTCTTAATCAGTATCAATCACCAGTCTTCTTCCAATCCGTTTTGGACTAGATATGTCTCTCAAACTGGTAACTGAAATTGACTGAGAAAGGATTCCACAGACCATTTAAATCTTTGGAAAAAGTATTTGAGGAGAATCATCTATTCTCACTATCATTTCAAAAAACAAGAAATACTAAAATATCTAACAAGTGAGAAGAGTATAATCTCAGAACAAAGGACCATCTGTATTAAATGCAATTAGCTTTATGAAAAGCCCACTCAGTTATTCTAGTTTTTCCCTCTCCACCACAGAGCACTGGCCACTTCGTCATGGTCCACATCCAGTCTTTGATGACCACTGACCTGAACATCTCGGGTGATTTGATCTTGGCAAGGCTATTTCTTGAATAATGCAGCAAAAAGTCAAAGACTAATATATGGTTCAGGAAAAAACAGGAAAGTCCAAAATAAGTGAACCTTAGCAAAGAAGAAAAAGAAAGAAAGTAGGGAAGGGATGACAAAAAGCAAGAAGAAAGTAACCATCTTTGGAAAAATATCTATCTGAGGTTTCTTAGGACTTTCCTCTGCTTTGTAATAGGATTATTAGAATCAGAGAGCTATCCTGTAGACCATTCACACCTTAGGAGAAGTGTTCTCTTCTTTCTGCATTTTGTCAAAAGCTTAAAGGCTGTTGTCTGACTCAGTCTTTTGTGATTTCCATTGTCCGTTCCTTCTTTGTGCAGTCCCTTTTTTCCTCCCTCTTCCCCTCAACATAATAACAGCTTCTTAGCTGTTTTGTAGTAATCTTCTGGCTCACCAGTAACTCCTTACAACTAATGCTGCAGCTTACTGGAAACTGTCAATCGAGGACACTGGCTGGAGCAGTAGAATAACGTAGCAGCAGAAAAGAAAGTCTATGAGATTTGCACTAAATAGGCCAGAGCTGGTGTTGAATCCTAGCTAAGAATTCTTGTTGGTGGTATTATTTAATCTCTTTGAGCCTCCGCTTCTGAAACTGCAAGGTGGGTTTAGCATTACCTAACCCCCTGGATTAGGGTGAAATGATAGTTTCTTCTTTACCTCTTTTGTCACTCTCTTCTAGATTTTTTAAAATTCATGTCCTATCTTTCAATGCTAACTTTGACAGACAATAGGCAAGCTACTATCCAAAGCCTCAAGTTGCTATATTGAAGGATGATATGGGCTAAATACTGAGCAATTGCAGGAAGCATCGAAAGAAGATGGAAAGAATACATGACAGTCATTGTACCAAAAAGAATTGGTCGACATTCAATCATTTCAAGAGAGATAGCATATGATCAAGAACTGACGGTACTGAAGGAAGATGTCCAAACTGCCCTGAAGACAATGGTGAGAAACAAAGCTCTGGTGATTGACAGAATGCCTATTGAAATATTTCAACAAATGGATGCGATGCTGGAAACACTCACTCATCTATACTAAGAAATTTGGAAACAGCTACCTGGCCAAAAAACTGAAAGAGATCCATATTTGATCTCATTCCAAAGAAAGGTGATCCAGCAGAATGTGGAAATTATCAAACATCATAAATATCACATGCAAGTAAAGTTTTGCTGAAGATAATTCAAAAAATGCTTGTAGCAGTACCTTGACAGGGAAATTCAAGTCAGATTCAGAAGAGGACAGGGAATGAAGAATATCATTGCTGATGTCAGATGAATCTTGACTGGAAGCAGAGAACAGCAGATAGATGTTTACCTGTATTTTATTGACTATGCAAAGGCATTTGACTGTGTAGATTGTGACAAATTATGGATACCATTGCAAAGAATGGGAATTACAGAACATTTAACTGTGCTCCTGGGGAACCTGTACATAGACCAAGAGGCAGTTGTCCAAACAGAACAAGAGGATACTGCATGGTTTTAAATCAGCAAAGTTTTGTGTCATGAATATATCTTTTCACCATACTCATTCAATCTGTATTCTGAGCAAATATTCTGAGAACCTGGACTATATGAAGAAGAACACAACATCAGGATTGGAAGAAGACTTACTATCAACCTGTGATATATTTGCTGAAAGTGAAGCAGACTTGAAGTACTTATTGATGAAGAACAAAGACTACAACCTTCAGCATGGTTTACACCTCAATACAAATAAAACAAAAATCCTGTCAACTGGACCAATAAGCAACATCACAATAAATGGAGAAAAGATTGAAGTTGTCAAGGATTTCATTTTACTTGGATCTACAGTCAATGCCCATGGAAACAGCTGTCAAGAAATCAATGTATTGCATTGGGCATATCTGCTTCAAAAGACCTCTTTAAAATGTTCAAAAACAAAGATGTCACTTAGAAGACTAAGGTATCTCTGCCCCTAGCTATGGTATTTTCAATTGCCTCCAATCTATAAGACAGCTGGACAATGAATAAGGAAGACCAAAGAAGAGTTGATGCATTTAAATTGTGGTGTTGGCAAAGAATATTGAATATACCATGGACTGTCAGAAGAATGAAGATACCTCTCTTGAAAGAAGTACAGCCATTATGCTCCTTAGGAGCAAGGATGTCAAGACTTCATGTCACATACCTTGGACATATTATTAGAAGTGTCCAGTCTCTGGGGGAAGGACATCAGCTTGGTAAAGTAGAGGGTCAACAAAAAGAGGAAGACCCTCAATGAGGTGGATTGACACACTGGCTGCAACAATGGGCTCAAACACAGCAACAATAGGATAGTAAAGGACCAGGCAGTGTTTCCCTTGTTTTACATTGGGTCACTATGTGTCAGAACTGACTTGACGGCACCTAACAACAGCAGCAACTGTCCAAAGATCACACCAAATTCACTGATTTGCATAAATAATTTTTAAGCACAGACAACAATTTACAGACTGTTGCTTCTTGTCTCTTAGATATTCTCTCTGATTAAGGTTCGTCAGCTTCCCCTCAACAACCTAAATGACCATTTTCTGGAAGAAAGAATGAAGATGACTCAAAATGAGTTTGTCTGGATTATCATATACTGTTTATGATATTGGATGAAAATTAAATTAGGCATTAATTCAATATATCAGTTTGTCATACTTTGGTGGTTCACATACTGCTATGCTGTTGGAACCCTGGTAGCACAAGGTGAGCACTTGGCTGGTAAATAAAAGGTTGATGGTTTAAACCTACCCATGGCTCTATGAGAGAAAGACCTATTGATCTGCTTTCATAAAGATTACAGCCCAGAAAACCCTATGGTGGAGCCTTATTCTGTCAAATGGAGTGGTTATGAGTTGAAATCGGCTTGATGGCTCACAACAACATGATGCTGGAAGCTATGCCATCAGTACTTGAAATACCAACAAGGTACCCATTATGGACACATTTCAGTGGAGCTTTCAGACTGAAAATAGGAAGAAAAGCCTGGATATCTACTTCAAAAACTAGTGATGGAAACTCCATGAATTACAATAGAATAGATAGAGGGCAGGAAGATGAGCACCCTAGGTTGGGAGGTACTCAACAATGCACAATGGCTGCAACAATGGACTTGTATACCAACAATTGTGCAGACGGCTCAACTTGGCAATATTTCATTTGTTGTATGTGGGGGTCACTGTGAATCATAGCCAATTCAATTGTACTTAATAATAGCAACAAAAAGGAGATTTTTTCCCCTTTTTTTTTTTCTTTCTGCCTATATTTCTCCTAATGAGAAGCAGTGGATCAATACAAAGTTCTTATGGAGAGGCAGTAAATCTTGGCAATTATCCAGACTATATGGGTTTAAATTCTAGCTGTGATTGTCGAAATTATTCAATTTTTCTGTGCCTTGGTTTTTCATCCCTATAGCAGAGATATTGATAGTATTTGTCTTATGGAGTTATTACGAGGGATCAAAGTTAATACAAGTGAAGTGTTTAACACAGTCTGGCACATTGTAGGTTTCATTGATTTTTGTTATCATTAAGTAGTAGCTTTTCAACAAACATTTAGGGAGTACCTACTAAGTTTAGGCACAACCCTACGGACTATGAAAGATTGAAAAATGGCTTATCGTCTTTTTTGCTTTCAAGAACCTTATAATTGAGGTAAAGGAACTGTTGAAAATTATCAGCTTACAAAGCACCTTTCACAGGTAAGTGGTATAATTATTATTATTCTCAATTTGCATATGAATAACAGAAGCTCAGGATTCAGTATCTTACTCAATGTCACTTAACTAGACAGCATTAAGCCAACATTATTTTCAGGGTTTTTGATTCCAGAAATCCATGTTATTTCACTTTCACAAAGTCTGTCAGAGAGTGTCCCAGTTTTTTAAGTTTTAATAATTTATTAGAACCTAGTAATTCAATTGAATCCATAGCATATGTGCAAAGAGAATTCTTTATCCCAGTTTTTGGGACCAGGTAGCACAGGGCATTCTCACAGTAGGGAGAAGTACCTAGACAAGTAAGACTTTGACCTTTCCTGGAACACTGTCAAAAATCTTTGTTCACTTGGAGTCTGTAACTTCAATCAGCTTTCTAAACCAAAACCCTACTGCCATAGAGTTGATTCCAACCCATAGCTACTCCCATTGGATTTCTGAGGCTATAAATTTTTACAGAAGTAGACTGCCTCCTCTTCCTCCCATGGAGCAGCAGCTGGTGGGTTTGAACTGCTAACCTTCTGGTAAGCAGCCAAACTCCTTACTTATTACAGCATCAAAACTCCTAAAGAGCATTGAAAGCTTTGTATCAATACAAAGATTGAATCAGTAACTTTACATGACTTCTGTCTATGGGAACAAATATATTTATTGACAATGACAAAACAAAGCACCTCTGATAAGATGGACAAGATTCATAGGCTGCTTCTTTTGGTGTCTCTACAAATACTTTTATCATAATGATAACTCCAGTGTCTAGTACAGTGCCTGGCACATAGTAAGTACTCAATAAATAGTGGTTGATTGAATGTGCCCATATAAACTATTGAAAATCAGCTTTTGATTTATTAAAATGAGAAATATGGTCAACTTTTAAGAACTGCACTGGTTAATCTTAAAAGTTTCATTTTCTTTCTCAAATCATTAAAAGGGGAATAGCATGGTGCAACTGAAAGAGCATTAGACTATGCGTTGAAAAGCCTGTATTACAATTGGAGTTATTTTTGTGACTTGGTACAAATTAGGACATCATTTGCAGGCCTCATTTTTCTATTCTGCAAAACACAAGAGCTGGACTGGTGAGCTCTCATTGTCTATGGAGCCAAAACATTATGACTTTAGTACTTGTTGTTGTTATGTGCCATCGAGTCAGGCCTGACTCATAGAGACCCCTCCTGGGTTTCCAAGGCAGTATCACCATGGAGCTCTGGTAGCGTAGTGCCTAAGGCACTTGACTGCTAACCAGAAGGCTGGCGGTTTCAACCCATCAGCCACTCCTCGGAAGGAAGATGAGGCAATCTACTTCTGTAGTGATACTGTCTTGGAAACCCAAGGAGGGGTCACTATGAGTCAGGTCTGACTCAACGGCACATAACAACAACAACAACATCACCATGGAAGTAGATTGCCCAACCTTTCTTCTGAGAAGCAGCTGGTGGGTTTGAACCACCAACCTTCTGGTTAGCAGTCAAATGCCTTAGGCACTCTGCTACCAGAGCTCTTTTCTCTAGAAGGGAATAAACCAAAAGCAAACTCACTGCTGTCAAGTCGGACCCAACTCATAGCGACCCCTCCTTGGGTTTCTGAGGCAGTATCACTACGGAAGTAGACTGCCCAATCTTCCTTCCAAGGAATGGCTGGTGGATTTGAATCACAAGCCTTCTGGTTAGCAGGCAATGCCTTGGGCACTATGATACCAGAGCTCTTTTGTAAGATTCCTTAACTGCAACACTTAAGTGCTCAGCTGCTAAGACTGGTGTTTCAAAGTTGTCCAGCAGCTCTGCAGGAGAATGACGTGGCAATCTTCATGCATAAAGATTTAACCAAAACCAAAAATTCACTGCCATCAAGTTGATTCCAACTTATAGTGACTCTCATTGGGTTTCCAAGGCTGTAAATCATTACAGAAGAAGACTGCCTCATCTTTCTTCCATAGAGTGGCTGGCAGGTTTGAACTGCTGAACTTTTGATTAGCAGCCAAATGTGTTAACCACTACACCACCACAGCAGCCTAAGAAAACCTATGGGGCTTTTCTACTCTGTCACATGGGGTCATTATAAATCGATAATCTACTTCATGGCACCCAACAACAACAACAATATTTTTAGAACCTGAAAGATAATATGAAAATGTTTAATGGTGTAGTGCCTATGGCATTTGACTGCTAACCAGAACCCACCAACCAATCCTTGGAAGGAAGATTGGGCAATGTACTTCCGTAGTGATACTGCCTCAGAAACCCAAGGAGGGGTCTCTGTGAGTTGAGTCCAACTTGACAGCAGTGAGTTTGGTTTTGGTTTTTTCCCTTCTAGAGCAAAGAGCTCTGGTGGCAGAGTGCCTAAGGCATTTGACTGCTAACCAGAAGGTTGGTGATTCAAACTCAACAGCCACTTCATAGGCAGGAAGGTGGAGCAATCTACTTCCATAAAGATTTATGGCCTCAGAAACCCAATGGGTGTCGCTATGAGTTGGAACTGACTCACTGATGGCAGTGAGTTTGGTTTTGGTTTTTGGTCCCTTCTAGAGCATGTCCTGCTGCCATCTGAGTTTCTCACCAGTTCAAGCCTGCTCTGCAAATAAATTTACATTTTATGTTAGTTATCAACTGCAGCACAACATATTACCCCAAAACTTAGCAGCTTAAAGCAGAAAATATTTATATTTTCACAGTTTTAATGGATCAGGCATCTGGAAACAACTTAACTGAATGTGTTTGACTCAGTGTCTCTCATGAAGTTGTAAATAAGCTGTAGCAGGACTGCAGTCATCCTAAGACTCAACCGTGGCTGAAGAATCCTCTTCTAAGCTCACTCACATGGCTTCAGTTTCTTGCTACATGGGCTTCTCCGTAGGCTACTTGAATGTCCTCATGAAATGGCAGCTGGTGATCTAAGAGAGGAGAGTCAGAGAGGCCCAAGATGGGAGCCACAGTCATTTCATAATAATCTTGAACATGACATCTCATCACATCTGATGCATTCTTTTTCTTAGAATGGAGTCAACAAATCCATCCCACACTCAAGGTGAGGAGATTATATTAAACTCACTTTACTCACTACTGCTGAGTCGTTTCCAACTCGTATCGACCCCTCCTTGGGTTTCCAAGGCAGTATCTCTACAGAAGTAGATTGCCCAATCTTCCTTCCAAGGTAGGCTGTGGGTTTGAACTGCCAGCCTTCTGGTTAGCAGTCAAATGCCTTAGAAACCTAAAATACCAGGGGCAGGGACTACTGGGGGACATCTTAGGAACTGCCTACTACAGCAATCACCTACACACTAGTATGAACTTCAGACATTATGGTTAATCAGGGGTATTAATTTTAGTTGTGAAATCCCAGTCTGTCTCCTTTATAAGGAATTTCAAGCATGTTTTGCAGAAGTGAGGTGTGAGGTAGAGTATAAAGTGGGAATGGAAATGGCTCCCATTAAAAGTGAAACTATAGCCATACTTGTTGAATCTTACCAGATGTTGATCACTTTGGTGAGACAAACCAAAAATCAAACCCACTGCCTTTACATCAATTCCTACTCATAGCAACCCTATAGGACAGAATATAACCGACCCACAGGGTATCCAAGGCTGTAAATCTTTATAGAAGCAGACTGCCTCATCTTTCTCTGCAGAATGGCTGGTGAATTCAGACTACCAATCTTTTAGTTAAAAGTCAAATGCTTTAACCACTGCACCACCTGAGCTCCTTCTAGTGAGACAGAGTTATACAAAATTCAGTCCCATAACATATTTGCTGTTGGCTAGTTCCCCCACCCCACCACCACTGGGGAGAGAATTAACTGGGGGTGGGGGTGGGGGTGAGAAAATGGTCTCAGCATAATTGAAGACCAGAAACAGAATAGTGTAGTGAATGGAGCATGATTCTCTAATCAATTTCCCAATCACAGGCGTGTCACTTAAACTCTTCTTAGTTTCCTCATCTAAAAAAAATGGTGAAATGACTCCACCTAACTACTTTACAGTTGTGTGATGAAGAAAGTTATTTCTGGAAAAAGCTTTTAAAAATTATCACCAAGCACCAGTTGCCATCATGTTGACTCTGACTCAGGGTGAGTCCACGTGTGTCAGAGTGGAATTGTGCTCCATTGACTTTTCAATGGCTGATTTTTTGGAAATAGGTTGCCAGGTCATTCTTCTGAGGAAACTTTGGTTGGGTTTTAACGTCCAAAGTTTTAGTTAGCAGATGAGCTCATTAACCTTTTGTACAACTCAGGAACTCTTGGAAGAAGATATTATCTATAGTTGTGTAATTCTTCTTGGGCACAGTGAGAGAATTCTTGACCTCTCCCCATCTTTCAACAGATGTGTGAAAACTTCCATTAATCATTAGACATTTACAGAAAAAACATCATTACATACACAACTATAGCATTTAACAATGTTCTCCAATCAAGATGGCCTGTTACACTATGGTACCAAACAATCTCCAAATCTGGGTGGCTGAAAACAACAAAGGATTATTTCTTTCTCAATTGTATGTCCACCCTGGTTTGGCTGCAGCTCTGTTCTCTATCTTCTTAATTCTGTGAGTCCCAGTCTAATGAAGCCCCATTGGTCCATGGAGCAGGGAGGAGTGAGATAGAAATACGCACATACATTGGCTCTTAAGTGGCCCAGAAGAAACATACATCGCTTCTTTGACTTCGTTGTTCAAGGCAAGTTACATGGCCAAGACTAACTTCAGAGGGGTAAAGCAGTACAATCTTCCCATGCTCCCAGAAAGTGAGGAGCACTTTAAGCATCAGGGAGCAACCCTAATGTCTTTGACTGCCTTCTGAGAAAATGGAGGGTTTGTGTTTCCAAGCTACAGGAGACAATTAACCTGAGACAGAGTTCTAATTTGTACACATGCACTCTTATTTATAAATCACTCAAGATTTTTTTTCTCTGTAAAATGAGTGATTATACCATATTATTTTTTATTTAAGAAAAGAGGGCTTATTAAGACACACTTCCTACAGTGTGTCTGTAACTCATATTTCCACAGAGAGAAGTCTGAAGTGGTGCTGTGTGTGCATGTGTGCATGCATATGTGAGCATGTTCTTGGAATACTGGGAAATGGGAAGACATGATTGGCTTAAGGTCAAGTTTAGTCAGTGCTTATAAATTTCTATTTGCAAGGTTAATGACTTCACCCCCTCTAAATTAGCTGCACTGAAACTTGTTATAAATTTGCTAGTTCAGTTACATCTGTTTTAGATCGGCCCTTCAAATCACAGGCCTCGTTCACTCCCTCTGCAAGCTTCCTCTCCCTTGGATTTCTACCACCATGGCAGTCTGAAGGAACACTAAACGGAGGTTCCGTTAGTTCTGGCTGCAAGTCCTAGCTCTTCCACTAGCTAACTGCATTGCTTTGGGAAAGTAGCTGTATCCCTCCAGGTCTTTTCTCTAAAATGAAGGAGCTGAGCACCAGAATTCTTTCTAGATACAACTGCTTATGGTTCTAAGTCACATTGTGAAGCCAGACAGACAGTTTGTGTGTTTTTACCTCTTTCCTGAGTTTATCACCAACTGGAGGAGATATCTCAGCCAAAGCTTGGCCTCCTAACATATGACAGAATGCCTTTGAGGATCAGTCACATTTCAGCGCCTCCCAATGTATCATTTCCTCAGATCCTTCCTTGCCACCTTTGAAGTACAGAACCTAAGCAATGAGGTACAATTTGCATGCATTTTACATTTAATGCCTTTGTTTGTTTGTTTGTTTTTACTTAAAAATGTTTTACAGAGTTTGCACAGGTTGAACACTGTTCCTCTGATTCTACTAACTGTGGTTTAAAGGGGGTTTTGCTGTGGTGGTAATGGTGCTGTTTTAACCACAGACTAGGAAAGTAACTGTTACGACTTTTAATTGTTTATTCTTTTTAACATTTTTACAGCCATGTATGCCCTGGTGGATGGATTCAAAATATTTTGGAGCTCCAGTCTAGGAGAATAGGTCATATTCATTTATAGGGTTTTGTTGACATGAGGCCACTAAATACGTGATTTTAATAGAAGAAAAATGTTTCCCAGGTGCCCAACTATAAACAGCTTCCTAAAAAGTACATTCATGTCCAAGTTAATATTTTGCTTGGAAATATCTTCAACACCTTGAAGATGGTTGATTCCAGATTCTTGAACTTTCCTGAATTTTCTGAATTAGCTCAGAAAGGCTAGTTTGGAGTCTTGCACATTTTGATTCAAAGTCTGCATTTTATACTTAGATCTATGATGTGTTTTGAGTTAATTTTTATGAAAAGTGTAAGGTCTATCTAGATTCTTTTTTCTCTTTTTTTTTTTTTTTTTGCATGTGGCTTTCTAGTTGTTCCAGCATCATTTGCAAAACCAGTCCTGTTTGCATGAATTAAGTTTGAGTCCTCCTCCCTTGTGGAACATTATACACACACACACACACACACACACACATATACGTATAACAGTATATATACATACTTGTTTTAACTTGGGCAGGTAATTTTGACTTTTTGATTTATTTCCTCATCTATGAAATTGGGGTTTTGGGGCTAGAATCCAACTCATAGTGACCCCTCCTTGGGTTTCTGAGGTGGTATCGCTATGGAAGTGCATTGTCCAACCTTCCTTCCAAGGAGTGACTGGTGGGTCTGAACTGCAAGCCTTCTGGTTAGCAGTCAAATGCCTTAGGCACTACGCTACCAGAGCTCCTAGTAAGTAATGGAGAGGGGAATTAGGAGAAATTAGAAACACAGGCTATACACTTTTTTCCAAGTTAAAAAATTTATGATTACCATATAATATAGTCATTTAGTCTTCCCAACAGGAAGAGACAGCATCTGACAGGATTATTTCTTTCCAGTGCCACCTTACATCTGTGGTCTTGTGGTAACATGGCTAGTACAATTAGAAACCAAAATTAGGAACCAAACAACCACAAGAGGAAAAGAGCTCTGTAAAACTCTCAGCCGTAATCCAGAGTTCCCAGCCAAGGACACTGCAGGAGCCTGGGCTTGGCCGCACATATGGCCTCCAATCTGTGCCACTCTGATTGTAGGCAATCTCCACATACCTCACATGCATACCTGGAAACCTTCATGTTCATCTAACTGAGACTTTTCAACAAATTTCAGTGAAAAGAAAAACTAGATCAACAGTTACTTAACTAGGGACCATAACTCAGCTCATCTTAGGGTGTCATCAACAGTTCTACTGCCATGATACACCACAAGCAAAATACCCAAGTGTTTTTCATCAGAATCTCTGATATGAGCTTTCCTGACATTGAGCTTTGGGCTTTATTGTTATTTTAAAGAAAAAATATTGTCAAACACACGAATTTTAAAACATCTGTTTTCATTCTGAATTCCTCTTTCTTAAAGAAGTAAAAATTACCATTGAATACCTAGGAATTTGAAAATTTTCACAAACACATACATGAAGACTGAACATGCTGTCAGAGTTGTGAGTTTTAGGGCGAAGGAGATGAAGTTGTCAATCAGTCATATGGGTTCTCTGGCCTTAGAAACATCAAAAGAAAAGAAGGCCCTTTGGATTCTTCTCTTTCTATCCAATTGTATAGTGATATGAGGATAAATTCAAAGATTTACCACCAATTTAAAAATGACATCATTATGACTGTCAGGCAATCTGAGCTGTTGGTTGTTATGTTCATGTCCCCAGAGAGCCACACTGAAGTAGAGAAATACATCAGAACCCTGGAGTCCAGAACTCCAGCCCTTTACCCAGCAGCAAAACTCAGCTGGGTCAATAATACTTGTTTTCTAAAAAAAATACAGGGGTACAGGGATGTAATATTACTCTTTTTAATAAAATGACCTTTTGAGCTGGTCTGTTTATGTGAATTTTTAAAAAAACAACATTGTGTTGGTGAATTATGTTACAATTACTGAAATTTCAGGAAGGAAAGCATTCAGTACTCTTACTTTATGGCCATGTCACCCGAAATATTATTGTTAGTGTCTGATTTATCAACAATGTGCTAGAGAGATGATATTCTTCTTCTGCACTTTTAGGAGAGCAGGAGGAAGACATGAGCAGTTACATGTGGCCGGAGACTGATTTATATTGCTTCCCACTGCAGTCTAATAATCTTGAACAAGAAGGGGGAAAGGGTAATCGTAACAGTACAACCTCGCTGTAAAACACAGTGTATTCTCTTTACACAGTTTCTCAATGTGAAGTTCGATGAGACATTTGATATTGTGACTGGACTTGCAATTCAGCTGAAATTACAATTCCTGCATAATTACAAAAAGTACCACCTGTGGATCTCAAACCACAAAACAAAAAGATGGCCTAGGACAGAGGAGGAAACATAGCTAGGGTGGCGGGGTGCATCCGAAATTTTTGCTTTTTTTCCCTCCCTCATAGTTGGGACAAATGTGCCTCAAAAAATCTATTAAAAGTTTTAAAAAGCAGAGATGTCACTTTCATGACTAAGGTGTGCCTGACCCAAGCCCTGGTATTTTCATTTACCTCATATGCATGTGAAAGCAGAACAACTAAAAGGGAAAAGAGAAGAAGAATTGACGCATTTGGATTGGACTGTGATGTTGCCAAAAAATATTGACTATCCTGTGGACTTCCAGAATGAACAAGTCAGTCTTACGGAAAATATGACCAGAATATTCCTTAGAATGTGCAGAGACTTTATCTTGCTTATTTTGAACATGTCATCACAAAAGACCTATCACCAGAAAAGCATATCATGTTTGGCAAAGTAGAGGGTCAGCGAAAATGAGAGAAACCTTCAAGGAGATGGATTGACACGATTGTCGAACAACGGGCTCAAACGTACCAAAGATTGTGAGGATGGCACAGGACTAGGCAATGTTTCTTTCTGTTATGCATGAGTTCACCAAGAGCTGGAACCCACTAACAACAACAGCAAATAAGCAAAATAAACAGCACCAGAATGAACAGCCATGCCTGTGGTTTTGACTCAAACACTGGAAACGTTTGAATTCAAAGATCCTGCTGAAATCCAGCTTGAGTCTATTGCTGATCCTGTGCCTCTCGTACAGTGTATTTTAGGCCCAGAACACCATGACCAGGGAAAACTTAACTCAAAATGTGTTGAGGTCTGGAAGCACATGTTTGCTAGGATCTTAATGCACTTAATACAAGTCAGGGTGGGTCAAGAGAGAATCATTTGGTATCGCTACAAGGGTAGGAGGCAAAGGCTATTTTAAGAACAGTATGGTTTTTGGTGATCTCTGCAGAGTTTATGAGTAGTCAGAGAAGAGGACATAAAACTTACTCTATACATGTAATTAAAATACAGGGTAACCAAATTCATGTGTAAGTAATAGGAGAGCAGAGTGGAGCCAAGGGATCATAATAAGCATCCTGGTTGAAGTGAAAAGCAATTTGTGGTGGGGCTTTCAAATTCCTACTTTAGTGGACAGATTTGGAAAGCTCACATATAGTCTTCCTGGCTGGGTAGTTTACTTTCATAGCCCTTTCATTTAAAAGAAATCCTCCAAAAATAGCAATGAGGTTTGGTTTGATTTGATTCTGCAGGAAAAATCACAGTTTATAAATGAATCACTGTTTCTGGGGAGCAAATAGCTAAGTTCAACAGTAATCAGTGATCCTCTCATCTATCCATGGTGGGGTGGGGGAGGTGACTGGGCTCTAACCTCCAACATTAGTGATGGTGTCCCACACTTCCACTGGCTGGTCAAATTCTAAAGCATATTCTAAATGTGCAGTTATGAACTAGAGACAATGGAATGGGGGTACGTTACTAAAAAACAGATGTTACTCGCTATGCTGGAGTTTGCTGTTAAGTGAACCAAACATCTGGATGATGGACTGCATTATTCACTTTTTCCTGGGATAGTCTGGCATTAGGAACACCTCAGCCTTCCCGTCCAGATGGGCAGTTTGGATGGCTGGGTTGTTAACAGTCCGATATGCTACTGCAAATTGGCGGCCCTCCTACATGAGCAAGGCTTGGCGCCACGTAGAGGTGTTGGACTGTTATTCCTAATAAGCTCTATAAAACAAACCCCAAACAGCCACAGACCAGATTTATAAGGTAGAGGGGGGTGGGGCAGATGGTAGGAAAAGAACATACTATGAAAGAACAAAAGGTCTTCCATGTGGTTTTGTGTTGTAAGTGACATGTGAAAAGAACACTCAGACAAAAAAATCCTAGTTTGGACCATGACTTCCAGAATCACAAAGTCTAAACCACTCATGCATATGTGGGTGGGAAAATAATCTCCCTTCTTTCTTAAGTGAACTGTCAAACTATTCAGAGTTGCATAATGTTACAGGGCACAGAATTCACCTTGGCTAGTATCATTTCCCCTCATGAGGAAAAATGGCCAAAGATGCTGAGCCCACAACTTTCAAAACTGTAGACTGACCATCTGTTCTTGAATTAGAATACAACTATCAAGATAAGACCGTGACTTCTGCATCAGACAGTTCTGGGATCAGATGATAGCTCTGTTTCAACAACACACTTTTGTTGTTGTTAGCTGCCATCAAGTTAGTTCCCAGCTCATGGTGACACTATACATAATGGGATTGGACCATTGTGATCCATAGGGTTTTCACTGGCTGATTTTCAGAAGTAGACCACTGAAGCTTCTTCCTAGGCTATGTTAGTCTGGAAGCTCCACTGAAATTTGTTTAGCCTCGTAGCAACACATAAGCCTCCCCTATCAAATGGGTGGTAGCTGCACATAAAGTGTGTTGACCAAGAATTGAACCTGGGTCTCTGCAAAAACGGCAAGGAGGCCACATGTTCTGACCTCCTCTAACCCTACGAGAGGAAGACAGGATTACCAGCAGTAACCCAAGGCCTATTACTGCAAGGCCAGACATGCTGCCTCCCTCCAGCCCTTTCTCCAACCGTTCCTCCCAAAGCACCCACCACCACCTCTCTCCTGGGTTCAATAATTCGCTGCAGTGGCCACACAGAGCTCACAGATTATGAGGTTTATTAGGGAAGCACCAGACTACACTTCGAGTTCGGGAAAAAATGCTCAGTCTCCCTCCCAGCCCACCGTCTCTCAGCCAAGTCTCTCACAGTTTCTCTCCCACCAGTGCATGTCCCTCAGTGTCTTACTCAGCAATACATGTCTCTTGTATCTCTTTCCCAGCAGCACGTGTCTCTTTCAGGAGCATGTGTCTCTTTCAGTGGCACGTCTTCCTCAACCAGCAGTCAGAGAGAGTTCTGCCTCTAGGAGGCCTCCTTTTGAGCTTGGTAGAGTGGCCAAACCAACCGATCATAACAACAGAATTCTAAACACCTGAGAGGGAGCCTCCCATAACATTGCATTGTGCCACACCCAACAGAAATAACCCAGGTGGATAACATTTACAATCAGGAGCTCCTCAGTTGCTCATTCCACCACTGAGTTTACAATGACTTACGGGTAGAAAAGCCATACTAAGTAATTTACTACACTGCAGTCTCCCACATGGAAGACAAGAATTCTACCACTGAACCATCACTGCCTTGTGTGTGTGTGTGTGTGTGTGTGTGTGTGTCCCCATTCATCCACCCACCCAATAATCATGTGGTGAAAACAGCACAAGACAGGGTAAAAGCAGGCCCTATGATAAAAGAGCTGGACAGCTTCACTCAGGCAAGTCATTTGACATTTCTGGAACGGAACTTATGTCCCTCAACTCCAAAAGGAGAGGTTTGGACCAACAATTGCACAGGTTTCCTTTTGACCCTTACAGTCTCACTTCATCCCCTAATATACAGCATAATAAAAACAAAGGCTTGCCTCTCTCTTCTCTATGAAGAGAAGCCATTCTACTTGCTGTTGAAAGTGTAGGACTTAGACACAAATCACCTTACCTCTTCTTTTCTCTTCCTTAAAGCTCAAATTTTTCTTAGGATAATAAGCCTCTCTAAACTTATGGACTTGAAAGATCTTTGACTGTCACTCACACCTCCATGTCAGGGTGAAGATCTTCCTGCCCACCATTTTCCCTCCCTTAAGGGTGACCTCCATTGGGTTCCTGAGGCTGTAAAAATTTACTGAAGTAGACCGTCCCATCTTCCTTCTGCCAAGCAGCTGATGGGTTGGAACCACTGACTTTCTGGTTCGTAGCCAAATGCCTTACCCACTATACCACCAGAGCTCCTTTTTTGGATTTTGGTTAATGGCTGTGAAGATGGCACAGGACTGGGCAGTGTTTTGTTCTATTGTACATGGGCTCTCTGTGATTTGGAAGTGACTCAACAGCACCTAACAACAACAACAAGGGCTGTGAAAAAGAAGCCCTGGTGGTGCAGTGGTTAAGCACTTGGCTGCTAACCCAAAGGTTGATGGTTCTAACCCACCAGCCAATCTGAGGAAGATGAGGCAATTTGTTTCTGTAAAGATGTACAGCCTTGGAAACCCTATGGAGCAGTTCTACCCTGTCCAACAGTGTCACTATGAGTCAAGAATTGAGTCATGGACAATGGGTTTTTGTTTTTTTAATGGCTGTGAAGAAGGGGAGAAGGAGAGAAGTGCAGAATGGGCCAGGTTTTGTTACTTTTCTTCTTGATTTGCACTAGTTTGCCTAAGAAGTGCTGGTAGCACAATGATTAAGTCCTCGGCAGCTAACTGAAAGGGTGGCAGTTTCAACCCACCCAGCTGCTCTGTGGAAGAAAGGCCTGGCAATCTGCTCCTGTAAATATGACAGCCTAGAAAACCCCATGGGGCAGTTCTGTTCCATCACATGAGGTCATTATGAGTTGAAAATTGACTTGAAAGCACCTAACAACAGCATGTATGTGTCCTGGTGAGGAGAAAATGAAGTAGGGCCAATTTGGCTGTGGGGAAGGCAAAGTGCTTTAAGCAATGCTGACTATACCAGCCATAAAATGTCGGCTGCTCGTGTTTGCTGAACTCTGAGACTTGAATAATATTGTGCACTTTATCTTTACAGCCTCTTTATGCTAACAGGCCTAGGGGCAGCAGAAAAGGGCAATGTACTGTAGTCTGCTAAAAGCTTTGCCATTTGATTGTTTCATAATTTCACCATTCATCTAATTTGGAGTGCACATTCCTGCAACAAACCTGTCTATCACCCTTAACTAGCTCTTTACTACAGACCAGAACAATCTCCCATAATGTAAACAGCCTTCTCCTTCTGCAGAGAAAGAAAGCACACTATGTGATTTTAACTCTTGCAGAGGTAATTGTTTTAGATTTCTCCAGCCATGGTTTTGGATTTCTCTATTCCCGGGACTCCCCATCAACGAATATATTTTAAACTTTTTTTTTTTTTTTACCTATTCCCGTGGCAGCACTAGGATTAATGTGACCCAGTGCAGTACCTCATGGTGTCAATCCTCTCTCTGTGGCTGGCCTGGCCCTGGTAACCACCCCCCCCCCCCCCCCCGATGGACAAAGCAGTGGATCTGCTCTGCCTCACCCCATGCATGACCATGCACTTCACACTGCACAGTTCTGCCTCTTCTACTCTTCCCCTCATCCCGAATGGCCACCTGCAGCTTCTTCCTTCTCCCATTGGCCAAAGGGAGACCTTCTGCTCCATCCAATGGCAGGTGCCCTGACTGGAAAGTGATGGATGACACCAACTCTAGTGCCATTACTGCCTTGGCGGCTCCTCCTCCTGACATGCCACCCTGCCCACAGCTACTGTCAGGGACCCTGGGGTCATTTTGGTGTCAGGACTCCTATATCCCCTCAGTGATAGCACTGGCCTATTTTTTCTTCACAGTTACTTTATGCACATTTTCTTAGCTATTTCTATATACACAAGCCAACACCTTAGGTAATGCAAGAGATGGGACCCTCTCTCAGAATTGGACCTTGGAATCAACTCAACAGCAACTGGCTTGGTTTAGATTTTCTGAAGAAGAAGCCAACTATAGTTAGAGAAAACATGCTTAGGAACAAGGATAATGTTTTGAATTTAGTACTTCTACTCACTAATGGTGTGAACTTGGCAAGTTAAGCAATCTCTAACATCAAATTTTCTCATTTGCAAAATGGGTCCAGATATTATTTGCTACAACTTGGTGGGAAGTAAATAGAACAATATATGTGTGTGTATGCATGCATAACTAGACAATATATAAAAGTGAAACAAATACATAGAGTTCTCATCTATTCTCTGCTTACCCCATTCTATCAATATCATCCCAGCACCAGCTCCCTTTCCCAATGCATTACAAACACAAGCATACACCAAGAAAAAGAGAATGAGAAATATATATATATATAGAGAGAGAGAGAATATATATATAGAATATATATATGCACACACACATAAACATATATACATATGTGTATCTGTATATATGTTTATGTGTGTGTGTGTATAGATAGATAGATAGATAAAGATATGTTTATAAGACTTGATGACACAATGGTTAAGCTTAGCTTGGTTGCTAAACCAAAGGGTAGCAGTTCAAACACACTAGCAGTCTCATAGGAGAAAATATGGGGTGATCTGCTCTCATGAAGATTACAACATAGGAAACCCTAAGAGATTGCTATGCATTGGGATCAACTCAATGACACACAACAACAACATGTATGTATTTCCTTGTTTAATACTTTTGAGATTCCTGTATAGAGAAAATAATTTTCCAAGGTTTGTAATATTTATTTTAAGTTTTTATCTTTTCTGTTGGTGATTCCCAATTCCTGGCCAGTCCACTCTTCTATGACCATGAGCCAGAGTATAACGCAGATCATTTATCTTCTCTGACAGAAGAGAGACAGGACCCTGGCAGAAGAAGGCTATCCCTGCCAGAGAGGAAGCAGAAGGTCAACCTGTTCTGGCCTAATGACTGTAAGACCAACATCTTAACTGGGTCACCCTAATAGAGGGATTTAATGTGATTTGTAGTGCCTAAGGCACTTGATTGCTAACCAGAAGGCTGGCAGTCCAAACCCACCAGCCACTCCTCAGAAGGAAGTTTGGGCAATCTACTTCCATAGTGTGATACTACTGCCTCGGAAACCAAAGAAGGGGTTGCTATGAGTTGAGTCTGACTAGATGGCACATAACAACAACAACAACAATATGTGCTCATTTATATATTCCAAATATTGCAAATGAACATGTACTAAATTTTGAAATAAGCAAAGAAAACCACTGAAAAGTCATTTTCCAAGAGAAACTGTTATGCTTTAGTGCATTACTTGAATTTGACTTAACAATAAAATATAAGATGCCAGGACATATTAGAGTAAGTGTCACAGAGGAAAGATAAGAAGTAATGCCATTACTCTGTGGAATAATGGCCAGTGGTTACTTGGCATTTCTGTCCAATTTTGGTCCTGAATTCTAAGTGCCCTGAAACTGGTAATGAAAATTATTTTGGAACGAAAACTGGACCTCTCCAGAAGGTAAAGAAAGCTGGGATGGAAGAAAAGAAGGTCAGTTTATCAACTGAATTCAAGTCTATCAATTGTCATAAAAATTGTATTGAACAGCTGTTCACCAACATAATTTAGGATAAAACAAGAAGAAAATGTTTCACATTACAGTGAGAGTTTAGTGTTCAACATTCAGACCTTCTTAATGATAAGTGTGATTAGACATTGGAAGTTCACAGATCTCTAGATCTGGAAATACATAAAGCTAATATGAACAGACCACCTTCTTTGGGTTGCATGAACAGATTTGCATGGAGCCCGGAAAAGCTACACCATTGCAATTGTAGCCTTCCTCTGATAAATGTAGTCTATCTAGACAAGAATGAAAATTTATGTCGGAGCTAGGAAGACGTGATATTTGCAGAACAAATTTTCTTTCTTTCTTTAAGGGCTAACTCAATTTAAACCACATACTGGTATGTCACTTATGAAACCCACCCACTGCCATCAAGTCGGATCAGACTCATAGCAACCCCTCCTTGGGTTTCTGAGGTGGTATCACTGTGGAAGTAGATTGCCCAACCTTCCTTCCGAGAAGAAGCTGGTGGGTTTGAACCACCAGCCTTCTGGTTAGCAGTCAGATGCCTTAGGCACTATGCCACCAGAGCTCCTACTTATGAAACAGTTGATCAAAATTTAAGCTCTTCTAAAATGTTCTCTCTAAAAGAAAGTATGTAACAAAAAAATATTTTAGAATAATAATGGAACTCCTCTGATGTCTTGTCTCTTACTGAGCTCTGTTAAAAACTAGAATTATAATTAGACATGGTAAAGTTATTCAACTTAAAACCTTCAAAGTGATACTGCCAAAACCAGGATATTCAGGTTCTCTTTTCTGGGATAAATTAAAATAACAGCTATGTGCCTACACAAATAAACTCAACAGATTCGTTATCTATCCTTCATATTAATTAATATTTATTCATTATTCATCAAATATATCACAATGGGGAAAATATTTATAAAATATTTAAAGAACTTTTTTATCTATAGTTTTATCTGATCCTTACAACAACATTGTTAAGCAGGCTGGGAATATTATTATCATTTTAATGTTTCTGAACAAAGGTTCAGAGAAGTTAAGTGACTTATTTGTGTCCACTCTGCCAATAAGCATTACACACTAAAGCTGAGCTCATGAATCTTTACGGCTCATTGTGTTTCACCATCCTACCCTAAAACCCTCATCCTCTAATGGTTTATAGTAGAATCAGTGACATATAGATAAAAGGATAAAGAACATTAATATCGAATAATTCTATAAGACAATGCAGAAGTCATACAAACCCATCTAATCAAATGATCAATAGTACAAATCACAAGGACCACCAGAATTTGAAAATAAAGAAATCATGTTAATGTGAGGAGTCAAGCCTTCTTGAATGAATTGGGACTTGAGATCCTGAAATATGGATAAGGTATCAAGACATGAAGGAAATAACCATTTCAGGTAAAGGAAACAGTGACATCAATGATGGGTACAGAGTTCCATGAAAAGATTAGCTGGAGTGTAGTGTTCACACAGAGTCAGCAGGAAATGTGGGAGGATTGAGGAGCACTTGGAAAGGGAATTAATACTGACTAAAATTGTGTGTGTGTGTATGCCATGTGCTTGATAAGCCTTATATTACTTATGTTTCCAAATACTCTAGAAACCAAACCAAGACCATTGCCATCGAGTCAATTCCAATTCATGACATCTCTATAGGACAGAGTAGAACTGTCCCATAGGTTTGCAAGGATATAAATCTTTACAGACTCAGACTGCCACCTCTTACTGCCACAAAGCCCCTAGTGGGTTTGAACCACTGACATTTTAGTTAGCAGCTCAATGCTTAACAACTATGCCACCAATGCTCCTTAAATACCCTAAAATATGCCTACATCCCTATTTTTTAGATGAGGAAACTGAGGTTCAGACATGTAAAGTGGTTTTGTTCAAGGTCATATGGCTAATGTGTTGAATTGTAAAATTGGCCATAAATTGCAACTGTTATTTCAATATGTCTTTGCCTCTCCTCCAAAGAAGAGGAATAGTCTAGAAGGGGTGTAGTCTATTTCTCCATCCCTTAAATCAAGGCGAGTGTCTAGTTCCTGGAGAAAGAGAAGATACATGGAGTAGAACTGACGTGCTGCAACCCAGAGCCAGCATATAATAGCAGATGTGAGGGCAGCTGGACTTTCCCGTCCAGCCATCCTTCCATCTGAAGCCAGCTGCATGAGGGAGCCCAGGAAAACTCAGCAGAGGATCTAACAAGGGACCTCCCAGCCAACACACTGGACCATGGGAAGTAATAAATCACTGTTGTTTGTTTGTTGTTATTTTAATTTATCCCAGAAAAGAGAACCTGAATATCCTGATTTTGGCAGTATCACTTTGAAGGTTGTTTTGGTGAGCAGGGGGTTTCTAAGACTTATTCTTTCCATCTTACAATACCACTTCCTAAAATGCTAGGCTAATGAAATTTGACTTTATCCAGTTATTCATTAAACCAACAACGAAGCAGTTTCTGAGTCATGACAACCCCACATGTTTCAGAGTAGAACTGCACTAAATGGGATTTTCAATGGTTGTGGGCTTTTGGAAGTAGATCACCAGGCTTTTCTTCTGTAGCTCCTCTGGGTAGATTCTAACCACCAACCTTTTGATTAGTAACTGAGCACTTATCCATTTGAACAACCCAGAGGCTCCAGTTATTAATTGTTGTTGTTGTTGTTGTTGTTATGTGCTACGAGTTGGCCTTGACTCATAGCGACCCCTCCTTGGATTTCCGAGGCAGTATCACTACAGAAGTAGATTGCCCCATCTTCCTTCCGAGGAGTGGCTGGTGGGTTTGAACCGCCAGCCTTCTGGTTAGCAGTCAAGTGCCTTAGGCACTATGCTACCAGAGCTCCTCCAGTTATTAATTAGGAGCTATGAAATGAAGGGAATACTATTTAAAACAATCTGGTATTCTAAATTAGAGGAGAAATTAGAAGCATTCTGTAAGTGATGTAATAAGGCAGGCCTCAGTCAGTGAATACCATAAAGGTAGTTTGGACTGAGAGAGCTAATTGTCTACTTCAGCATCCATTCTCCCCTTCTCTCTTAGTACATGAAGTCCTTGGGTTAAAAATGAAATCCATTCCTAACTGTGTTTTTAAAATTTGTAAGTCAGTCAGAACAGGTGCATATGGTTTTTTTTAGTCTTACTTTTGTGCAAGAAAAAGGTAAAAGCCTTTTCAATTATTTAAAAGCTGAATGTACAAGTAAAGATGATTAGGATGAAGAAATTGTTGCTGGTAGTTGTTGGTTCAAAGGAGCTCTGGTGGTGTGGTAGTTAAGGCATTTGGCTACTAACCAAAAGGTCAGTGGTTCAAACCCACCAGCTGTTCTGTGGAAGAGAGATGAGCAGTCTGCTTCCATAAAGATTTACAACCTTGGAAACCCAATTGAGGGTAGGGGTCACTATGAATCAGAATCTACTCTGTGATAAAGAGCAAAGATGTCTCCTTGAAGACTAACGTGTGCCTGACCCAAGCCATGATGATATTTTCAATTCCTCTTATGCATGTGACAGCTGGACAATGAATAAGGAAGACCACAGAAGAATTGATGCTTTTGTGTTGTGGTGTTGGAGAAGAATGCTAAAAATACCATGGATGGCTAAAAGGACTAATATACCTGCCCTGGAATAAGTGCAGCAGGAACGCTCCCTGGAAGCAAGAATGACCAAATTTTGCCTCATCTACTTTGGTCGTGTTGTCAGAAGGAACCATTCCCTGGAGAAGGATATCATGCTTGGTGAAGTGGAGGGTCAACAAAGAAGGGGAAGGCCCTTAATGAGATGGATAGACAAAGTGGCTGCAACAATGGGCTCAGGTATAGCAAGGCTTGTGGGGCTGTCACAAGACTGCGTGGTGTTGGGGGAGTTCCGGCAAGATGGCGGACTAGGCAGAAGGATTGCACAGACCCTCTTCAACAAAGAAAAGGGAAACCAATTAACACAGACACAGAAGATAATCGTGGACCCCT
>NW_006921689.1:150722-171802 GCF_000298275.1 Orycteropus afer afer | reverse complement strand
AAAAAAAAAAAAAAAGACTGTGTCGTGTTATATTCTGCTGTGCATATGGTCGCTGAGTCAGAGACAACTCACTGGCACCTAACAACAACAACATCAACATCCCTGATGACACCAATAGTCCTGGGACCATACCAAGCCTCCTACCTTTACACTATTTTGAATATTTGTCACAAGCAACTAAACTGATATATGACACATTGTGAAAGAAAGATGCATGGAAAGAAGCCTCAAAGGATTGGTGACTTCTTCTATATAGGAGACATGATGATATCCAAACATGAAAGAAGTTTTGAGCCTGAGGGTTTAAAGATATTGGACTCAAACATGCCAATGATCATGAAAATAGTACAAGATCGGGCAATGTTTTGTTCTTATATGTAAAGTCACCATGAGTAAGAGGTAACTGGAAGGCAACAACAGCAAAAATTAAAGATATGATTGAACTTTCTTCTTTTGTCTATTCAAATCCCATATTATAACCAACCCACCAGAGGGTTTTCTAATCATGGGACCTGGGCAGTCAGTTGTCTCATGTACTGTCTGAACCCCACAAATGTTATGTCAGTTACCCAATCCCAGATTAGGCAAGGGAAGAAAAAGTTCACAGTATGTACAGGATAACCATAAGGGAACCTTGGCCAAGGTCAAAATTTCATTCTTACTTTTATTTAAAAGATACTAGTTCATATCCCAGAACCACTGTAACCTGAACCATTAAGTCAGGAAAAAATCATGTATAGAAAAAACTACTCTTGGGGTTGTGTGAATGAAGTTGAGGCTATACAGAGTTAGTGAGCCACTAGTGAATTTTTTTTTTTTTTTTTTTTTGGTTACTCTGTGCAGACAGTGCCCAAGGTGTCAAGGATTCATCAGCCAACAAAAGGGACAAAGACCTCTGCCTGCAGGGAGTTGAGCTCTGTCAGGGAGAGGCTGGCAGAAAGCAATGAGCCTAATCAGTAAAGATTTGTTAAGTCAGATGGTGATACACCCTGTAAAAGAGGAAAAGAAGAGAAGGTAAGGAGACAAGGGTGTCCTCGGTGGGACTGGGGAAGGAGCTATATCCATTTAGCTAGATCAGAGGAGTCCCTAGGCAGTGTAAATGGTTAACACATTTGGCTGCTAACCAAAAGTTTAGAGGTTAAAATCCTCCAAGGGGTGCCTAGGAAGAAAGACCTAAAAACCTGCTTCCAAAATCAGCCTTTGAAATCGCGATGGAGCACAATTCTATTCTGACACACATGGGGTTACCATGAGCTGGAATCAACTTGATGGTAACTGGTTAAAGAGCAGATTAGGTGGAGCATATAGAACTTTCAAGGAAAACAAGTTTAAAACATCCACCAAGGATATGTATTGCTCCAGATTGATGTGCAAGCATGATAGTGAATGCATTCACGTCCTTTGGGTCAACGAGATAGCCTGAGAGGTGAGACCCGTTTATATCCCACTTAAGAAAAATAAAAAGCTCAATGAAATTAACATTGTCAATGATACCATTTGGTAATTAAAATCGTATAATAACTATAACCATGTTTTTATTTACAATTCACATTTATTGAGCTTCTACTATGTGCCAGACATTGAACTAATGACTTAACTGAGATAATCTCTCAAAGGAGATGCTATCAGAGATAGAAGAATAACTTATTGAAGCACTTTTTAGGAGCTGAGTCAGAAATGTGTTCCCAATTGCCACCAAAGCATATGCATAGAACTTCTTGTGTGTGTCTGTGTACGTGTATGTGTTGTTGTTGTTGTTGTTGTTATGTGCCGTCGAGTCAAACCCGACTCATAGCGACCCCTCCTTGGGTTTCCGAGACAGTATCACTACGGAAGTAAGTGTATGTATATGTGTATGTGTATGACAACCTTGTAAATACTGAGTCACTCTTCATGCCCAGGGCACCTAAAGAATTTGGCAAAGGTTTAGTTGTCAACTAGTTAAAATGGAATTAACTGAAACCTTCTTGAATATGCTTTTGTGATGGGAAATGGGTTGTGGTATAAATTTATTGGCTGCTATTTAAATGAAAAGAATTACAATACACTATAATGTTCATTCTAATCAAGTGATGCTCAAGGATTGAATTTCTAGACTGTAAATGTGGTGTGCACATTTGTCTCTGAATGGGACTTTGAGTCCCAGCTGTTGAAATGTTTGTGGGTAGGTGAAAGTTTTGTGGGTAGGCCCAAGTTTAATGCAGCAAAAGATGTTTTCACTGAAAAGACAAATCATCTCATTCTTTCTATATGTATATCTGAATACATAAACATAAGTAAAAATTATTCAACCAAGAAGGGTCTTTGACGGTAGAGAAGATATATCTAGTAAAATAAAGCAGTTTCTCCTTCTGAAATACATGAGTACCTTTGAAAACTAAAATTTTGGACAACTCTCAAGATGATAGTGGAAGGTACATCAAATGTTTGTAAGCCATCATGAGTGCTTAATCATTTGTGACACTGGGGATCTTTCAGATACAGTCATACACTTTATGCTGTTATGATTGATCAAGTTACCATTTATTTCCTTTCAATTTCTAAGACTTATAGAGCATAATGTTTGGATTGTTTTTGGACAGGCAGCCTATTCCCCCTCTTCCTTTGATTTTTTTTTTCTGAGACAACCCTTCTCAACTCTTAGCCCATGAACTTCAGGCTGACTGCACTCAGCTTTAGGGGTGTGATAACTTCAGGCTTGAGTGGAGAATTAAATTCTCCTGGCCACACATGGGACCTAATCTAAACCAGACCCCAATGAGACATTTTCAGGAGCTACTAGAGAAAAGACAGGAAGGACAGGATCTTTTTCCTCCTGGACGTGGAATTGGGAAGATGGAAGGTTGAGACTAAAGCAGACATCATGCCACCATATAGAATCTGAGAAAAAGCCAAACTTAGAAAAAGCAAAGAAGGATCAAGAAATAGAAATGGGTGAGCTTCTGATGACTTCTAAGTCCCTGAATTCAGCCATATCAAGCCAGCACTACTAACCCCACATATTTAATGATCTCATAAAATGCCTTTTTGTGTAAGCCAATTTGAGTTATGTTTTCTGCTGCCTCCAAACAGCAAGCATTTAAAGGATTTGGAAAAAAAAAAAAAAAAACACCTCACTACCACCAAGTCGATTCTGACTCATAGCGACCCCTTCTTGGGTTTCTGAGGCATCTCTGTTGTTGTTGTTACGCGACCCCTCCTTGGGTTTCCAAGGCAGTATCACTACGGAAGTAGATTGCCCAACCTTCCTTCTGAGGAGTGGCTGGTGGGTTTGAACCTCCAGCCTTCTAGTTAGCAGTCAAGTGCCTTAGGCACTATGCCATCACAGCTCCTGAGGCATCTCTAGGGAAGTAGATTGCCCAGTCTTCCTTCTGAGGAGTGGCTGCTGGGTTTTAACCACCAGCCTTCTGGTTAACACTCAAATGCCTTAGGCACTACACCGCCAGAGCTCCCACATTTCCTCTAAAGGAAACTCCACTTGCAGAGAAGACAGGATAGGAGAGTGTTATAGACTGAATTGTGCCCTCCAGAAAGTTATGGTGAAATCCTAACCCCTGTATATGACCCTTTTTGGAAATAGGGGTTTTCTTTTGTTATGTTAGTGAGGTCATACCAAAGTAGGGTGGGTCCTAAACCTACTGGCTTTTGAGCAGTGTCTTAGAAAAAGAACAGAATAGACACAGGCACAAGAGAAAGATGTCATGTGAAGAAGGAGGGAGATGCATCTACAAACCAGGAATACCAGGGATTACCCACAGTTAGTACTAGAAGCTACTAGAAAGAAACAAAGAATCTTTCCCTAGAGCAGAGCTAATGCCCTGAAATCAGGCTTCTAGCTTCCAGGGCTGTGAGAAAATAAGTTTCTGTTTTTAAAGACATTTACTTGTGATTTTTTTTGCTACAGCAACACTTGGAAACTAAGACAGAGATGAACAGGCCTGGTTAAATCAACAGCACGGGGCTCTGAATCTTGACTAGAGGCATAGGGTAGAAAATGAGATTTCTAGAACTGACCAGAAAGTTGTACTCAGCCATTCCCTAAACTTCTGGCTCTTTACTAACTAGTGAGATGAGGCCCTTTCCTCCCAGCTCTCTATCTTTTGGTTCCTGAAGTTTAAGCAGACAGTCCAGAGAGGGGAACTCAAATTCTTTATCATAAAGATAAGCATAGCTAAGAGGCAAAAGCTCTGTTTGGCTGTCCGGTGGCTTTGCTCTTTTCCCACCTCTTCCCTTTTCCCTCTTTCCTTTCCCTCCTCTCCCCTCCCCACTTCCTCTCCCTCTCTCCTTCCCTCTCCCTCTCACTCTCTCTCTCACACACACAAACATCCAAGGAACCTCCAGACCAATTCCACAGCTCCATCAATGCTTCTCTCTGAAAAGTTTTAACATCCTGCCTATGAAGAAGGAATTTTGAGAGGAGACGCCATGCCTTTCCTGTTTCTCTCTTCTATCTCCAAGTTACACACAGAAAAATATCCTAGCATTATGACGGCTGTAACATAATCCAGGCTAAACGCGAAATTGCAAAGCTGAGGCTGAAAGAGACACCACAGCCTTAATTCAATCGCATTGAATCTCTTTAAACAAAAAAAAAAAAAAGAAAAGAAAAGAAAAAGAAAGGAAACAACAAAGACAAATCATAGTGGGAAGAATGATCGCCTAAGTAAACCCTCAAGTTTGGTTGGTCTGTCTTTTGTCACTTTAGGCCCAGACTGCCGGCTATGTCAATGTACTTTTGTTGGGAATTATCATTGGCTACATAAACAAGGCATATCTTTTCATGGCAGGAATAACACACACACACACACACACACACACCACTTTAATGCTTTCTGTCTTTTCTATTGCTATATCCCAGACAGAGACTGAAATGTTTTGAGGACTGAATGGCTTAAAGGGGAAATACAGCATTTCCTAAAATGAAGGCATTGTCTTTCTTTTTCTCCCTGCCCTTAGCATTTAAGACTTAAAACAAAAACCCAGGCAAACAAAAGCCAAGGGAGCCAGCACAGCCGCCTTGCAAGGGTTAAACCTAGATCAAAATCAAATGGCATGCTTCACCATGTCTTCTGCATGACTGATACTGCAATCGATCTGCAGCGGTTCATTTTCTCTCTGGAATCTCTGCCTACTGAGAACAAATACAAACACATGTGGAACCAATAGGAAGCAGACTAAGGGCTTTAAGAGTTCTGAACGAACCTGTGTCAGAGAGCCCTCACTTAGCAGATGGGGCAATTAATAAAAGAGTGAAGCAGTACAACTGTGTCAAGGTGCCTTAAAGTGCTAACAATCCCCTTTTGTCTTCCTACTGTAGACTACAGATGGATTCCGACTCTGAATAAGAACAGTATTGTGCCCCAGTTCAGTCCTGTACACGGCCCCAGTATTAACCAAGAGCTAAGTGTCCTCTAGCTCCCATTTTCAAGACAAACCTGATACTGATTCTTTCCCCCTTTAGCATTTTAAGTGCTGACGTGACCACTAATATAAGAGTAATTAAACTTTATAAGTAAACCAGCCTTTAAAAAAATATGTGGAAAGGAAGGATTTGCCACCAAAGTCTTGCCAGTGTGTGCACACACCTTGCTGTCCATTGATTCAAACCCCAACTACATCATTCTTGCCCTTTGGCCAACAGCTAGGGATTATTAATGTCACTTAAGACTAAATCTTGAGCAGATGCTATTTTATTTTTTTAAGATGTAGAAAATGACAGGTCAGGGTCACCAAGGATCCCAAGAGGGCACATGGTTCTTTTTGCCAATCAGAGCTCTGCTGTCTTGGTGAATGTCCAGTTTAGGGATTGCATTCTGCCCCAACCCCCATCCCTGTCCTGATTCACACCCTAAGCTCCTGTAGTCTCAGATAGTGACCACCTTTCAACCTCTCTGGCAGGCCTGCATCTAGGAAATGCGTCTCAATCCCACGGCAGCTGCTTGAAACTGAGAATGTGCTCGGCTGCCCAAACTGAATGGCAACCTAGAGAGCTTTGGCCTCCTCCTCCTTAAATGGCCAATCTCTCATAATTCTTTTCCCATAGACATCAAAACACCATGAGGAAAAGAGCACAGTAGAGGATCCATTGTGTACTCTATCTCTAAACCCTCGTGATATATGAGATAGACTCCAGGCGGCCATCGGCTGTCCAGGGGCCTTCTCTTGGAATTTCCCCTTCACTCATCATTCAGTGGAATCTGCATCTGGATCGGGCAGATAAAAAGAAAACTGTCTCCTTCTTAGACAGTTTATTGAAGATCATGGTGCACTCACTAGGCTCTTGTTTATTGTGGTAGTTACTGCTGTTGTTAATGTTGCAGGCAGGGGGTGGGGGTTTCCATGTAGGCTGAGGGTCAAGCAATGATTAACTTTTCTTTTTTTAACTTTATATTGTGATTTGGGTGAAATTTTGCAAAGCAGATTCTTTTTACATTCAACAATTCATACACATTTTGTTTTGTGACACTGATTACATTCCCCATAGTGTAATAGCTCTCCTCCTACTTCCTCTCTGTGGTTATGCTTTCCCTGTGTCCTTCTTGTCTATACATTCCTGTCTCCCTACCTTTCTTCCTGCACAAATGCTACCTGTTTGATCTCCCATGGTTCACTGTTCTAAGGACTGAATCTCTCTGGTATAGTTGTTTAGCTAGCAGGCCGTCTATTGTTTGTCTGAGAGTTAACCCACAGGAGGGAGTTCAATTCCAGGCCCAAAGGGTAACTCAGAGCCATAGTCTTGGGGGTTTCCCTAGTCTGTAGCCAACCAATATATCTGGTCTTTTTTATATTTTTTAATTTTGTTCCACATTTTTTCTCCCACTCTATTGAGGGTCTCTAATTTTGATCCCTTTCTGAGCGGTTGGCATAGGTAGCTGGGTACCATCTAGTTCTTCTGGTCTCAGGGTCATATAGGCTGAGCTTCTATGGTCCATTAGTCTTTTGGACTCACTATTTCTATGTATCTTTGATTTTCTTCACTCTTTGTTCTAGATGAGGAGAGGCCAATAGCATCTTAGATGGCTGCTCACAAGCTTTTAAGACCCCAGTCACTGAACTAAGATATAGAACAATATTTTTGTGTATTATTTGTGCCAATTGAGCTTGATGTACCTCATGAATTATTGACTTTTCCAAAATAAAAATAAAAACATAATTAAACTCAACAAAGAGTTCTTGAGCCCTAATTCTAACAAGTTCCAATTTCAGTCCTAAGTCCCATTCACACTGAATTAAATTTTTCAGTAGAAGGGAAACTTCAAGATTATTTTGTCTAACATCCATATTTAGAGGTAAATGCCAGAGTCACCAAGTGACTTGGGAAAGGTAAAAAATCTAGAGTAGAGCCAGGATATGGCCAAGCTCAACCTTCTTAAGTCAAGAGACTTAACTCCTTCTTCCACACTATCCTATTTTTTAGTAGATGGCATTCTTTTTTTTTTTTTTTTAAGTGCACAGACAGGGCTTTTGAAGAGTGGGAGGAAGAGACTGCTCTATTAATCCCTCTTTCAAAGAAAGATGGAGAAGTCCTCATCCACAGGTGTTCTGGCTGAATAGCATTCATATACTACCCAGTTCTTTTCTCCTCGTGAGAAGAAGGGAACAGAAATATCATCTACACTCAGACTTGAGATTATAACAGTTACCATGACAAAATCGTATTTCCAATGAAGAATAATACGGTTGCTTGACTTGCCCAATAATAAAATTCTGTCTTACAAATTAATCAGTGTCCATTCCCTGTTCTGCTCAAGGATTTCTCACAGCTTTCAGAAATAAGTTCTAACACCTCAGTTTAGCACACAGTTTCAACATGACATGATTCTGGCTAGCCTCTTCAACTGTGCTAGAAGCTGCTAGTTGTCCATAAAAATATGTTCTCTCTTTCTCCTATTATAACCCAATTGAAATTGTGAAACATAACCTTCCAATTAGAGACTACATTTTCCAGCATCCTCTGTAGCTAGGAATGATCATGTGATGAACTTTTCCCAGTGTGAGCCTAAAAAGAGTGTCACTTCCAGGTCTAAGCATTAAACCAATAGGCATGTGCTCTTCCATGCTCTTTATTCTTTTCACATGTCCTGGAACATACTGAGGAAACAGTTTCAACCAATCAAATGAGGTAACACTAAGGGAGTCCTTGAGTAACCTGAGTCCTTGAACAACTGCAAGCAGCAGAGCTGCCTGCCAGCCTAGACCATCCAGACTATTACGTAAGAGAGAAATCCTCTTCTCTCCTACTGAAGGCATTGTGTGCTTAGGTCTTGTTGTTGTAGCTGCTTAGCCTTTACCCTAACTAATGCATACCCTTATGTTGTAGCTTGTGTTCCCTGGGAATTAAACTCTGAGATTCTGATATATGCATGCAGGAAGTTTAATGGGGAGTGCTCTCAATAATATGAGGGATAAGGGGAAGCAAAATTGGCAGAGAGAGAATTTGAACGACATGGAGGGGTAACAGAACCTTCAGATAATCCTATAAAACACTCCAGAGTTCAAATGGCCCTTCAGAGTTGTTAAGGCATTTATACCTTCACATTGGCCAGTCATTGGATGCTTCCACCCATTGATTCTTGGGCATATGTATTTCTGTTGTGAATAAAACATTTAATCATCACTTATTTGGGTACATACTCTATCCTGGGGGATGGAGAACCAATCTGCATACTAATGCTTCAGATACACTAAGCCAATCACTGCTCTAGCAGGCTAGTAGGTTGAGCACAATCACCTCTCTATGCTTTTTGATCCCTTTTGTACCATCTGCCAATGTATACCACCTGTGATAGGTATGGAAAACAAAACTGGACAGAGGGAGAAGATGAAATGTGATGTAGTGGGAACAGAGTCATAAGCAAATCTTACTGGGGGTTCCTGAACTGGGATAGATCTTTGGAATCATCCATTTGAATTAAGAGAGAGAGGCCTTTAAACCCTTCTATCTTGTATGTGGAATCCCTGGGTGGCACAAATATGTTAGCACTCAGCTGTTAACTGAAAGATTGGTGGTTTGAATCTACCCAGAGGCACCTTGTAGGGAAAGTCTGGCAATCTGTTTCAAAAAAAATCAGCCATTGAAAACCCTATGTTTTCTGTAACAAACATGGGTCACTATGAGTCAGAACTGACTTGATGACAACTGGTTCATTTTAGATGCACACTGTCCCTGGGGAAGGGTGTGAACTTGGACAAGGCAAACTCCCTTTGGCTGAGGGCAATTCCCAAAAGGGGCTCAGCTGAGATCTGGTTTGATGGCTATAAACACCGAGCAGCTGGGAGAAGTGTACTCCAATCCTGAAAGGGGTTCTGGGTGGTATATAAAAGCATTCACTTCACCAGTCTTCCCTACACTGCACACAAAGCTATAATTCTCCAATATCATGCCAAAACCATTCTTTCCGGACTGTCCACATATTGCTTTCCCATTTAAGCTCTTCTCCGTGTAACTAACTCCTACTTATTCTTCAAAATAGCTCAAATATCTTTTCCTCTGTGTTTCCTGATTTCACTTAGTCTGCTCTGTTTTATTACCTCTCCTTTTTTGCTCCCACAGTAACTTTAGCATCATTTTACCACACTGTATTGACATCAATGACTTAAACTCACATTAAATAGTAAACGCCTTGAGGGGAGGGACCATGTCTTATTCTACTTCATACACCCAATGTTGACATTGTGCTTGGCATATACCAGGCACTCATCCAATATGATTTATTAAATGTGTGAGTGAGTAAATGAATGAGTGAATAAATTAATGAATGTTCACATACGCTCTCATTTTATTTCCAAAAAGAATTCAAGGCAGCCAAGTTCCTAAAAAAAAAACCAACATACTGCCGCTTATGGAGTGGTAGCTCAAAATATGCCAAGGCTGGCAGAAATGCATGTCTCTGGCTATGAAATTGTGCACTATTGGGGTATAAATATGAGTCTTAGAAAAACCCTCTTTTTAATGCTAAAGATACCCAGATTGATGACAGCAGGGTATCTTCTCACAAGGACCAGAGATCCCAGCCAATAGCACTTTCACAAATGTGTAAGCAAAGAGTTAACAGTCTCACAGCTGCCTTTCACTGGAGGTGTTAATGAGGTGGCAGGGGGGAAAGATTTTAAAATGAAATTACATTCACTTATTCCAGTTAAATTCCACTACAATGGGAAGACATAAGCCTCTCCCCACTCCTCCTCTCTCCCTACCCCCATTCTAATGGAATTTGACCTTAGCTCTGCGGTTGCATGCCTCAGAACTATCCACAAAGAACTTGGAACTGTCCACTTGGTTTCCAAACCTCAGGTTGCCTTGGGGAAGGTACTAAAATTTGGTTACCAAAGATACTTGGTTTAGGGAATATTATTCAAAAAATAACGTGTGGTGAGACAGAGCTGGGACGTCATTTGGGCAAGCAATCAGAAACTCGGCCACGCAGTCATTCCAAAGTGCTTTCTGCTGGTTTATTTGGAAATTCTCTGTTTCTGTGGCAGGAATAAAAAGCAAAGGACATTGTTTCAGAAGGAGTCTCTAGGATACTGTCCCTACAGAGTCTTTGAAACAAGTTTCAAACATGTCCGAAAGACAAGGTAGCCCTTCCAGACAAAAGTTCTCAACATCTCGGTGAATTTCCGATAAAAGGATGCTAAATGTATGCATATTTCTTTGAGTACCAATGATTTAAGTTTTGAGAAGATGACTCCTTCAGAGAAGAAATGAGCTGATAAGATACAGAGAGAGGGCCATCAGCTAGGGAGTCAGACAGATACACATTTGTGCGAAGTTGAGTAGGTAACTGATGCCTCAGACATAGATTTCACATCTGTAAAATAGGGCTAATGATTTTACCTGAGAGAATTATTGTAAAGCTTAAATATGATAGGATGGGGAAAATATTTACCACAAAGCCAAAGGATATTATTATTGTATTGTTGTTATTGAAGGAGGATTTGCCTTATCACATCATGATGACAAGTATATGCCATTTGTGTATATAATACTGAAGAAATTAACCCCTCTGAGCCTCAGCTTCCTTGTTAGAAAATAAAGAGGTATCATAGAACCTACTTCATAGGGGTTCTGTGCTGTTTAAATAAGTTAACAAATTGAAAGCATCTAGTAGAGCACTTGCCTCATTGTTTTACTACTTAATACTCACTGCCCTCGAGTTGAATCCGAATTATAAGGACCCCTCCTTGGGTTTCCAAGGCAGTATCTCTACAGAAGTAGATTGCCCAAATTCCTTTTGAGGAGAAGTTTTATTGTGATAGTTCTTAGCTTTTTAAATCATACTCTAGTGATCTCATGGGTCTTTTTATCAGTGTGCTATTGGAGAAGATGCTCTTTAGGAAAAAGAAAGAAAAATAAAGACAACTCTTATTTCCAGTTTTCTTCGAATCAGTTCCTACTCATGACTATAAAACCAAAATCCAAACTCACTGCCATCAAGTCAATTCTGGCTCATAGCAACTCCATAGGGTTTCCAAGGCTATAAATTTTTTCATAAACAGACCGCCTCATCTTTCTCCCATGAACCCTGGTTGGTTCAAACCACCAAACTTTTGGTTAGCAGCCACATGCTTTAACCACTGCACCACCAGAGCTCCTTACTCATGGTTATAGTGGCATAACAATTTGTTCCATGAACAAAGAGTCTTCTACCTCACCCCTACCTTGTAGTGAACAGATTCACATTTCTTTAACAATTTCTATTCCAGCTTCTCACCAACATGTGATAAATGAAATGTTTTCAAGGTCATCAAAAATGTTGTAGGGGTAGAACAGAAGGGCAGTGTTTGGACAAGGAGATAGCTGTGGGTCAGGGGGAGTGCATGGGAGGAAGGACACAGGGAAGAGATAACTACTGGGAGGGATTGGGAAGAGAGCTATTACATTGCAGGAAATTTCAGTCAATGTCATGAAACAAAATATATATGAAGTGCTATATAGAAAATGAATTTGTCCAGATCACAATAAAATTTTAAAAAAAAATTTTAATGTTGTAGAAGTTAGGAATGACAGAGCAGCAGTTATGCAAATGATACTTATGCACACTTCATTGAATGGATCTAGATGTATATTGCTTAGAGAGAAGTAAGGGACCTCTAGACCAGTTGATCCTATTTTTTGTGGATTCCATTTTTGCAAATTCCCCTACTTATTACAATTTATTTGTAACCCTCAAATCAATACTCTCAGTGCTCTCCCATCATTTGCAACTATGCACGTGCACAGAGTGGCAAAAAATTGGAAGAATCCATCTGTGGTCAAACAACGTTGGTTCGATTTTCTCTAACCCAGTGTGTGCAGGGACTTTATGGAACATAACTACAGAAAATCACAACAGTTGACTCTATTTTCCATTTACACACAATGAACAAATGAATAAAGATAATCCAATAAAAACTTAGGCAAGCAAAGGAAGAAAATTACCTTTTTTTTTTAAGGGTGAATAAAACACAAAATAATTTTTGTCATATTTTAGCTTAATATTAAAATAGAAGAAAGAAAATTGAGTCAATTCAGGCATATTTTAGAAGACAGGAATATTGAAAATATAATTTCCAATTTGCCTTCACTATATATTACTTATTTTTTGCAACAAGATGAAATATAAAAAATGAGTTTAGCAATAAACAGATGTCATTCCAAATAATAAGAGCATTTTAAAAGCACTTGCACATTTAATATTTTAATTTGGCCTTATAAAAGTCCTGTGAGATAGGTAAGGTGAATTTATTTATACAAGCACATACAACTAGGGCTCTGGTAGCATAGTGCCTAAGGCATTTGACTGCTAACTAGAAGGCTGGCGGTTCAAACCCACTAGCCACTCCTCAGAAGGAAATCCGATTCGACTGCAGTGAGTTCGGTTTGGGTTTTTCTTTTCTTTTCTTTCTTCCTTTTTTTTTTTTAGGGCTCAGGGAGATGAATACTAGGTCCAAGATAACAGCATGTTACCAGAAAACTCACAATTCTACATCTCCTTACTCTAGCATCCCACTTTATGTATTTTAAGCAAGGAGTTAGCTACATACATGTTGGAAGGGTTGGAGAAGCCAAATGGGGAGAAACAACACAAGTAGAAAGTGATGAGTATTCTTGTGGTCAACATTTCTGGAAGGAGAAGAGAAGAATGAGACTGAAAAAGAGGACAAGATGTTCTTAGAGTCTGGAGAGAGGTCCCAGGAAGAATTCACTATCCAAATACATGGTTTCTGAAGGAAACTCAATATCCACATCTTATGACATTTTAACCTATTATCTTAATTGATTTTTGCCTTGGAATAAAGATACAGAAAAAGAAAAATAAGTTTAAAAAAAAAAAACAAGCAACAAGGAGCATACAAGATTTGAAAGACATTCCTTTGAAATATAATCATCTCTGGCTTCCAGCCATGGCCTGGTGCTACAATCCCATTAGCTTCCCCAGCAAGCTGAAGCAGGCCCAAGCTGGAAAGGAGAACTTGGGACCACCAAGGTACTCTGGGAAAGTGGGGCTTTCTGAATGTCCCTTGTCTGAGTAGCCCCTTGACCTGTGAAAAGTATAATGCTGGAGGACTATAAAAGAGAAGTACACACATTCATGAGTATTAATCATATACTCAATCACAGCTTGAAATAAAAATTGTAGCCATAGTGTCATATAACTGGTTTTTAACGATAATGATTAATATTTACTGAGAATACTGTTTGTCAACTACTTTACTATGTACTTTTATGTATAATCTCATTTAATCCTCCCCAAAACCATATGTGGTAGGAATTTTCACATTCTTGTTTTGAAGATGAGAAAATTGAAGCTAAGAGGTTAAATGTCTTGCCCAAGGTAACACAGGTGGGGGAGCTGAGAAATAAACTCAAGCTGTTTGGTACTAGAAACTCATTCATAACAAGCACTGTGCTTTCTTCTGTGTCAGTGGAAAGATGACTATTTCTCATCCCTGTTCTAAACCCATTCACACTTCTGTATATATGAAATACTTGGTGTTCTTTGGCCAAGGAAAATTATAAAGCATAAGCCACAATTTGATTCCCAATTATATTATAGTCATATGCTTTTTAACAATTATAGTTCTTTATAGCAAAAAAATGGGTCACTTTCTTTTTTTGTACACAATAAACTATTTTCCAAAAAAAGTTGCATTACATACAGCTAGTAAAATTAACTTGTATAGCAGCTACCATTTATTTTATCCATTTGGCTTTGTTTTATTGTGTTGTTTTTCTTTTCCTAGAGGAGTCCACTTCTAAAAAATCATTACACTTCTGACCTATAAAATTTGAGTTAATCTATTCAAGGGGGAGTGTGCCCATGACCATGTATAAGGTTGGCAGACAATGCTTCTACAAGTCTATTTGTATGTTCTGTAAGAATTTCCAGGTATATAGTAGAGCTGACAAGGGACAAGGTTGTAGTCACTTCTTGGCCACAGCCAGCTACCCAGAGGGAGCAAGTGCTGAGTGGACACTCGGGACTTGTGGGCTCAGGACCATGGTCACAGGGAACATCAAGCTCAATTGGCATGACATACTACATAAAAATATTGTTCCACATCGTACTTTAGCAAGTAGTGACTGGGATCTTAAAAGCTTGCAAGCAGCCTTCTAGAAGACTTGATGTTCCCTTTTTTTTTGAAAAAAAAAAATTGAGTTAAGAAATTGAATAGCATTTTACAAATGCACCTAGTGTCAACTCAGCACTTAAGTGAAAGGCACTAATACAAAACCAGTGGATAAAATAAGATAGTAAGTTGAAATTCCAAGGTTTGATTCATTCCAGCTGCATGGAATCTTTTTTATTATTATTAATTTTGCTATCCCCATGTGTAGCAGTTAAATTTGTATGTCAACTTGGCTGGGCATGGTTGAGTGGCTAGGCAGCTGGTGGTAGTTACTCCCCATGATGAGACTGGCAATCAACTCCATGGTGGGATCTACCACAAGCAGCTGAGTAGCTGCCTTTGGGATGTAGTCTGCTTCCTGTATATAAGGAGAAGCTTTGAGGATAGTCTCTAGCTTATGGCATGCTTGGACCCTGCATGTAGCCATGTCATTATTCAGCAGCCTGCCATGCTCTGCCAACCTTGGGACTTTCAACAGACTTGAATTAATGGTCTGCTGTCTGGTTTGGTAACATCGGGACTGTGCCATCTTATTTGTCAACCTTGGGCTTGTTAGCTTCAGCAGCCAGCAGCTCCCTGAGTGAAGAGATACTTCAAGCTTCAGTGGGCCAGGAGTAAGAGGCAGAGCTGAAGCCCAAGGTCGAGGGGCTTTCACACAGCTCCTAGAGCCTGGCACTTTGAACTTGGACTTAAAGCCTCCAAATTGTAAGAATAAACTCCTGTTTGTTAAGGCCATCCCATTTGTGGTATATAATTGTCAGAGCAGCACTAGGTAACCAGAACACCATGTATATTTGTTTATATGATTTATTTAAAAATAGGATCCATTTCCTAATCTTTTGTTAAGAATTCCTAATTCCAATGCAAGGTCATTACAGAGTATCATAATATATATTGTATTCTTCCAAAGAATTTGTTAGTTACAAATTATTATATTCTCTAGGCACAGATCATGGACATAAAATGAGAGAAACCCTATGAGGAAATAAAAAAGAAATTTAGCAATGGGAACATGATATCTTACATTTGATAGAGGACATTTGCCATAACAAGATAAGTAAGCTAACCAGAATTTCAACACCTTCTAGGTGTTAGGGATTTTCACCATTATTACTAATGTGCAAGACCTCCTCTTTTACCTCCTATTCTCTTGCCAATGCTGAGACCAACACTGCAGCAATTGGAAAGCTACTATCCTGCTCTTGAAAGATAATAACCCTCTGCACAGTTCAGGGTTTGGCACAGCAGTGAATTCAGGAGCACTGAAGCAGCACTGAAAAAGTAGTATTTTAATTATTGTTTTTTTCAATATAGAAAGGTTTTCAGTCCAACTTGGCAACTTTGAGCCATTCAGTTGATCTGGAAATCGTTCAGCTCCCCAGTTAGTATCCTTCATGCCCAAATCCAGGTGCCAAAACTTTTACTGAGCGGTAGAACCACTGCTTAACTGCCTTTCTCACCTGCTACTGTCATTAAAATATAGCTACTACTATGTTTAGAGCTACTTAAGGAAAAGGACTGTCAAATCATATGTTGCAAAGTGACTGCTACATGTTCCCTACATTCATTCTAGTTGTTTCACTCTAATTTCATTATAGTTTGGATAACTACCTGGCCAGTATGATTATAACTGTAGAATACCAAAATACCCAATATAATACATAATGTAAGTCAAAATATCTACCCTGGTAAGCTTCATAACTCATCTTCACTCCCTCCTGGCAGTTGCCAACAATTCCACTCTTGAAGCTTCACATCTAAACCTAGCACACCTCTACTGTTTCTCATGGTCTGGCACAAATGATAATAACATGATAATTTTATGGGATGTTGGCCATTCATACACTCTGAAAATATTTATTGTATCTCTACTCTTTTCAGGCACTGTGCTATGTTCTGAGGCTGTACCATGAGCAGGTACAATTATTTTCCTCAAGAAGATCACAATCTCATAGGAGAGACTAACACATATTTAAGACACAATTGTAGTACAGTAAGTGGTATAAATATCATATACTCTATGAGTGTTCAAAGGGCCAACTAACATAGCCTTGAGAAATTTCTGTTCTTATAAACCATCTAATTTGTGGTGCTTTGTAATGGCAGCCATAGGAAACTAATACAAAAGTCTTCTTAGAAAATGTTACATGAAACTTGTTACATACAACTTATTATTACTGAAAATGAGATAGAGGAAGATTGTTTTCCACATTTTATGTACAGTGACACATTAAGAGACCTGAAAGTATTTAGCATTTCTGGAGTATAGAAGGAAAGTGTGAGTAAGGAGCCTGGAGGTGAGAAGGCAGGGAGTAAAGAGGAAACCACACATGTTGGATTAAGGAGTTTGAACTTTACTCCAAGGCAATGGAGAAACTTACCCAGGTTTTAAATAGAAAAGTGACTTGACTGGATTTGAATTTAGAATGATCAATTTGCTACAATTATGAAATCATGGAGTATATTTTGTTCTTAGGGAGAGAAGAGGATATCACTTTTGTGTTTTATTTGAAGTGTTGAATGGTCTATGGAGAACATTCTTGCTAAAGTCAACCATGACTCAACACTAAGATACTCTGGGCTCAATTACTATTTCAGGGCTTAATTTTCTGATGACCTTGGTCAAACCACATTGGCTGACTGGTACCTCAATTTCTTTGCCTATAAAATATAGACTGCTGATTTACCTTTGTCATAGGGGGATGTGAAGAATCACTAACAAAAAGCAACTAACATAGGGGGAGAAAGTGTTACAGAAATGCTTACTAAGCACAAATAACATCCAGGAAAGATGAAATGAATTTCTCAAGTGTTCAAATGTGCAGGGGAAGAGTCATTTCTAAGATTTAATGATCTGGAGGCTCATTTTCACTAAGGTTGTCTGTTCCAACTCAATCTGTGCCTGAGGTTACAGCCCTTCTTGCCAATTAAGAGCAGACGACAATCTGAAATCTTCCCTCCTTGTGCCCTTGTACCTAACTTGGGCTCATTTTTACAAGACAGCTTCTTTGAATTAGCCTAGTCCAGCCTACCACTTAGGAAAACACATTCTGAAATCATGCCCTATTGTTGTTAGGTGCCGTCAAGTTGGTTGAGACTTATGGTGACATAGAAGGTGAATGGCTATGTGAAGACAAAGGAAAATATTGAAGTGATACATCTACAAGCTAAGGGATGCCTACTGCAGTATGTCTTCATGCTAACTATACCTGTTTCCAAACAAAGTCACTTTCGCTGGTACTGGGAATTAGGAAATCAACATACTTTTTGAGGGTATAATTCAGTATAAGTACAACAGAGTGAAACACTGCCCTGTCCTGTTCCATCTTCACAATCATTGCTGTGTTTGAGCCCATTGTCACAGCCAATATGTCACTCCATCTCCTTGAGGGTCTTCCGCATTTTCACTGACCAAGCATGATGTCCTTCTCCAGGTACTGGTGTCCCCTGATGATATGTCCAAGGTACATGAGTTGAAGTCTCACCATTCTCACTTCTAAGAAGCACTCTGGCTGTACTTCCTCAATACAGATTTCTTTGTTGTTCTGTCAGTCCACAGCATATTCAATATTCTTCACCAAGACCATAATTCAAAGACATGAATTCTTCTTTAGGAGCTCTGATGGTGTAGTGCCTGAGGCATTTGACGACTAACCAGGAGGCTGGCGGTTCAAACCCACCAGTCACTCCTCAGAAGGAAGGTTGGGCAATCTACTTCCGTAGTGATACCACCTCAGAAACCCAAGGAGGGGTCACTATGAGTCGGATCCAACTCCATGGCAGTGAGTTTTAATTCCTCTTCAGCTTTTCCTTATTCAGCCCAGCCCTGGAGGGAGATAATGTTCTATTTAAATAAATAAATAAAAGAATTGGATGTGAAATTATAAGCAACAGAGATAATTAATCCTCTCCATTTATCTATGCAGACATTTTTAAAGACCATGCCTTTTAGTTAAAAAAAAAAAAAAGCAATCATTAATAACAATGACTATTCACTGAGTGTTTGCTATATGCAAGGAGCTACTCTAAGCGTTTTGCAAGTACTCTCATTAGTCCCTCACATTAGAGAGCTGTCATCATTCCCTATTATATTTAATTCTCATTACTTGTGTTTGGAGAGATGAAATCAAACCTACATCTAAAGCAACAGAGCTTGAAGTAGAACCCAAGCTGGTATAAGTCTAGGGTTAGGCTCAAAGCTTCTACACTAATCTGCTAAAAACCATTAAAAGGCTTATAACACTGCTGCCTTCCTGCTGGGCACCTGCCCACCATTACCCAACCCTGCTACTCATATCTTTGATGGCCATGTGAAGTTGCTGTTTCCAAAATATGAGTCAGCCAAGATAGGAAGCTTCTTTTATTTTAGTGGATATGTGTCAGTGACACTATTTTTAAAAAGTACATCATGATAACTTGCACATCACACAAAATCCCTGCATTGGATTGTGCCAATATGACCCTGAAAGGAAGCAATCTGCCCCGTGTACACCATCAAGAGATACTTTCAGCAGCTGATGGCTCACATCAGCACATTAAACAATGTATGAAAAATTCACATACCTTTCTGAGATCCAAGAGCAGAGTACAGAAATATAATTGAGACAAGTCCTTTTGGGGTATGATTGGTAAATTCTGTAGTTTCTTCTTGCTATGTCACATACAAGAACAACTGGTTGTGATGGCTGCTTCAACAGTATGCTGAGTTTTAAACTGAGTGCCATACACATTTTGCAGCCATACCTGAAGGATTTCACATATATATGATTATTCAAATTCATATTAAGATAAATATTTTTAAATTGAAAGAAAAATAGTATGCATATACAAAGTCATACATTTATACTCCACACTCCTCTAAAATCACTTAACTGCCAAGGTCATCTTCCATGTGTCCTTCTTTCCTATACTATGCATTCTTGTCCTCTGAGCTATCTCCCTGTGCAAATACTGACCTTCTGATCTCACATGATTGATTCTTCTAAGGAGTGTACCTACCTGGTGTAAATGTTTACCTCATATGTGTGTTCATTATTTGCCTGGATGCCACAGGAGCGAGTTCAATTCCAGGCTTGAACAGTAACTAGGGCCCATAGTCTCAGAAGTTTCACCACTCTATCAGACAAGTAAGCCTGGTCTTCTTTATGATTTTGAGTTTTATTCCACATTTTTCTCCCACTGTATCTAGGAGCTCCTGCACTGACCCCTTTCCAAATCATTGACAATGGTACAAAAAAATAACCAAACACTGCCGTCGAGTCTGAGCCGACTCATAGCGACTCCTCCTTGAGTTTCCCAGGCAGTATCACTACGGAAGTAGATCACCCAATCTTCCTTCTGAAGAGTGGCTGGTGGGTTTGAACTGCCAGTCTTTTGGTTAGCAGTCAAATGCCTTAGGCACTATGCTACCAGAGCTCTTTGACAGTGGTACACAGGTACAATCTAGTTCTTCTGGTCTCGTGGTTATGTAGGTTGAGATTCACATCGTCTGTTAGTCCCTTAGACTGTTTCCACACATCTTTGGTATTTTTCATTCTTCTTTGCTCCAGATGAGGAAAGACCAATTGTAGCATCTAGAGGACTGCTTGCACACTTTTAAGACCCCAGTCACTGCTCACCGAAGTAGGATGTAGAACAACGTATTATGTTATGCTAATTGAGCTTGCCAATTGACCATGGTCCCAAGCCCATAGACCCAACAACTTGCTATCTCTGAGCTTGGCTGTGGCTCAGAAGTTGTAACTTTGCTCCTGTTCTATTTATAAGGACATTCTTATAGCACATACTAATATGCACATAGAAATATAGTCTGCCAAATTTATAAATGGTTATGGGTATATTCCCTTTTGCCTACACATACTTGATCATTCAGCATGTCTACCTATGTATCTAGCCATAGATTGTTTGTTATTAACGATAATGCAGTATTGTGTACACAAAAGTGTTTGTCTTTGTTATCTGTACCTCTTGTGCACCATTCTGTGTCTTCCTTTTCCTTAGTGTTATTCACTCACTTTCAGTACATTGCCTTTACCTTCAACTAAGTCAATACCTGTCTCTTACCTATCTAGCTATTTTACCTCCTCTCCTTTCCCATCCCTGGTAATCAACAAAGAAAGCTTCCTTCCATATATAAACCTTTCCTTGACTTTTTACAACAGTGGACTAATACAGTATTTATCCTTCTGTGACTGACTTAATTCACTCAGCATAATATCCTCCAAATTCATCCACACAATGAGGTGTTGTGCAGATTCTACATTATTCTTTAGTGTTGCATATTATTTCATTGTGTGTATGTACCATAGTTTGATTATCCATTCTTCCATTGATGGGCATTTAGGTTATTTCTCTCTCTTTGCTATTGTAAATGATGGTGTAGTGAACATGGGTATGCATACATCTATTCATGGTTTGGCTCCACCAGCAAGGAGATTGCTGAAAAGGAAATAAGGAAATCAATACCA